>NC_045657.1:10452500-10752500 GCF_009829145.1 Chiroxiphia lanceolata | reverse complement strand
GCTCCTTAAGCTCTGTCAGGCCTTCATGGCCCTAGGGAGCCTGTTCCAGTGCACTTTCCCTGCTTTGGGTTACAACCACTACATCAAGGTATCCAACTGGGGCACCATATCCAATACATGTAACAACACAGCTTTTCGTGGGAAATGTGGCTGCAAGCCCACATTGAAACTCTATCCCTAAACCTCTGGAGAGACATTACCAGACAGAGCCAAACTAATGCTACTTGAGCAAGTTTGCTCAGATTCAAGCTCTCTGCTGTCACCAGGGAGACACCAATGCAGTGCAGCCCCACCAAAAGCACAACCACACCAACAGGCACTACTAGGACAGGGAAAAACACTCCTTAGCCCACCAGTACAGAGGTTCAGTGTTGTCTCTCACTGGTATTCGGGCCACAGGCCTACAGAACACCACCCTGCTGCAAACCCAGAACTTCAAAAGGCTTCAAAGACATCCAGTTAAAAACCAAACTCCAACACGTATCATTCCCCTTCACGCTCAGGAGTCTTTCCAAGGAGAGCAGTGCTTCCAGAGAGGTCTAAGCAGCACCAGCCTTCTATATTTAGTCAGCCCACATTTAATCCTTAATACACATCAAAATAGAGCACCACATCTTACTATTAGAAAAGGCAAGGCACAGCCTTGTTCCAAGGCAGCTCCTCAGCTATGAAGGACTGGTGGACTGAGGTGGCAAACAGGCAGGTTTCAAGCACCTCAAGACACTCCACCGGGTCTGAAAGCATTTTTGATCCTTCTGCTGCAAGTGCACCCCAATAAGAGAGAGGGAACAATGCTGCTCTCCTCTGCCCATCTCCAGGTTTGCTGTTGGCTGGCTCCTGCCGTGTGGTCTGTGTTAGCACTTGACCTGCAGTCGCTGAACCCCCTGCCTGGGGCTGAGCAGCCAGCTCGGATCTTCCTCTCCTCCCAGATGCTGCATTAAAGATTTTGAGAATATTTTCCTGGTTTGATTCAATATTGCACAGAGAAGGAAGTACATGTCTCATTTTGGCAGAAAGAGGGAGAATGGAGAACACATGTCCAGCAGTGGCAGGCAGGACAAGAGGCTTCTTTCCTTGGGCACTTGGGCTCAGTAGATTTTGTTCTAGAAACCCAGGAAGGGAACAAGAGCAATCAGAAATGTGTTGAAAGGTCAGGACCTCTGTATCACAAACTACAAATACAGATCACTTAACCCGCCCTCCTAAGTGCAGGAATCCAATACCACAAAAGCTGTGTACAAACAGGTTTCCCATGGAAACCAAGAGCTCTGAAAGCATCCCAGAAACCCAGACTGGAAACAGTTTCATACACCATCCAGCTGACAGCCCTGCAATGCTGACAGTACAGCCAAGAAGGGCCCAGAGCTGCAGGAGCTCCTTAAGGACTCCTCCAAGGTGAGAAACAATTTTCACCTGACTCAGAACTCACACTGACCTTTCAAATTGCAGAATTCACAAAAGCTACTTGATAGAGGAGCTCTCAGGGCAACTGGCACTTTGTAGATACTCTTGAATCCTAAATGATCCTACTCCTGCAGAGCACTGCAGAAATAGCTGTCTGGTAGGGACAGCTGAATTAGTCCCCAAATCCAAAATTGTTACAGGTCCCAGTCAAAAAAACAAGCAGGAAAATTAGAAGAGGGCACTCTGGACAACACTGCTCGTCCTGCTCCATGGTCAGGGTGGCACCTTTACACCAGGAGGTTTGAGAATGGCAAAGGAAGCACCCAATACCAGGAAATCTATTCTAAATGATATATTCTGTGATTCCATGACAATTCCACATTCCTGGTTCACCTTGGGAAACCAGGTTTCCCAAACAGTTCATAAAGCCCGCAGCAGCTCTGGAAGGGGAGGAGCTGGATTTCTTACAGCTGCAATACCTTTATCTGTCATCTCTCTATTTGAGGTTGTGATGGTTCTCCCCCCAAAAGGCTTTCTGAGTGAGGCTGAAGTGACCACGAAGCTAGCAGCAGCATCCCTCCAGCCTCGGCCTGGGATCACAGGACAGGCCATGAGATGTTATGTACTCAGTTTCACATTCCCTGACTGTTTCCTGAAATCTGCTAGCAGATGCTGGCGCCCTTGGGAGTCCTGCTGGTGGCAAAACCCAGAGGGCTGGAGTGGGGGAATGGCTGTGTGGCAGTACCTGGAAAAAGCATCACGTTTCCTGCCTCACTGCAGGGAACCACGGAGCAACACCAACACTTCAGGAAGGACCATGACTAATCCACCTGATGCAAGAAACAGGAAAGGCTGGTATTTTCTGAGGAACACACTGATGTTTCCCACTGGGAAACACCTTTCCAAGCTGTGTCTAGAGCACACACCACCTGAGCAGCCTCCCCAGAAGAATCAGAGGCAGCTACTGCTCCTTACAACACATCAGGAGAAAAACGTCTGGGACCCTCACTTGTTTCTGTGGATTCCACCCAGGGCAGCACAAAGCCAGCTCTGGAGAGAGGCTTCTTCTCCCTTTCCGCAGCCAGAGGGGCACCTAGATGGAAAGGAACACATTTATGTCTTCCTAAGCTGGCAGGACATTCCTCCGCGCAGGTTCACGGAACAATTCCTTTGGCACCTTGGGGGATTCTTTCTAGACCTGGTAATGGCAGTGAGGAGGGGCAGAATGCAGGTCTGCAGCAGACACAGACCTCCACCTCCTCCCCCTCCAAACTGTGCCTTGCACAGAGGTTACAGCTTCATAACTGCATTTACAGCCGAGGCTGGAGTTGCCCAGTAAAATCAGTTGCAATTTACATCAGGGCTCAGCTTAAAGGTGTCTCATGGCAAAATTCCTGAAAAGGGAGCAGGACTGAGCCCAAGTCAGCAGCAACCTCTTAAGAGGATAAAGTATCCAGAGTTACGTCCGTAGGATTAAATAGTAATAAAATCCAGAAATCTGGAAAAGACAGAAACCCTCACAACAAAGGCCCAAGCCAGCTCCTAAGTGAGGGTTAGGAAAAAATTTCCCCGTGGGCAAACTATTCAACATCACTCATTTCACAATCATTTACTTCCTTCCACAAACATTGGCCTTGCTCAGAACACAGCAGACACTGAGGAACACGCTGGCTTAACATGGTGCTTCCCATAGGGGCATCCCAGGATCCAAACTGCCAAACCAAGATTAAGGTAATCCCAAACCTCACAGAGGGGTCACATCCTCTGAAACTACCAAAAACTGGTGCAAGGGTCAGCTCACCTTCCAGATGGCAAGGGGCTCAATGGCAGTGAGAGGGCTTGGCAGCCACAGGCTAGTGCTTGGGTTCTCCCTGAAGCATTCCAGAGCCAGGCCCAGCTACTGGGCAGAGCTGCTGCAGTGCATCAGCAGCTATAGGGCTGATTTCACTTCCACAGTGATTTTAAGCTGCTTTCAAGTCAGTGGCCAGAGAATGCTATAAATTCTGTGATACTTTATGAAAACCACATGTCAGCTGAACGTACCACAAAGGAGATTTAAATGCAATCCCACCACGTCTGGAAACTTAATGCCAGACTACCAGGAACTTCCCTACGGAGGGGAATATCCCCACCTAATTTCTGACAGACAGAACCCTTGTTCAGAACAGCCTGATGGTCACAAACTCTAGAATGTTTTTAAAAAGACTTTTTGGGGAAAAGGTGTTTTGGGCACTACTCACTGGATGTCGAGAGAGAAAGGACTTCCCGGCGTTCTCAGGATGCTACACACCAATGAATTTCCTTCTCCCTCAGTTAAAAGGATGCTCAAGTTGAATCCAAACAGACAGCAAACATCAGCAATTTAAAGCAAAAATATTATAGTGTTTTACAATTATGTCCCAAAGCAGACCATGAACCAGGATATTCAGGCTCCATGACAAAATTCGGACACACCAGACAATATAACTGACACCAGCAGATCCTGTTTCATAATTCCTCATTCTGGTGTCACTTTGGGCAGGGTTGGTCCTTTTTTGTTCTATTCTAACTAAATATAAGATAAAGAATGGTGACATGGGTATGATAAGGTGCTACTACCAGCATTGACAATGACGTACCTCACCTTGCATAATTAAATAGGTGTATCTGTACCTATATAACCTGTCGGTGAAGGGAGCTTATTTGTTATTTCCACAAGGATCTGAATCTCCATCTCAAGTGAAAAACTCCATCCAGCCCACACTGTGGAGCTCTGCATAACACACAATAAGGGCCATTTCACCATAACCCCCTTCTGGAATCAAACTGGTTTGGATGGGAACACAATACTTATGTACCCCACAATTGGTCAGATCAAATGATGTAGCACAGAGAATTTCAGAAAAGAAAAGCAAACCTCATCTCTCCTTTTTCTTACTCACTTGTCCATGACTAGAACTGTGATTTACAGATGGGAATCAGTGCCAGGTTTCCCAAGTGGAAAGGAAAAGTGCTAGTTAAATGACTGAGCAGCGCTGGAGAAGAGATCCTGACTCCATAGAACTTCTTACAGAACAAAATGAGATTAAAACAAGGCCAGGGGGATGCAGAACCCCCCTCTCTGCAATCACTCGAGGTAATTGAGAACTCCAGCCTTTCCACTGAAAGGAAATGGTGTCAGGAGGGTGATCCTTGTATCCCTCTGCCTTTCCTGGTTATGAAGATCCTCAGAAATCAAAATACTGAGAACTTAAATTCTTAAAATACTTGCAGTGTTTGAATTTGTTGTGTGCTACTCAGGTTCAACATTGCTGAGATGTCAACAAGCAGCTCAACAGAAAAAGGGTCAGGCTGAAAGAAGAACTTGGAATAATTAATGGCATTGCTGTTTATACACATTTTCTGTTGCTAAATTTCAACGCACGTGGAAGATGGAAAGTGTATCCCTCACTGGACAGCGGGGGATCTATTTCTGCCTTCAGTAAAACTCTCCTGGCATCTTCAGGACAAACTGATACTTCTTTTTATTGGAATAAATATTTCTTCATCAATTTTCTTGCCTAGGAAACTCTGCAAGAGATTTATCTGCATCCAGACTTTCTATAAACATGGTCTATTTGGTCAGTATCTAGAAAAGGGGAGGAATTAATTTTTGTGGGTACATTAGCAATTTTTTGTATAAGATCATGGGAGATCACAGAATTCTAGACAATCTGAAAACCTCCTCTTCTAAAACCATCAGTTTAAACTATACACAGAGAAACTGCTTCTCTCCAGAGCTATGGAACTGCAGGGACTTGCAGGAACGTTTAACCCTCCATTGTGTGTGATGTTCCTGAGCATATCTTAGACGAGACACTGGGCAGGATACCCAAGTGAGAACATCCCAAAAGAACCCTCAGTGTAACAGTTATGTCAGAAGAGCAACTTCAAATTTACCCTACAACAGGTCCAGGAACTGTTCCAAATTTCACCCCCCTCAGACAAGAGGTTGGTGCTGTTATGTGAAAGCTGGGTCAGGACTAAGAGAGAGAGAAAGGCAAATGGAACTCTCATGTTCCAGAAAAACCTGGGAAATTGCACTGATGACTCTTCCCATTCCAGTCCTGCAGTGTATCAGAGTGACACAGCAGGAAGCTGTGTTAGGGGGCAAAGGACAGCACTGCACCTGGCCAAAGCAGCCTTGCTCCAGGGGAATGAGTGACCCGGCCCTGGAGCTGCACAGGAACTGGGCTCTGGGACAGGCAACAGCTCCAGCTCTGAGGGACAGATCACACAATGTCCTGAGCTGGGAGGGACCCAAGGACCATCCACCCCACCCCTGGCCCTGTAGACACCCCAACAATCCCACCCTGTCCCTCAAGAGCATTGTCCAAACCCTCCTGGAGCTCTGGCAGCCTTGGTGCTGTGCCTACTGCCCTGGGGAGCCTGGTCAGTGCCCAACCAGCCTCTGGGGGAAGAACCTTTTCCTGAGATCCAATCTAAACCTTCCCATAACTTGGGATAAATATCTGGGCCTTAAGCTCAAAATTTCTTTATGCTGTAGATCCCGTAACTAAGTTCCTCATTATATTCTTAATTCCTCCTCCTGCACCAAAATTTATCATATCGGGTCTCAGCCCATTGGTCATCTAAATGTGAGATGAACCATATTCATCTCCATGTTTGGTAAATGGGAATCTAAAGAGACTTCACTACTTAAAATGCAAACACATTAGAAAAAATAAAATCCATTTTTATAGCTCTCCCCAAGGAACGGAGAATTATTAAATAAGGACACTGGAAAAACGAATCACAGAGTTGTAAATGACTAATGGTCACTGTGGGTGTGCACACACACCATTTACATCAGCTTTTCATGTGGTAAGGTGTTAGTAAGTACAACAGTGAACTCCTCAGTTTTTGCACTGGTATGTCCAAAAAAGTAAAAGGAAATCAAAGCTAAAACTTACTTTCAGAAAACATTAAGATTGCAAATTTGAATATTAAATTAATCAAGAAACAGAGATGCTAAAGGTTCTTCCTTAAATTAACACCAGCAAACCACCTCCATTTCCAATCCCTGTCAGAACATTACTAACACCATATCCTGTATAAGTACAATGTGGGCAAGGAAACACCCATTTTGACTACATTAATTTCATGGTTTGAATTCACAGCCCTCCAAACGTTTGTGCACATGCAAGGTGTTAGCCCTGTGCCTCCACAGTTAACATTTGCAAGGCTATTCCAGCCCACATCCCTGTTTCTAACCTTTCACTGCTTTTCCAAATAATACTCCCTCTCAGCCTGAACTTTCTCACACTAGTCAGAGCCCAAAGGGAAACATGTTTTGAAAGATCAGATCATATTTTTAATTCAGGAGGTTGTGAATATTTACTGGCTATTCCATTTTGGAAAAAAAAATAATGTCATTTTCTTTTTTTTTCCTCCCTGTAACTGCAGCTGGAGACACACGTTGCTCATGGATGTACATCTGTACACAGCTGATGTTTTGACTGCATCTGGCTGAGAAACTGCAAAGAAAAATGTTCTGTCACAGCCTACAACACCCTCAGACCCGAGGATGTTTAGCACACAGTAAGTACGAGACTACTACAAATGGGGAAGAAGAAAAATAAAGCTCAAGATGTATTTATATCCAATATATATATTTCATTTTCAAAGTACCTCCTCTGAAGATCACTTTGGCACCTCTTGCCATTATAGGGTGTTATCCTCAAAAGCAGTTATTTTTATCCCTGTGACACTGCAGCAGGTACTGTGCATCCTGCCTTCCTTGGGATTGCTTCTGTGTGACACAGCTCAAGGGAAACTGTGCTGACTGGGCATTTCCTTGCTAGATTGCACAGGCAGAACTGGCAGCCTTGGAGCTGAAATACTTCTCAGCATTTTCTAAATGCAGCTTGCAGTGTGAGTTTGGTCTGACTCCAGCAGTGTGCACTGGAGAGGAGAGTGCAAGCCAGGCTCGTGTCCCCATGAGGGCCAGGCTGAGCTGCAGAGGATTCACAGCCTGCACTGCAGCCAAAAGGCACAAGGACTCATTGTGTCCCTCCCTGGAAGACACATCTGTGCTTTTCTCTCCGTAGGATCCAGTACCTGTGTGAACCTTCCATTACACAAATCATACCTCCATGTATAAACACAACCAGAACAGGGAGAGCAACACGTAATACACGAAAAAGTGCTATAAACTGGGAAGGTGATCACGTCTGGCCACAGAAGGAAAGGACTTACTTTGGATTAATTGCAGCAAAGAGAAGCTAGGATGGGCTGTTGGTACAAAGGCCCTCTGGGGCTAGAAGGGAAACCACTGGGAAAGGCCTCATGCCTGAGGGGTTGAGGAATCACCGAGTCATTATGTTGGAAAAGACCTTTGAGTCAACCATTAACCCAGCCACTGCAAAGCTCACCATTAACCATGTACCCGAGTGCCATATCTACACTTGAACACTTCCAGGGATGGTGACTCCACCACCGCCCTAGGCAGGCTGTGCCAGTGCCTGACCACCTTTTCTATGAAGAAAATTTCCCTAATATCCAACCTAAAACCTCTCAGAGGAACTTGAGGCCACTTCCTCTTGTCCTGTCCCTTGTTCCTTGGAAGCAGAGCTCAGCCCTCCCCCACCCCCGGCTCCCCTCTCCTGTCAGGGAGTTGCAGAGCCAGAAGGTCCCTCTTGAGCCTCCTTTTCCCCAGGCTGAGCCCCCCCAGCTCCCTCAGCTGCTCGTGGTGCTCCAGACCCTTCCCAGCTCCATTCCCTTCCCTGGACACACTCCAGTCCCTCAATGTCTTTCTTGTTGTGATGGGGCCCAAAACTGACCCCAGGTTTCAAGGTGGGGCCTCAGCAGTGCCCAGCACAGCTGAGCACTTCCTTTGTGCAAGAAGTCTCCTCCTGAGATGACTAGAAGGAAAAGTGCATCCCCATGCTAGCTCAGAGTCAGGAACTCTAGTTTCACGAGCAATCAGTGGCTACCGCGAGTGAGCAGGCCCTTGCATCCAGCCTGATGAATCCCTGCTGCCTTGCAGCAGGCCCTGAGCCTTTCCAGCACCCCCCACAGCAGGATCCCAACTTGGGCAGCTCCTCCAGGAAGACCCTCACTGACCCCTGCACGTGCCATGTGCACTCCCTGCACTATGGGGGAGTGCTTTTTCAGCCCTCAGTAAAGACAGTTGAAACCCACCTTCTCTGTGGGAGAGGAGAGGGAGCCCACAGGCCTTTTGCTGTGCTGTGCAGGGCACGGGAGCTGCTGCTCCTCAGCTCAGCACTGGAGCTGTGCTCTGCCAGCTGCCACTGGATCCTGCTCCACAGGACACTCCTGCTCCACAGGGAGCTCCAGCCTGGGGGGGGGCACAGCACTGTTGGCCATGGCTCGGACACAGCCCCTCTCCCCCTGTGCTGCTGCCTCGGGTACCGTGGGGCTGCTGCTCGCCCTTGACTCTGCCAGTTCCCAACACCCTTCTCCCCAGTGACCTATCACAGCACCATTAAGGGCTCTGGAAAATCCTTTTCTTTCCAGGAAATACAGTCTGTCCCCTGCAATGGGCAACATGGAGAGACTTCTGTCTCCTCCTCAGAGAGAGTCAAGCAGGACAGTCTCTCTTTACTGCCAAAACTTCCCATCCACTCTGGAAAAACTTCCCACCACGATGGGCTGGGAAGAGCCACTCATTGAGTTGTGTGGAGGTGACACAACATCATCAGACAGATTCCAATGACCACATTTTGCTCCTCCTGCAACCTGAGGGAGGTCTGAAACACCTGGATATATCATCACCTGGGAGATGATCATCTTGATTTTCAAAAGTTACTTGCAAGCAGGGAAAAGGGGCTCAACAGACGCCAAGGGACACAAAGGAAAAACAGGTTATGTTACTAGGAATTTTGTGGGATCTGGCCCAGGAGGTGTCAGTCTGTGGATCTGGTCACAATGAGCATAAATGTCCTCTGACAGCTGCTCTGTTTATGCTGAATAAGGCAGCGAAGGAGGCTGTGGGGGGGTCTGGGCTCCATGACAGGATCTGTCCGCTGGGCCCTCAAGCATCTCCCAAATGGTGGAGGTCAATGGAGAGCCATGTAGGAGGTGACCTGCTGGCAGCCTGAGCACTGGGACCTGCTTTGAGGAACAGCACAAAATCCAGCTTTGCCTTTTGAACAGAACTGCATGTACAGGAACACAGGAAATAGAGACAGAAAGGGACAAGGTCTACCAGAAAACAACCATCAGTGATCTTCCGACCTCCAGCAAATGTCACTGAATTGCCATAGTAACAAACTGCAACACCCCCAGGAATGAACAGCAGGCAGAGCAGTTTGAACTGGCTTGTGTAGTGGAACTGTTTTCCCATGTTGGTCTTCTGCCCATCCCAGAATAACTGGTGGTGGCAGTGAACAGTCTAATAGAGAAACCTCACTCATGGCCAGTACTGCCCGTGAGCACAGCCTGCTTTAAACTGCAACTTGCTTCTTCTGCTCCTCAAAAAAGGTGTCACCAAGGAAACAGAACAGGGCAAACCCACGTCAGGAAGCTGCTCTGACAGCCAACCTGGACTGACACCCTGGAGAGAATTCAAGGCTCCCAAATCACCTCACTCTGATTCTTCCCACTTTTAACAGCATTTTATCTGAAGTTCCAGGACTGGTAAGACTCTCCCCCACAATATCAATCAGCATTGCTCCCCCAGGCTCAGGGTGTCTCCCCCGGGAAGAGGAACACTCACTAAGTCCCAGATCACTAAACCAGACATACCTGGAATTTATGCACCCAGCTGTACTTTGAGAAACCTTCAGCTTTCAGCAATCCTTCCCCTCCATTTCTCTGTGCATTTGTTTCTGGTTCTTCCCAGGGCACAGAGCTGCAATCCCACAGCACTCAGGGACTAGGTGCAAGCCCAGAGACTTTCATTTTCTTCCACTTGCCACTCGCCCGCTGGTTGCCTCTGGCAAGTCCCTTTCTTTCTGTCCTGCTGCTTCCTGCCTGCCTGAGAATTCCAAACTCCTCTGTGAAGTGATCCAAGACTCAGCCAGGCAAAAAACTACTATGGACAAGGAGCACTACCTGCTGTAATTGTTAACATTTAATATTGCACAAACAGGTGCTGAAAGGCCACTGGTAAAGTGAAATTAGGGAAGTGTCACATTAACATCTGCCAGAACAACCCAAATTCCACCCTAGGCGGACCAAGAGGTGAGCACTGTAAGAGTGAGCTGCAGTGAGCATGCAGAGCAAAGCCTGGGTGCTTACACAACTCCCAGATGAATTTTGTGGGCAACCATAAAACCCAGTCTAACTTTGAGCTCTGCAAGCCAGTTATGTTCTTGTATTTAAGTTCCTTTTTCCTACAGAAAAGAATAATACCAAAATCCAGTAGCCTGAATATTACAATCACAGAATCAAAATTACAGAATGGCCTGGGTTGGGAGGGACCTTAAAGCCTACCCAGTCTCACCCCCTGCCATGGGCAGGGACACCTTCCACTAGACCAGGTTGTTCCAAGCCCTGTCCAACCTGGCCTTGGATGCTCCCAGGGATGGGGCAGCCACAGCTTCTCTGGGCAACCTGTGCCAGGGCCTCCCCACCCTCACAGGGAACAATTTCTTCCCAATATCCCATCTAACACTGCTCTCTGGTAGTGGGAAACCATTCCCCCTTGTGGTGTCCCTCCAGACCCTTGTTCCAAGTCCCTCTCCAGCTCTCCTGTAGCCCTTCAGACACTGGAAGGGACTCTAAGGTCTCTCTGAAGCCTTCTCTTCTCCAGGTGAACACCCCCAGCTCTCCTAGCCTGTCTAGCAGAGTTACAGATCTGCAAACAGTGAAGACTACCACACCTTGGAGACCAGGGCTGTGCTGGTGGGAGCTTGTTCTCCCCTCAACCTGCTGGGGATGTGCCCAGAAACAGGCTGTCAGCACGGAGACCAATGGTAGCTCCCAGGTACAGGCCCTCTATGGGCAGTGCTGACCCAACACTGGTGCCAGTCCAGCTCTTAGAACTGTGTCCCTGACCTGGGACATGAGCACTGAACACAACCCACCCACCACAACCCACCAAATAAAACCCATCAAACATAATCCATTCAATAAAATCCACCCAACACAACCCACCCAACACAACCCACCAAATAAACCCCATCAGACATAACCCACTCAGTAAAACCCATCAAATACAACCCACCCAACACAACCCATCAAATAAACCCCATCAAACATAACCCACTCAGTAAAACCCACCCAACACAACCCATCAAATAAACCCCATCAAACATAACCCACTCAGTAAAACCCACCCAACACAACCCACCCAACACAACCCACCCACACAACCCACCCAACACAACCCACCCAACACAACCCACCCAACACAACCCACCCAACACAACCCACCCAACACAACCCACCCAACACAACCTGCTCCACGCCCCGGCACTGAGCGAACACTTGCTCAGGCAGGTGCTGCTGCCCTCAGCTGTGTCCCTGTGGCCACAGGGTCCCAGACCCCCACTTGCCCCTGAGTTTATTCAGTGACCTGTCCTGTTGCCAAGAATTTCCTGTGGTATGTGAGCAGCAGCAGGGAGACTGTTTGTGCAAAGTTTGTAACTCTCCTAAACATGACTGGAATTTCCATGGAGAATGATGGCACAGATCTGGCCCCAACACCTTCCTGAGCACTTTCTGAAGTTCAGAGCAAAACACAGAGGTGGTTCAGCATCTCAGAAAAGACGGCCAGACTCTCCTATAGGAACAGTCAGTGACCTGGATGTCAAACTGACCACCCCTGCCTAGGAAGAAATATCAAATAGACAGGGTTTTTTCAAAATCACTCTCCTCTCTTCCTCCTCTCTGCCAGTCAAAGTTGGTAGCAGTCAAAGTCTCTTCATTAACACACTAGCATGGTGGGCTGCATTGTCTTCCTCTCTCTATATGTGGGAATTCTGGTCTTGGACCCTGAGCCAAGGCTAGAAAAGTACCTCCCAAAGCCATGTAGCCATGTCCCCATGAGCACATCCTCTCCTCAATACCACAGAGCTGTGTCACTTCAAGAATGGGTCAAAAAAAACCAAAGGGAGTCCCAGAGTGACAGTCTAAAGGCTAAAAACCCCAGAGGCTGAAAATAACCAGCTAAATGCAACAGCTTTTGGTCAAAGGAGTCTTCAAAGTGCTTTCCAGCTGGAAAGTCTAAACACCACTGTCTCCTCTTTAAGCAGGCAGTAAACAAACAACTGCCCTCAGTCACATCCCAGCTTGCCCCAAGGCTCCCCTCTTCCCAGGAAAAAAGAAGGCCAGGACAGACCTTCCTGCAGCAGCCCCTTCTTACCACAGCTCTTTGAGCCTGAAGGCATGTTACAGCACAGCCTCACCCACCAGGTCAGTCATTCATCCTCCCCACAGCCCAGGCACGGCTCACTCTCACACTCAAACTTTGCCTCCCAAAACCAGAGTTGGTTGTGCTTGGGGCAAGTCCAGGGAGCACAGCACAGGTAACTGCCACCAAAGCTGGCTGGGACCCAGCCCAGGTGCTCTACACAGGCAGCTGACACAGGCAGCACCCGACACACAACACCAACACTTCACCAACATTTTTAGGTGAGCACTGGTGGCTGTGAGTAACAGCTGGCTCCAAAAAGTCGCCATGGAGAAAACCTGAACAGCTTTGCAAACCCTGCACTTCTAGATTTGTGAACTAATGCCAGGGAACCACTGCTGGTCATGGGACTCCTCACCCACAGCAGTTCAGGATGGATGCAATCCAGACCCCAGAGAGAAGCACATGAGAGAAAACAAGATCTTGCTGTATTCCTCAAACACTGTGAAATTTTGGAAGAGGGCAGCAAACCATGCCTGCAGAGACCATGAATGTAGAGGTTTCCAATGAGATAGAAATAGCAGAGGAAGATCTGAACAATACAGATGTCTGTAATAGGGAGGGTGTAAACAGCCAAAGGGGTCACAGAGGAATAGCAGTGGAGCAGCAGGCAAAACAAAAATAGCAGGAAAGGAAAGATAAATAAAAAATTCCTAAAATATATGAGGAGCAAACAGACTGACAAGGAAACAAGAGAGCCATTGACTGGAAAAAAGAGATGTGCAGAAACAACCAGGGTAGGCCAGGGATTTAACCCAGCCCCAGAGGGGAAGGAGGAAAAAGGACAGCTGAGCTGTTTCACTGCAGCAGCAAGGAGGGAAGAGGAAGATGACCTGGTCAGGAGGTTACAACCATCTGCAGTGAGACATAGCAGCACTGGCAGAGCAGTCTCATGTCCACCCTGCGACACAGGTGATGTGTCTGGGCTGTCCCTCCAGAGGGGTATGGCTGTGGTGGATCCTCCTTCTCCATCCCACAGCCCACCACTCACTGTCTCCCTGCTCTGTTGGCGTGGTCTTGCCCCCAGCTCTATTATCTAGATGAGACTATTCTGGGATAGCAGTGAGTGCAGCAGGTAAAAAGGGGGGGCAGTAATTCCTGCACTGGAGAGGGGTTCTGCGTTGGACAGCCCTGCATGAAGACAGAAGCCCTGCCCCTCTTACTGTTCCCTGCTTCATCCCCACTGCTCCCAAGAGCAGCTCCTCAGAAGCTGAGACTTCTGCCCAAGCTCTGGCTAAAAGTACAAAAAAAAAAAAAAAAGTGCAAGCCCAGGATGCACAAAGCCTGGCCCAGAACACAGCATTGCCCACGGTCAAAATTCAGAGCAAGGGAGCCAGGAGATGAGCCTGGAAAGCCTCGGGATAAGTAAAACACCAGTGGGCAGCAGAGCACCGACTGAAAAAGAGACACCAAGGGAGGGTCCTGGGAAGTAGGCTCCAACCCCTGCATGGAGTTGGACATTGCCAAGGGAAAGGCTCAGGGGCAGAGCCCAGCTCCCCCCAGTGAGTGGGCACACTGTGTGTACACATGGTGTTAATGGCTGGTTGCTACTGAGATGTTTTGGCTCAGGGCTGAGGATCTTCATCCCCCACCTGCAGTGAAGTCAGTCCTGCTTCCTTTTGCAGACAGAAAGCCAAGACCCCCCCCCCCCCAAAACTAACTTCAGCTCTTCACCTATCACAGAATGGGCTGAAGAAAAAGTTCAGAAAAGGTGGCCTGGTGGTACTTTTTAATTATTATTTTTCGTTACTATTAATCTAATATTTTGGTACCCACCCAGGGTAAGCTTGGTGCTATCAAGCTGCCCTCTGTAACCACCAACGTTGATAACTTACCTTTCTAACGGGAATTGTGGCTCCCAGCTAACACGACCATAGCAAAACCCAGGGTGGGCAGAGACCTCAGCAGGTCTCTGGTCTGACCTCCTGCTCAAAGCTGGGTCTGCTCCGAGCTCAGTCCTGGTTACTCGGCATTTTATCCAGGCTGGTCATGTGAACCCCCAAGGATGCAGGACACAGCCCCTCTGGACAGCCTGCTCCACAGCATAGGGGATGGCTTCTCCTTCAACACAGCCTCAACCTCTCTTCACTTCATGCCCAGTTCTCCTGTCGCTGGGAACTGCCCGGCTCCATCCTCCCCATCACCCCTCACAGGGACCAAGAGTCTGCCCCCAGCTCCCCTCGCTGCCACCTCTTCCCCACTGCCTCGGTCCGCTCAGCACTGGGTCAGCTCTGGTTGTCCTTTCCTCGGGGCTGGCACAGCCCCCCAGAACTGTAGCTATAGGGTTTAAAAATCCTACAAGGCTTGACGCCACTGGAGAGGCTGGTAGTGCCCTGCCCCTGCCCCGGGGGCCGAGGCAGCAGGAGCTCTGCTCACCGTCCCCTCACAGCACCCACCGGGCGGCTCCCGAGGCACCGCGCTGCCCTCACGGCGGGGGAGGGACGACAACCGCCTGGGCTGCTGAGCCGCGAGGGGCGGCCGTGCCCGGGACCCGCCGTGCCCTGAGGGGCTCCGAGCCGTGAGGGGCGGCTGTGCCCGGGACCCGCCGTGCCCTGAGGGGCTCCGAGCCGTGAGGGGCGGCTGTGCCCGGGACCCGCCGTGCCCTGAGGGGCTCCGAGCCGTGAGGGGCGGCCGTGCCCGGGACCCGCCGTACCCGCCCTGCCCCGCCGCCTCCCGCCGCCGCCGCCGCCATCTCCGCGGCGGGGCCGCCCCCTGCCGGCCGCCTGCGGGACGGCCCCGCCACCGCCCCGGCCCCGCCACCGCCCCGGCCCCGCGGGGTCTCGGCCCCGCCAGCCCGCGGCCCCCTCACGCCCCGCTGTACTTACTGCCTTGTGAGGCTCCTTCCCCTGAGGCAGCTTCGGTGTCTGCAAAGAGAAAGAGCTGCGCTTAGATCCGCGGCCGCGCTGCCCCGGGCCCGAGCACTGCCTCGCTCGCTCCATCGCTCGCTCCCTCGCTCTGCTCCGGCCGCGGCTCTGCCCCACATGGCGGCCCTGCCGGCACGGAGCGGGCGGTGAGAGCTCACCGGGGCTGCGGGGTCCGACCCCGCCAACAAGGGCTCGGTGTTAAACCGCAGCTGCCCGCGGCCAGAGAATCACACACTGGTTTGGGCTGGAAGGGGACCTTGAAGACCATCTCGGTCCACGCCCTGCGATGGCAGTGACACCTTCCACTAGACCAGCTGCTCCAAGCCCTGTCCAACCTGGTCCTTCGGAGGAGCCTCATAACCCCGGGCTCTGATTCCCCAGGCTGTCATTGGGACCTGGGGTCGACATGGGATGGCTGAAGGGACGCCCCTACCCTGGCCCTGCTCTGAAGGGCTTCAGGGAGCCCTGAGAGGGCTGTGGGGAGGTGTGGGGTGAGAGGGCTGCCTGCTCCCCCTGCCCATCCCTCCTGCCCCAGCCCAGCTCCTGCTGTGCCCTGGCTGAGGGGCCCTGGATGGGGCGTGTAGGGCCTGGACAGACACATCCCAACAGCCCCACTGTCATTAAAGGAGTTCATGAGGATCAGCTTCCTAATTTCTACTGAAGGGTTATTGAAATCCCTCATGTGCAATTAGTCACAGGCTGGCTTGGGTTGGAAAGGACCTTAGAGATGATTTCATTCCAACCCCTGCCATGGGCAGGGACACTTTCCACTAGACCAGGTTGCTCCAAGACCCATCCAACCTGGCCTTGGACACTTCCAGGGATGGGGCAGCCACAGCTTCTCTGGGAGACTTGTGCTGGGGCCTCACCACCCTCAGAGGGAACAATTTCTTCCCAATATCCCATCTAGCCCTGCCCTCTGGCAGTGGGAAGCCATTCCCCCTTGTCCTGTCCCTCCATCCCCTGTCCCAAATCCCTCTCCAGCTCTCCTGGAGCCCCTTTAGGCACGGGAAGGGACTCTCAGGTCTCCCTGGAGTCTTTTCCAGGTGAACACCCCCAGCTCTTCCAGCCTGGCTCCAGAGCAGAGGGGCTCCAGCCATCAGAGCATCTCTGTGGCCTCCTCTGGACTTGTTTCAACAGGCAATTTCTGGGCAAGAGCTGTCAACAAGGAAAGCCAGCAGTGAACAGTGTAGCCAGCTCAGCCTCCCCTCCCCAGCCATGGCAAAGCCACTACAGGATACAGGCCATGAGATTTCCCCCAGGGCGATTCTGTCCTGGTCTTACTGAAGACAGATGTGGAAAGATGGGAGAAAAAGGTCCCTTTGCTGTGGCTGAGACTGCAAGAAGCACAGAGCACAGATCATGTTCAAGCCCTAAATGAATGCAATGGGCAAAGCTATAAGCTGGAAAACAAAACCCAAAGTTACAAGTCAAGGATCATAAACGATTAGGATTTCAAAGCCATTTTGAAGTGTTTCATATTCATCCTAAATTGCATATACTGTATGTCACATCATCTAATAACATAACTACGTTGCAAAATATTCCATGTCTCTTGGAATCATGCTTGTGCTCCTCTGGAAACCACAGCTGTGGAATGGCACAGCATTTTTGAATTTAAAATTTGCAACCTTAAGTAATGAACACTGTTTGCATTTAACTTCCCTATTTCTTAAAATTAATAAAAACAAATGATTGTGGGTTTGTGAATTTGTACATTTCTACTTGATTAACCTGCCTGATTAGATCATTTTTCTAGGTAACGATATTAATTTGGCACAATTTCATAAACTGAGGGGCCAGATCAGAAATCCTCAGTATCAGATGCAGAACCTTGACAGCAAAGCCCCGGATTTTTTCACAGCTGCTACTTGTATGAATTCCCACCTATCACTCAAGGAAAAGCAGCTATGACACAATGGATTTCTGCAAAATGCTGTCCTGGCATTCACAAGCAACGGCATAAATACACCACAAAAAAATATGCACTATTCAAATAGCTTTCAAAAGTACTTTAGTAAAATTTAACAAGAATCAGGCAACACACAAAGGTTTAAGGAGTAGCTGTTTCTGAACTGTGCTAAGAAATGTTGTTAGTCATAAGACAGAACAAAGTCTTCCTGAATTAAAAAATGCCAAACTAAAAATCCCCTAACAGCCTGCTCTGCATCACCTTTGGGCTGAGACCAAGAAATTACAGCTCTGAGATAAAAGACCAATTTCTGAGAAGTTGTAAAAGTCAGTAAGAGTAGGGAGGTGGGCAGGGGAGCTGCAAAATAGGCAAGTTAACTCCTATGTCCCAAGAAAATTTCTCCATCTCATATGAATATCTGCTGCAGACTGGGAAATGTGCACAGGAAAAAAATGGATCTTGGAATGCAGAGCAGAGGGCAAAGGACCTCCTCAAAATCCTCCGATTTTTCAGTAGTAGATAAGCAAACAAGTGAACCCCAACTGTCTACAGCTCAGGAACGCCCTTTCTACTCAGGGATGGTTATTTCACTATGAATTTTCTACTTCTCACCTCAAAATTCACTCAGTGACAGAACTGCTCTAACTCAGACTCCAAAAATGTGCACTTTGGAAAAAAGCGTTTTTTCCATATTCACCATCTGAATGAGTCATCTTCCTTTTCATATTTTTTTGCATTGAGCAGAACCCATTCTTGGAAAACATTAATCTGAAACTTTCAAAGCTTTGAGAAGCTTTTTAACAACTGGTGAAACTAGAAGCTTGGCCTGAAGAACCCAGTCCCAGTGTGGTGTGTTCAGCGTCTGTTCTGGTGAGGGCAGCTCAGCTGTCGGCTGGCACAGCCATGCGGGGAGGACACTGGGAGCTGATGGGTTTGGAGGGGGGCAGTGCAACAACTAAATAATGTAAATAAATAATAATGGAAAACAACTTGAGCAAAATCATCATTCAGCCCAGAAAGGCTTATCTGGAAGCAGAGAACTTCCACCAATTCTTGGGCCAGAGGCAAGATATCCTGCGAGGGTTAAACTCGAGCCTTGCTATTTTCTTTCTTTGCTTTCTGAAGAATTCTCCTTTGGGTAAAAATCTCCCTTGCTTGGCTTCAGCCCAGAAGTTTATAAATTTACTGTTTGAAAGTCTAATAAAGCAATTTCGGCCATTTTTTTTGAGTTATCTAAAAGTGAAATAATTTTCCTGACTCAAAACATGCGGATGTTTTGCTGCTCATGTTGCTCAAACACGACCCAACCGTACAAAGCAGAACTTTCTAGCTGACTAACTCCTGAAGGCAATCCAAACCTTTTAATGACTTGAAAAACCCCACACAGCTAAAATAAAAGCACTGTAAGCAAAACATTTTTAAGCCCTGGGTTGCGTGTAGGCGAAGTAGTAACATTTGGGACAGAGCCTTCCATCAGCACCAGGAATGTGCAGCCCCTCTGCTCCAGCTGAACTCCAGCAGCTCGGCAGGAGGAAGGAGCTGTGATCCTGCAGAGATCAGCTCACAAAGGAGCCTTTCAGCTCCACAACATAACTTCTGTTGTTAGTTTTCTTTTTTATTTTATTGGTGTGTTTTGGGGAGGTAGAAGGGGAAGGAACACAACCTTTTCCTTTCTTCCTTGATAAAATGTAGTGAGGAAATTTCTTACCTACGTTTCTGGCCCTGTGCAGAGCCCTGACATGGGGATTTCTGTGCCTGCATCTCAGCTTTCAGAGAAAAGCAGAACAGGAACTAAACCATCCTAATGTCCCAAAGTTTGCACTTGCAAACTGCCAGGAGATCAACTGCTGCCTGAAATTCTCCAGCCAATGGTGAGCATCACAGGGAAAACTAAGAAAATACCCAGTTTTCCAATATAAACTCCCTTGTTCCTGAAGGCAGACAAAGAAGAAATCAGCCTAAAGAACACAGGTGACCTCCAACCAGCCTGTCTGCCATGGAGAGCTAGAGAAGAGGCAGGAGCAGTTATAAAAAAAAAAAATAGAAAATTCCTAAAAAAACCCGCTCATTACAAAGAAAAACATGATGTTGCCAGTGCAAGACTCTTCATGTGGAACCAAACAGCTCAAAGGATGAGAAGACACATAAGTTCTGCACAGGGTGGACAAGGACAGATAAACTGCACGAGCAGAGGGCAACAGACCTTCCCCCCATGCTGGCCATGAGCTGTGAGCCCCAGGCTGCCCTGCCACAGTTCCACACTGGGCACTGCACTCAAAAACCAGCTCAGTTCAAAGCAAGAGCAACTGGAGACCACTAAACAGCAGGGATTTCTGCTGGAATGCCCAAAAAGCCCTGGAAGGAAGCACCTAAAGAGAAGAAAGAGGAGCCTACGTTTGCTCTCCCTCTCTGCTGCTGAGCTGGTGAGTTTCCCAGGATCAGTCCAACCTTCGGGAAAGGCAGATATTCGGGGACTGATGGGTGGCTCAGACCTCAGGGAAGCCACGGATGACACTCAGAAAATCCATCCTGCAAAGAGGGAATGCCAGGTCCTCCCAGTGCAGCACAACTCCTCCCTTGCCCAGGAAAAAGAAACGACTGCAGGATTCAGGATCGGAGCTTCTGGCAGCTGATTAACTGCACTTAATGGGCCAAGGGAGCTCACATTCCAGTGCTTCGAGGAAAGCAGCCCTGGGAGAGCTGGACTGCCAGTGCGTTATCCAAGACTGTGAAAACCTGCAGCGTGCAGAGTGACACCCCCAGTGCAGTGTCACCACCATGTTATCCCACCTGTGTCACAAAGGGGCAGCACTGGCCTCTGCTCCTCCATGAAATGGGGCAATAAAAGCATCTTTCACAGAAATTCCCGTCATTCCTGCAGTCCTATGCTATTCCAGCACTCTTCCTGGTACAGTCCATGTACAGGTCTCACTGGGTAATATCACAAAGGGCTTTCCTCCAGAGAACTCTTCCTTCTTTTTCCTGCCCTTCCTTTACATGCCCTTTCTCTGGCAGGGTATTCCTCTGCAGATAGGTCACACACTGTCCCACCACTCTACTTGCAGCTCAGGATCTGTTCCTGGGAAAATCCCACTTCCAGAGCTGCAGCACGTTTGCAGTTTGAGTTCTTGCTGCAGAGTGTATATGAATAAACACCTCACTTGGATTTTTATTGTCTTAAGGCAATGCAAATGCACTTTAAATGTTACACTACATGCATCCATTTACACCAACATAAAACATTTTCTAAGTATTATAAGTATATATAAATTCTGTTTCTCCACCACTGATGTGAAAATTACTGATAGATTTCCACTTTCAAAATTTTGAAAATTTCCCTCTTCTACAGCTACATATGACAAAGGCTTTGGGAGCAAAAGTAAAGTCATGTCTCCACTGAGTTCATGTCAAAACCATGGATATCAACTGTACAGGTCGATGCATCCAGATAATTTAATATATAGCTTAATTTCATTATCAAATATAAATAAATACAAATCAGTTGGATCACACACTAGGAGGTGATCTCATACTAACAGCGCTCCTAAAATTCCACCGAAATTAAAGATCCCATAGTGCGTGGGGAAGAGAAGTAAAATAAAAGCCATCCTTGTCCCAAATTTAAATACTGCGATTATTACTGCAAAATTATTGCAATGCTGTGATGTAATGCTAAAGCATATCCCTATTATTTTAGGGACTTTTTTTTCCTTAATCTGCTGAGTGAAGCTACTTAGTTGTTACATTTAAAGGACTTTCAGGAATTTTGTTGGTATTTAGAAAAGAAATACCAGCACTGGAAAACAATTCAGTGTGTATCTAAGGGTACTGAGGCAGCTCTGTGATATTAAATACCACACAAGGAACATGCAGTTAAGGGACGTGTGAGAGATCATGACAAACTCTGAGCAATTAAGGACACACGTTCCCTTCTCAGCTGGGCATGTGCTGACTTCTGAGAGTTTATGCATTTAAAATCTAATATTGCATTAGCCTTGATTATCCCTGGATTTTCAAACTTTTCACTGGGAATTCTCTTTATGCTCCTTTAGACATTCCAGCAGTACGAACACTGCTGGTTAAAACAGAGGAGCTAAAGCAGATGCTCCTGCCAGGCTGACACACAGACTTCAGTGCTCACCTCAGGGGACAGAAAATAAACCCACTGGAAAGCTCAGGAGCTGCTTTTCAGTCCCTGTTGTTCTGGTATTTCAGATATGCAATTCTCCAAATCCTGCAAACTTGTACAAACCACCGCAAACTTTCAGATTTCTGCAATTAAGCGACATCGGATTGTCCAGTCTTACAGAAAATTCAAATAAAGCCATTCCTGACTAAGCACGAGACATTTCAGCCACACAGTGCACTGGGGAAGTGACCTCAGCTGACAGTAGGGGCACGGGGGGAGCTCAAGGAGCATTTTGGTTTCAACATAAAAATACAGCAGCATATCTGACTTTTATCCTCCCATCCTGACTTATCAGGGATGGCCGAAACACCCAGCAGGGCAGGAGCACGGAGCACCTCGGGGAGATGCCACCACACTCAGTGTGTGGAACCTGCCAGGATAACCTTCCTGATCTGCAGCTCCCCCAGCACACAGCGATGTCCCCGAGAGCCCTGTGCAGGAAACACTGCACCAAACACAGCAGCTGCCCCTGACCTTGGAATAAATGTCACTGGAGTAGAGAGACACAAAGCTGAGACAACCCCAAAGTTTATCCTCTCAATGGGCCACCCAAAGAAGCTTTACTGGTGACCAGGGAAGCAGCAGAGAAACCTTCAAGACCTTCCTGAAAATAGACATAAAATCACAGAATCTCCTGAGCTGGAAGGGACCCACCAGGACCATCCAGCCCAGCTCCTGGCCCTGCACAGACACCCCAACAATCCCACCCTGTCCCTCAGAGTGTTGTCCAAACCCTCCTGGAGCTCTGGCAGCCTTGGGGCTGTGCCCACTGCCCTGGGGAGCCTGGTCAGTGCCCAACCAGCCTCTGGGGGAAGAACCTTTTCCTGAGATCCAACCTGACCCTGCCCTGACACAGCTCCATAGTCCCTGAACCTGTGTGTTACCCCAGGATTCCCAGAGATTTGAGCAACAGTGAGATACCTCTGTGTGCTCGCACGTGGGTCTGGAAACAGTTGTAATACTTGTATTTCTTCCCACATATTCCACACTCATAAGACCCTGAAAAACAAGAAAGAGAAGAAATACATCACCACATTAGATCAGGAAAAACAGCCTCCCCACACACTGATCCATACACTGTGGGCAAAAGAATGCAGTTTGCAGCAAAGTCATTCTTGGAAGGTTCATGGAGATAAATGCAGGAAATCACTATCCCAGACTCTATTTTTTTTCAGCCTTATTTAAGATTCCTTGGCATATTACCCTGAACTTACATTTTCAGAGTATCTTTTCAGCTTTGCTAACGTGAAAGTGCCACTCTCAAAATAGCCTGACTTATAATTTTATAATAATGACTAATGTTTCCTATGGACAGAAATAACCTTGAATTACTTTTCAGTAAGTTCCTACTAGCTGGGAAAAAAAGCTTTTCAACTGAAAAAAGAAGGCAATATGTTATCTTGAGGTAAGGAGTTTACAAAATTTCTCAAGAAATGCACAACTTACAAATTTCCCAAGAAACCCACAGAGATTTGGTAAATATCCACCCAGAGGAAACCAAATAGATACAAATAGAACTTTTGCCCTTTTTAAGGAAAAGCACATGACCACAGTAGTCTCTCTTCTCAGTTTGTGTCTCTAATTCCAGAAAACACACATCTGCAAACAGTCATTTGAAATGAACCCAGAGGAGCAGAGCTGGGAGAACCATTTGTAATGATGAAATTACGCCATGGATTTAGGCTCTTCTGTTTATTGAACATGCAGACAGAAATTTCCTCAGATTTGTTATTTCAGTTGATTCAACCTCTTTTTTCCCAACTCCACTTCAGTGGACAGGCTATAAATTCACCTCCCAAGCTCTCATTTGCACAGTGCATTGCTTTTCTTAGCTGTCCCCCAGCAGCTACTGAACTGGGATCCCCTCAATGCTCTTCAGGAGGGCAAGAGCAACACTTACTGAAGAGGAGGTGGGAGAAAAAAGGGCTGAATGTGGTTTGGTGTGAACGCAGTGTTTCACTTCCATGGATGCTTCCTCACACAACCTCGAAATAGTCTTTTCCTGACCATGCCAGACAGTTAAACTCAGGGATGAGCCATAAACAAGAACAAACATTCACACACATATCCAAATAAACATTCCCAAGCAGCATCTCACAGCAGAACTTACCTGGTGCTACTCAAAGTGAGCTCTTGCCAAGAACAAAATCAACATGTTGTTTGAACATGTTATACCCACGGTCCCTTTTCCCCTTCCCATGTCCTATTCTACAGCTTGGGAAGAAAACAACCCTCCTTTCAGTCTGTAACAGCCCTGAATTCCCCGTCCTTCATTGCTGGCATCACTCAGGAATGTCTTGTGAGCTTGGGAGGCTGCTTTGTCCCTGATGCTGGAAAAGGTCATTTGCCACAGTCGGATACACCAGAGCACATATCTGAGAAAATACTCAGATCCACTGATAGCACAGGCAGTTCACTGTCTGATCTGCTCCAGAGCATTTTTATTATCATACCTCACTGTGTTTTATATCCAGATACACATATATGGGACAGTCATCACCTGTGGTCACTCCACACAGCCTTTCCCACGTGAAATCCTGCTTATCAGCGAGTTGGCAGCACCTGCCAGCCCTCATTTTCCACGCTCAAGGACTGATTATTTTCATCACCAACCTCCAAAATACTTTTCTGAAAGCTATTCCAGCTGGAGCCCTGAAGCAGCACAGCCAGCAGATGAGTGCACTCACCCTCACTTGGCCCTACAACCAGGAGCCCTGGGCAAAGCTGAGGGTCAGCTGAACCAACAGAGGAACAGGAGTGATGCCCACCCACATCCCAACACAGAGCTGGCTGTACATGGAGCACTGGGAAAAGCTCGAACAAGTCCAGAGGAGGCCACTAAGTTGATCAGAGGTCTGGAGCCCCTCTGCTCTGGAGCCAGGCTGAGACAGCTGGGGGGGTTCACCTGGAGAAGAGAAGGCTTCAGGGAGACCTGAGAGTCCCAGTGCCTAAAGGGGCTCCAGGAGAGCTGGAGAGGGACCTGGGACAAGGGATGGAGGGACAGGATGAGGGGGAACGGCTTCCCACTGCCAGAGGGCAGGGTTAGATGGGATATTGGGAAGAAATTGTTCCCTGTGAGGGTGGGGAGGCCCTGGCACAGGTTGCCCAGAGAAGCTGTGGCTGCCCCATCCCTGGAAGTGTCCAAGGCCAGGTTGGACAGGGCTTGGAGCAACCTGGGCTAGTGGAAGGTGTCCCTGCCCATGCTCAGGTCCCTTCCGTCCCAAAGCATTCTACGGTTCTATGAGTCTATGAAAACAGGTCAAACAGAGTGAGGGGCTCTAGGTTGAATTTTTTTCTCCGTTTTTCTTATATTTCCCCCTTCCTCTGGATATAGTCTATGGCACATAAATGTGTTTGGTCTTGCAGAAGTTCTCCACGAGTATCACCTGTACAGGTAACTGTGCAGTGCCTTCCCTCTCCAATGCAAACCCAAATGGTGCTGCAGCCCTCGGGCAGGGCTGTGCTGGAAAGCAAGGGCAGGAGAGGGACCATGTGTCCCTTGGTTTTTATGCAGATGCCCTGAAGCACCCAGGTCTCAAGTGCAACTCAGGGAAGGCTGGAGTCATCCTCAAGGGGGACATCTCCACCCCCTCCTACCTGTGGATGGTAGAGCAGTGCCCCAGGAGGACACTGAGTGTGTGGAGGGTGTGAGGGAGGTGTGTTACAGACCTGAAGTCCCACAGGCTCTGAGAGACAACTCAACAGCCACAACTGTGTGCTCAGCACACAGATCATCACAGTAGGGAAAGGAAGGGTGACTTACCGCAAAAAAGATGTTATTAGAGTGAAGGAAGGATGAAGTGAAGGAAATAAGACACTGCTGTGTGTTAAGGCCTTGAAAAGAACACACCCGTGTGGCCTCAGGCACCACCATGGCCGGGGTCTATCTCAGACTTCGTCCACATCAGGATGTGTCATGCAGGTTAAAGCTGGTTGTAGTAGGAGGGGAGATGGGGAAGCTTTTTGGTTAGTTGGTGCCAGGCTTTTCCTGAGCCTCACAGCTGGAATTTGGGCAACACACCCATTGCATCCAGAGCTTTCCCTTGCTCCCTGATCCCTGGTTAGACTTTCACACCCTTCCATCACATACCGGCTGTGTATCTCAATGCATGGTCAAAAATCCACGTCCCTGAATATCGATTTCGTGTATATCCAACAGGAGAGCCACGTTCCACTGCTTTTCCATCTAAATTGTGCAAAAAGAAATCAGAAAAAAGCCCTTAAAGTGGATGCATTTCCAAAGAATAATGATGGCTGAAGCCTATTAAAAAATTCCAAGCCCCATCTGTTCCTGTGGCTCGCTAACAAGATGTCAGGGGTCATGCAGAATTTCTTAAGGCTTCTGCAGCACTATTTTACTTCACTAGGGAGCATCGAAAGTGCTCCTGAATTCTGTATGCTGAACAGCTGAGCACTGAGAATCAGCACCACGGCAGGAACCCAGCCCAGGCATGTGAGACTTGAGAGTCTCAAAGCAGAAGGATTCTCTCTTCACTGTCTCAGAAACATTTCTGATTGAAGGCATTACTTGAAAAGTCCTCTCCAAAATGTTTCTCGTAAAGCACAGCCCAGAGTGAGAGCTTAAGCAATCTTGTATGAAACTTCTCCTGATAACTCAGTCCTCCAAAACACACAGACTGACCTGATGGTATTTCCAGCATTAGGAAATGGTCCACATCTGACAAACACTCTCCTCCCTTTCTCCTGTTTACAGCACAAGTGCCTTTTGCTCTTCCTCTCCTCTCCAAACAGCTCCATGGTGGGACTTCTCTACCCTGACACTCCTGCCCTGAGAAATGTCCACGTATTTGGGCTCTTCAAATGACCCTGGCCCGGGACCAGGGCGTGACGCTTGCAAGAGGAAAGAAGAACAGGAAATATGGCATCTCTGATCTGTGCAGGGCAGGAACACCTCTGAGACGGGGAGAGCCAGGGGGACCGTGGGGGTACAGGTGGGTGCAGGGGAGGAACGGGGGATCCACAGCAGCAGAATCTGCTGCAGACTGGGCCCAGGTTAGGACAACCTCTCTGATGGATTTCTCTGCTTGGGATGCCAAAGTGGGATCCCAAGGGATTGCAAGAACTGTGGAAAAGCAGCTGAAAGGTCCAAACCCACATAGAGCACTGGCTCTTCAGCTGGGGGACTGTGGCCACTGTCACCACCCATTCCCCTCCACTGCAGCCACTTCCAGCCACCTCAGGGTTTGGGCTGCCCCAGATGGATGGAAACAGAGTCTGGAGTAGTCCAAAGTGCCAGGAGAGACATGTGAATGTGTAAGCAAACAGGAGGCAGCAGACACAAGGCCTAATGTGATGAAAATACTGCAAGGGAATAGCAGCAACTGAGCTGGGAATCCCTGTTATAAATTGCTCCAAGTAACAACTAAAAATATAAATATAGCAGGCTCCTGAGGAGATGTGACTCAGAAAAGAGACATAAATCTTGTAATGTGTATTTCAGCCAACTCCCGAGGCTGAGTCTCCAGGAAAGCTGTCACTGGGAGCCATGTGTGCCCTGAGCCTCCAGCACCATGGGCCCAGCTCAGACAATGCATTCCCCCTTGAACCAACTGTCCCCAGCACCCCCTGAGAGGAGACAGTCTGAGGGGCAGCAATTCCACACAGAGGAGAGGGATTCATTCACGCACAATTCACTACTTCATCAGGAATTACTATAAAAAATAACCACTTTCGACACCTCCAATCTTGGCTTCCCCAGTGAAGGCAAATAAAATCCTCCCAAAGCCCTGCCTGTCTGCACAGCAGAAATGATTCACACCCAGGGCTCCAGATCACACCACGAGAGAGGCTTCAGGGAGAAAAACTCCTGCAAGTGCAGCAATAGAGAGCACAAAGGCTTTGCTCCAGAGTCAGGAGGCACCAGTGGCATCAGCAGTTCACACCTTCAGGCTGCTCCAGCACAGCAGCTGAAATGGCCCGTGGGGCAGAGGGGGCAGGATCCAGGGAGGGGCTTGTCCTGCTCTGCTCTGCCCCGCGGGGGCCTCACCTCAATATTGGGGTAGTCTGGGGGGACACAATGGAAGGAAGATCTGAAGCCATTAGAGAGTGTCCAAAGGAGGCAACGAGGATGGGGAAGGGCCTTGATTTGAAGCTGTGGGGGGACACTGAGGGCACTTGGGGTGTTCAGCTGGAGAAGAGGAGACTGAGGGCAGAGCTCATGGCAGTTCCAGCTTCCTCAGGAGGGGCAGAGCAGGGGCAGGAACTGAGCTCTGCTCTGGGGGGACCAGGGACAGCACCCAGGGAATGGCTGGAGCTGTGTCAGGGCAGGCTCAGGTTGGATCTCAGGCAAAGGTTCTTCCCCCAGAGGGTGGTTGGGCACTGACCAGGCTCCCCAGGGCAGTGGGCACAGCCCCAAGGCTGCCAGAGCTGCAGGAGAGTTTGGATGATCCTCTGGGGCACAGGGTGTGACCCTTGGGGATGGGCCTGTGCAGGGTCAGGAGCTGGACTCAATCATCCTTGTGGGTCCCTTCCAACTCAGCATATTCTGAGGTTCTGTGATGTTTCTTGAGTGAATTACCTCAGTGTCTGCAGTGATGGAAATGGTGCCTGTGTGTGGTTTCTGCAGGGGAATGGAGGGGATCAGACCTGGGAGCCAGTTCAAGGAACCAGAAGGAACTGCTATCTAGGCACACAGAGCACAGGATTTGGTGGCCAAACAAGAAAGTTCTTTAGAGCCACTTCCCCAACAAACGAGAGTTATGTGAGCAGCAGATAAACAGAGGCACTTACAGGGCTCTTCATAGAAGAATTGGCCACCAGCTGCCATGGCCTCAGGACCAAGTGGCCTTTAAGGAAATCCAGAACCAGTTAACAAAATAACCAGTATAATACGTTTCATTTGAAAAGGCTCTTCCAGACACAAGTTCTCCAGTTATACAGCTTTCAACCACCACTTGTTGACTGGTACATCAGTGTGTCCCTCTCCCCATGGTGCCTATACATTGAACCAGCCTGCCTCCAGTGCTCTCCATAGGGACAACATAGAATCAGAGAATATCCTGAGTTGGGAGGGGAGAAGGGACCCACAAGGATCATCCAAGTCCAACCCCTGGCCCTGACAGACACACACCCTGTCCCTCAGAGCCTTGTCCAAACGCTCCTGGAGCTCTGGCAGCCTTGGTGCTGTGCCCACTGCCCTGGGGAGCCTGGTCAGTGCCCAACCACCCTCTGGGGGAAGAACCTTTCCCTGAGATCCAACCTGACCCTGCCCTGACACAGCTCCAGCCTTTCCTTCGAGTCCTGTCACTGCTCACAGGGAGCAGAGATCAGAACTGCCCCTCATGAAGAACCTGCAGAACCAAGTGAGTCTCCCTCAGTCTCTTCTCCAGCTGAACAAATCCAGTGACCTCAGCTGCCCCTTGCTGGCTTCCCCTCTAGTCCACCCAAGTCAGCCAACAGCAAAAGCCCCCATCCCCCTGCACAGCAATAAAACCAACCTCACCTGGAAACCACCGTTCCCAGGGGACACCACCTGCAGAGCAGCTGCTGCTGCCCATCCAGAAGCCATGGGGAGAAGGGGATCCTACACAGCAAACACCCAACCTGCAGATGCTTTCACCAAGGGCTGGTGACCATGGCTGAAGAAGAAGCTCCCACTGCTTCCCATCAGTGGTCATATCTCCACCTCTCCCTCCCAGGGCACCAGGGATGCTTTTCAGGCTTGCCCATGTATCGATCAATCTCTCAAGAGCTGTAGAGGCACAAAAACTCTGCAAATACACTGAACGTTTCCTCCAAACTGTAAGATCTTTAAGTCAGAAATAGTTATGGACTTCTAGGCTTTCCCTAGACGTTCTGACCCTGCACAGACAGCAGTGACCTCCCACCCTGCTGTTTTTGGTGGCTGTCCTGGCAGGGAAAGGAGGACAGGAAGAACAGTGATGCTTCTGAGACAACCACCAGCTGAGGACACCTCCCAGGTTTCTTTCCAGCAGTGTGGACAATGATCGAGCAAAACCCAGGAGAAAATCAAATGTCAGTACCTCTTTTCTCTCCCTCTGCAAGACAAGCCAACCCCAACAACTCTAATTAGCTTCTTTCTGAGTACCTCAAAGGAAACATGGTCTAACTGCTCTTCCCTCTTTATATCAGCAACTGCCTTTGGATCTCAAGAGACACTGCAGGGAGCTGCTCCAGGTCAGAGCCAACAGAGGCAAGTGTAAGAGACGTGCCTTGCCAGGTTCTTGCAGGAAGCCCCTTTCCCTGGGGCAGGAGGAGAGGACAGTCTGATGTTCACAGAAAAAAAGAAAAAGCTTCTTCATCACAGCTGGAGGTGGGGTGGGGACAGGAAGCACTGTTTTGGAAGGGGCACACCACAGCCAGCCCAAAGCCAAAATTATTCCCATAATGTGACTAGCGATCAGAAAAAGAAACAAACAGCAACCTGTAAAACCTTCTTTAGAGCTAAATCTAAGTATTTACACAAAGCACCCACATTCTGCAAGACGACTTTCCTGAAAACATTTCATGAGTTTCTCAGGCTTTCCTCCCATTTGCTTCACCTCTGTCAAACACAGCACCAGCCCTGGGTCCAGCATGGGCCAGGTGACTGATGGGCAAATCACTGAACAAGCCAAAAGAAGATAATCAGCTTTTTCTTTCTGACCTTGGCTGAGCCTTTTGGGGTGACCAGATGTGAACACACAGCAGAAGTTACAGGAGACCAGTAATTCTGAGCCAGGACCCTGAGAGGGATGTGCACCTTGGCTCTGGGCCCTCCAGCAGAGCCAAGTGTCCAGGGACAGCTCTCCAGAGCTCTCCTGTCCCCACACACAGCCAGGGAATGGTGGGTTCCTGATCCCGTGTCTTACCGAGCGTCTGCTGGTTGCGGACCCCACCTATGACCACGCAGATCTCGGCGGGCACATCTCCCGGCCCATCTTTGATGTTGTTCTTGGAATCTTTGGTGTCGTCCTGCCAGATCACCTCCTCAATGTAGTCATCTGGTACCTCTGTTTTCACTTTCACCTCAGTCATCATTCCAGCCTCTTCACTGGGTGAGGACTGAGATGTCATCGAGTCGGAGCCCTCTGCTTTCGGGCTCTGTGGGCTCCTCTTCAAACACTCCCTGAATGGGGGAAAAGAGGAGACAACATGAATCCTCATTGTCAAGTACTCACTTTCTCGTACCAGGACCTAATGCAAGGTACTTTGGTTTATGCAGGTTATTTAAAGTTAGCATGGGTAGGTATGTGTGTCTGTCACACACGGGAAGTAATTAAAATGTAACCAGATACAAAACCATTTGCTAGTAATGAAAATAACCTCAATCATCACAAGCAACAGCAGCAGGAGCTAAACAAGAGCACAGAACTTCACGTGGTTGCCAGCAGGCCAAGAGCACAGCTCCAGCAGTTCTGACAGCAGGTATGCACCAAGACTAGTCTACACATGCAAAAGCAAAGCCCTGCTCTTCTGTGGCACTGGGGACGTGGGTCAGTGGGGGACTTGGCAGTGCTGGATTAATGGTTCGACTGGATGATCTTAAAGGTCTTTTCCACCCCCTAAATGAGTCTCTGATTCTCTGGCATTTTTAATTTGGAGCACTTGTGCACTTCTCCATCACATCCTCTCTTTTATCCCTTCAAGCAGCCTGACATCCTGTGGTATTCCCATGGCTTTATTTAACATATATGGTGCTGATCAAAGGGGATCATCTATAGTATGACGATATTTAGGGAGACTATGCCATTATGGACAGATACAACTATTAGGGATGACAGAAAGTGTGATAGATTGGGAGAGGCAGAGGAGATCCACAGTGTGCAAAAACAGATTAAGGAAATAACATGTGTTTTCATCTTGGAAAGAGAAAGCTAAAAATTCATGGGAGAAAATAATCTATAAAAACATTCAAAACCCCTTAGAAAAGGAAACTGGGCACCTCAAAGCTGCAAAACAACTTCAACAAGTGCCGTGGTGGCAAAAGGCAAAGGGGGCTTGAGCACGAGAGACAAAGGCCTGGTAATAAGCCAGTGGAGCTCCTTTCCCAAATGCACCATGCCAACACTCCTTAGGGAGTCCTGGTTTTTAATATTGGTTATTAATAAACTCCAACATGCAATACAAAGATAAAATAATTGCTGCTTCAGTTTGTGGAGCTATCAGAAGAACTAAATATATAATGGCTTAGACTACCCAGAAACAGAAAAGTCTGTAACATATTTAGAGTCATGTAAACACTGGGAACAGCCAAAGGTGTTTGAAAATGGTTTAGGCAGAAGTAACAGGCAAAATAAAGTGAAAAATAGGCTGAACTTATGGATGATTGTTAGATCGTGCAACAGCGACAGAGAAGGAAATCCCATTGCTTGGACCATTGTAAAGTCAGAATAAAGTATGAATTAAAATGTCAGAAAACCAACACCTGCAATGGGTTCTGACACTGGTTATGGAGCTGACAGAGAAAGCAAGACACTGCATCTGGAGGTGAAAGAGCCCAGTGAGTAACCCTGGGAGGACAGGGATGAGGGAGCAGAGGAACCAAGAGTAATTACTGCCCAGTCTCCAATACAGACATGGAGTTGCTATTTCAAAACGGGTCAGTCCCATCCCATCACCAGATATTTTATTATTTATCCCTTCAATCTCATTATGGAAAGAAATGTACAATTAATAGCTCCTAAACAGAGAGAATTAGCCTTGACCTGCCTTCCCACTCATTTCCTGCCTCCTCACACATACTCCTCCCGCTCCCAAAATCATACAGGGCTTTTACAAGGGAGAGATAAATTAAGACAGAGAAAATGTGGCTGAAAACTGGACTATCTTATGGAAATATTATGGGATGTCCCAAAGGCCCATCAATGTCACCCTACATGGAGTGGCTCAGCACTTGTCCCAAGGGGAAGGCAGTAAGTACAAAACACTCAGGGATCAGAAAAGGGTGGGATTAATTGCAAATCAATCAAATCAAGGAGGTGTGAAATGCAAAACACTGATAAAGGCAGCAATAGGGTGGATAGGAAAAACTCTCTGATGAGGACTGTGGAGGAAAAATAAAGTCAACCAGTACAATCCCCACTGGGAGGCTGGAAGGTGGGAGCAGGCAGTGAGAGGCAGCTCTGCTCTGAAGTGAAGGAAAAACACCTCGGTTGTTGATGGTACAGCAACGTGTACTTGCCAATCCTGGACAAAACCACATGGAAATCCATGCAGGAGCCAAGGGACATGGAATTAAAAACTAACACAAGTAGCAGTGAAGCAGAGGCTGCAGCTTTCTGAGATTATATGTGGGGTAAGAATATAAAGACTTTCTGATGGTGCCCAGCTTTGCATCCACACCAGTGGACCCCTCTCTCTGTAGCTGGCTCTGCCCCAGACAAGAGGCGTAGAGCAGTCAAATAAGTGCAGGAACATGGGTGCACCCACAAAGAGCCGCCACGGTGCTCAGCTGTGATGCCAGGGGCAGCTCCTCCTGCAGCCACACAGCCCTGAAGGACTAACCCAATGTGCACCTAGGACTGAACAAGGAGGGGATTTTCTCCCCGTAGGAAGCCGTGGTGAAGCCAGTCCCCAGTGCTGCAGACAGACCCAGCACCCTCCCCTGTTTCACCCACCATGTTTCAAAGGTGATCAGAAAAGCTGGAGATGGTTCAAAAAAGCAGCACTGAAATGGTTCAAGTCTGGGAAAAGATACTTAATGACTTTGTGAGACCAAACCACTTCAATCCATTTCTCATGCCAAAAGGGAGACTGAGAGATGATTTGATTGCAGCATATTATCAATCTTCGTGGGGAGAAAATACTGTCTTTACTTAATTTAGCAGGGAAGAGTAGACTACGAGCTCATCCTGGAAGCTAGAACCACTTGAAATGAGGCATAAAATATTAGCACAGATGGTGATCCACTGGAACAACTGCTTTCCAAAGGATATGCTCAGGGACAACAAATCTCCCCAAGTTCTCAAACCCAGAGATGTGTATCTGGCTGGCCCCAGGTTACTGGGCTCAGTACAGATGTGCACTGGCCACACTTGGTGGCCTGAAGCTGCAGGAATACATAAATTATTAGACCAGGCCAATGGACTCTCAAAACCTTTGCCTTTCACACCTTCACACTTTCTGGATCCATCTCTGCCAAGGAAGTGATTTCCCAGCTGGGCTGTCTGCCCTTGGGTGGGACCTAAACCTCAAACAGGAACTGAAAGCAATTCATTGCCCCATGTGTTCTAACCCTGAGCAGGTATCTGATGTGCAGAAGGAAACCAGTCCCAAATGCACCAAGTCTTCTGCGTGATTTCATGATTCACAAGCCCTGCTGATCCCGTGAAATTAAAACAGTAAAAAAAATAGCACCACTGGATTTCTACACCAATTTTACAACAAACAGAGTCCTTCTCTGTCTTCTGACACTTTCTAGGAGGGATGAAGGCAGCAGATGTACCCGGGTCACAGCTGGGTGTAGCTGTACTTCTGCCGTGTGCGGGAGGTGAACCCCCATCCCCGCGGAGCTGCCGGCACCGCGCACGGCCGGGCACTGCCAGGGCCCACCGAGATCTGCACAGAGCCACGGCAGCTCAGACCCCAGGGGAAGAGCTCTAAGGTGCTGAAAAGGGAATAAATTACAAGCAGTAAGATTTTTTGTCCCGATTACTTGTACCTATAAAAATACACAGGTGTCAATGCGTGTCTGTATGCACACGGACATGTGTGTGCACATCTAAGAAGGGCTGATAGTTGTGTCTCTGGCACGTCCCCTGGTCCCACCCAGCTCCTGCCTCTTTTCCCACACAGCCCCAGGATGTGCATCCTCTGCTGACACCCCGAGGTGCTGGTGTTTTATTGCATGGGCCAGGTCCTGCTTCACAGCCCTGAGGGCTCTGGGAGCCAAACTGCAGGAACACACCCCCAAATGCAAACTTTGCTGCTGACCAGCACCAGGCTGGCACCAGTCCCACTCCACCAGCACAGCCTGTGCTCCCTTTTCGTGGCTGTTGCTGTTTCCTTTCACAAGGCAGATCTGTGTTCTCACATTGCTCTTATTATTTCATATCTCACAGAGATTTTCTAGCCACTGGCTGACGTCAAGCTTCAGCCAAACTTCAGCTGTAGACTTTCTCCAGCTCAGTGTCCAGAGGAACATTATGGCTTTGCAGAATACCTTAAAATAAATGTAATCAAACAGCAGCACAGCCCTAAGTCCTCCTTCCTCCTCCTCTGGAAGTGCTACGCAGGGGACAGAAGAGCCAGAAGGCTCTGATTGCTTCAAGTGATGCACAAGAGTGGCATCACCAGCTGCTGTCAACAGCAGGAGAAGGTGATGGATCCTCCTACCTTCCGTGCATGTGGAGAACATCGCCCTCACCTCGATCCTTACAGCCTCCAAAGGACTGGTGGGCAGACCAGGCAGGAGAACTTGTCTGAACACTACAAATGAGCCCCTGACAGACAGCGGGATCAACTCTCCCAGGGCTCTGCCAGCACTGACACAGCCAAGGGTCTCACAGCACAGTGATCACCCAGTGACAGATCAACCTCTCATTCCTCTTGGACACTGACACCAAAAAGCTCCCCAAGCATGAAGGTGGGCCCCTTTCCAGGCCAGGTGACACAGCGGGTCAGAGAGCTGCTGTGCAGATGGCAGGACCCAATGGAGCAGCTCTTACACTCCTGGGAGAAGGTCTGAGCTCTCCAAAAGATACTTGGTGCCCCTGCTGAGGCTGTACAGCTTTGCAAAGGAGAAGGAGACAGTGATGGGGGAGGACAACTCTCTCAGCAGGAACGAGCATCACTTTCCTGGGGTCTCAGGTGAAATCTAGGCAGTGCCCCTGTGGCTGGAGCAGAACCAGGGTCAGTCCAGGCTTCTGGAGCTCAGTTGCTGAATGGGGTATAATTGTCCCCAGGGAGCAGGGGCAGCTGGGCTGAGGGAACAATCCTCATGGGACAGCAGAGTTTGAAACCTCCTGGGTTGGCTGGGGAAAGAGTACCAACATCCTTAGGCTAAATGGGAAAGAAAAGGAAATGAGTGACACTGGAAAATTCAGGCAGGATGGAGAGGGGTACACACACAGCCACAGCAGAGCCACGGTCACCCCAGCCTCCACCACGCATGGCACACACGTGCTGACCCACGGGAGGTGACCAGGGAAGCATCATTTCCTTCCCAGCCCTTTGGTCCATGGATGTTGTATCCCTTGCAAGCCCGTGAGGCTGCACTTGCTCAGTGTTGTGCTGAATTTTGCCTCCCCTGCTTCTGAGCAGTATAAAGGGCCTCTGGTTAGAGATGCAGCAGCAGGACATGTGAAATATACTTCTTCTCCAGAAATTGCCCCCAAGACACAGTGACAGAGACCATCCTGCCCTGGGGAGGGAAGAAATCAGGCTCTGGCACCACCGTGTCCACACGTGGTTCGTTCCTGTCCCATTGCAGCACCACCAGAGCTGAGGCACAACTGCTGGAAAGGGTCAGAGAGAGGATGAGGAAGAAAAGCAGGGAATTTTCAGATCTGCAGATCCTAAGGCTGGAAGCAGGTCTTACTGGGTTGGGTGAGGACACATAGGGAGAAAAGGACTTGTAGTTTTCAGGACATCAGCTTAAGTCCTGGAAGCTGAAGGACTGCCTGGCATGAACCAGGAGGTGCCCACAAGGCTCAGAGCTCACACTGTGCCAGCACAGAGACCAGCCCCATTTTCTGAAGCCCTGCAGAGCATTGCTGGGGAACACTCTGGGACCAGTGATGGTCAGAGCCTCCACTTGGTGGAGACAGCAGCACACAGGAACCAGGGGAGAACCTGCCACAGGATCTCCCACGGCTGGGCCCCTCAGCCATCCCTCTTCTGGTGGCTCTGAGCACAGTCCCCAGCCTCATGGCACCACATTTCTGCATGAAACAATGCAGTTTTCATGTTCAAGTGTGGCCTCCCAGGGATGAGCTGCAGTTCCCTCTGCAGGGCCAACCTGCATTTAACATCCATGGCACAATGTTCCTGGGAAGAGGACATTCTTCAACCAAGGCACTGCTTGCACAGGACAAAAACTGCTCAGAGAAATGAGACCAGAGAGGAGCAGAGTGCACAGGCACACTTGGTTTAAACCCTACCTCCTTCCACAGGGTACACCTTCTCCTTGCCTTGACCCTTCCTGGGAATACCAACCTCCTTCACTGTTTCATGTCTTGTCTTTACTGAATTGTGGACCTTGGCAATCCAGGAGGTTCTTCCTTGCTGAGGAGAGGAAGCAGAAGTCTTGGGATCAGAAACAGCTCACATTCTCACTCGGAGCTGTGCCTGGTTGCTCTGACAGGTAAAGTCCTGTTTCACTTTCCAGAACAGACTCTATGGATTCTGAACATGAAAGAGGCAAACAAACATTGCACTCACATGTATCACTGCTCTGACTAAGTAGGCCACACAGCCAATTACTGTATTACCAGCTCTGCCATCTCACAATGCTCATTTCAACATTGCTGCCTCCTTTGATCAGCAGACTTTCATCTTCCAATGACGTTACGGCCACTTTCATGTCAAACACAAGTGTGTGAAGGCAGAAGAGATTTAAGGAGGCCTTAATGAAGACTCATCGTGGGGAACTGGAAAGGTAGGGGTAAAAATGGGTTCCTGGATCCATTTAGGTCCAGATTCCTTGGCCCTACACCCGAGGAAGTTTGTGAAGGCCTCAGGCTTTAGCAGAGATCGATGATGCAGCACAACAGGATTGGCCTGAAGTACAGTTCTGGCTGTGAAGCTGAGCAGTCTGGGTGATGCCTCACCAGCAGCAATCCAAGGGCAATGCCAAGAGCTCTTCCAGAGGGAAGGACAGAAAGCTCCTTCCAGCTGGTCTCCTGTGGAAGGAGGAGAGCAGAAGGGGTGAAAGCTGAAGGGCTGCAGTGTGGTGCTGTTCCCATCTCTGGAGAGCATTTCTCTCTGGCTGTGATGAGCAAAATCAGCAATGAGTGAAAGCAAACAGGGCCCGTCAGCTGCTGCAGCCACAAGAAACTCACGTTTGCAGTTTGCTTTTTCTGATCTGGAGTAGCATCCTCATAAATAATGAAAGTGACTAAAAGCTACTTAAAAAACACGCACTCCTCCCTTATGAAAGAATGAGAAAAAACCCCAATTATAAAAGGACATTTCTTCCAGCTAGGAATAATTTGTCATGTAATTCTCTGAAGACAGCAACAGAAACATGCCTGCTCTGTGCTCCCTTTGAGTGATCTGTGATTGCACGTGTACTCAGATGGCTTCTAATGAGGCTATTTTTACAGTACACATCCTGCTGAGCTTTTGGGGAGGGGCAAAGTGAGATCAGTGAAATATCAGTCCTCAACATCAGCTCCTCAAAAGGAGAGGAAAAGGAAACAAATGTGGAGGAGGACACACTGCTCTGAACCAGTACCTACAAACAACGAAGGCTCTTCCCCCCAGCAGTAAATGTGGAACATCTTTGGGTTTTTCCTGGACACCACTCAAGCCGAAAAACCAAATCACTATTGCCTTGATGATATCAATGGTGGCCAGGCTGGACAGGGCTTGTCTAATCGAAAGTGTCCCTGCCATGGCAGGAGGTGGAACGAGATGGTCTTTGAGGTCCTTCCAGCCCAAAGCATTCTGTGATTCTGTGGTGACACCCACCTCCCCCTCAGCACAGGATGGTGTGTGCCCAGTTAAAGTACTGAAACACCCTTTTGTGCTGCCCTTGGAAAGCTCTTCTGCTGCAGCACCAAGAAGGTTCAGTGAGGACTCAAATGCAGCCACGAGGGCCGTGCAACAGGGACCTGGAGGAACGTGCTCCACAGAGCCCACCCGGACACCATCACCCGGGGGAGGTTCCAACTTGTCTCCTGGAAAGTTGACTCATAACATGCCAGATCAAAAGATCTCAGCTGCCAGAAAGCAAAGGAAGCAAAAAATGGGGGAGGCTGAAACTGGGCTCAATTTACAGACATCTGCCATGGTTTTACAAGAAGCAGAAGGTTCCTGTCCTGACTGGGGCTATGGGAAGTAGAACAGACAGAGCAGGTGTAAATAAACTCCTGTTTTACATGGAGATGATGAAAGCAGGACAGAAAAAGAGAGATGTAAATTGAAAATCTGCTTGTCTGATAAATGAGTTGTGGTGGCCTTCTCACCCCATCCCCACAGCTCTCATCGGCTCCCTGAGGCAGCCCAGGGGGTGGGCCCTGTGCCTTACACCAGGAGGAGAAAAGTGGAGTGGGTCAGGAAGCAGAGGAACTGCCTGGTGTCCTCCATCAGGGAGATCTTTTCTGCAGACATTGCTAGGCAAAAAGATTTTCAAGTTCAGGGTTAAAAGAGAGAAAAGACAGGAGCTACTTTTCCAGTGTTACAGTTGAGCACTTTGCTTCCCGTCTCCAGGCCTCTGGTCCAGCTTCAGATGTTCCCTCACAGCTTGAAAGGCAAAGAGATCAACTCACCCTCCCATGTCACAGCTCACAGAGATGTTTCTCTGTCAGAACTCCACCTGCAGCCTGAACTGGTGCCTCTTTCAGAAGGGCTGCATTGATTTTTGAGCTGTAAAGTGCTGGAATAACCATCACATTGCTGGGTCCCTCCTCTGAGTGATCATTCTCTGAAACTGTATTTCCAGTGTGGAATTGCTGCCTCTGGATTGGTTTGATGGAAAAGAGATTCTCTAATCGGGAATCTCCCCTCCATAGGAGAAAACACCCCCTTCTGCTGCCTCTTGAATGAATCAAAGGAAACACTTAATGCAACTGTGTGCACACTAAAATATTCCTTCTAATCCTTGACTCTTTCCAGGAACATTTGGGAGCCCATCCACAATTCACAGGACAGACACCCAAGCAGACCCAAATGTGCCACCAGCACTCCTGGTAACGCCGGCAGTGGTAGCACATGCTGGAGCTGTGTCTGAACCCCAGATTTTCACTTGGTCACAGAGTGGAACAAGTTCATGGTGCCTCATGTTCCACCAGGAGGTTTAAGTTCTCTTCACGATTTTCCAAGATGCCAATGTGAATTCCCGAAGTATGGACTTAATCTCTGAAAGCAAAATTATAGGAAAATTCTGTTCACTCATATTCTGACATTATTTTAGGGAATGGGAACTTGTTCCTCTATCAGCAGTAGTGGAATGAAGACTTGCTGAAGAATAGAAAAAAAGAAAGAGCTGCTCAGAGCTCCTGGGCGTCTTCCACATGCAACATGTTCTTGATAACCTCATGATTTAAGGACTTGAAGGTCTCTGCTACATTGCAAGAGTTCCTCCTGGTCTCTGTGCTTGTTTTGTCCATAGCTGCACTTTTGGAGGATTGGTTGGTTTTCTTCACAAGGCTGGTGGGTCCCCTCTTTGCCACACAGAACCTTCTTGAACAGGCTGGTCCCTTATATCCTGGTCAAGGATGAATGTGCAGCTCGCGAGCGCTGTGAGGCCCTTGCTCCCAGTCAAGCAGGGACCTGGAGCCATCACACTTACTGGGCACACAGAGAAAATCTCTGAGGCAGCCCATACCCTGTCCTTATCTGGGACACATTTATGTTTTCTGCTTTCTCCTCCCCAAATAAATTGAAATCAAAACGTGAGACCACATCCTTCTGCAGGCAGAAGTGTAACAGTAACTGCCAGTTCTGTTTTCCTGAAAAGACTTGCTCAGTAAATACCAATATTAATAAGGAACTCATAAATTTAGAAGGACCTGAAGGCTTTTCAGAAGAGAGATGCCTCAAGGAGTATCACCACGTTCCTCTGAGGGCAGCCAGCTCTTAAAAACAGAGGTAACAGCTTTCAAAACCCCCAAAATACCTAATGCAACACTCACTGGTACGTGTGCTGTCAGTGCTAAAATCCAGGGAAAACAAACAAACAAAGCAGAATACTTAATTTTTCAGCTATCTGGGTCTAGGAAAACACACAACCTTCCCTGACAGCAAACTCTGCCTCGGGAAGTCTAAGAGGAATTTAATTGTGTGTTTGTTCCTCAAGGGACGTTCAGAAGCTCCAAATCCTTCAGAGAAGGTAAACTCCAGGACCAAACCATGCTGCCTCTCCTCTAGAAATTAAACATTAAAATATAAACCAGAACAATAGTCAAGAGCCACAAAGAATTCCTAAGGTATTAGCAAAACAAATTCCCTTCAGTCCTTATTAGGAATATCTTGAGGATGGTTTCAAGAGGAAAGTCTAACCAAATACAAAAAAAATTTGGCTTATCCAACAAAAAACAGCCGCTCTCTCTTTGCCAAAAGCAAAAGAATTCAGTCAGATAAAAAATGGGACACAAAACGATGCAGGTTAAAAACTGAATTTAAGATGATAATGGAATAGCTGCCAGCGTCTTTAAATTTTCAAGCGTGGAAATGTCAACAGAGACAAAGAAATTCAGGGAAAAACAAAGAGAATAGATTAAGGGTTTATTTATATGGGTGAAAGAGCTCTATGTCGCTTGACTAGGAAATGACTGAGGGATTGAGAACTCTCTAAAATGGCCACAAGTCCCCAACAAGGCCATGAGGAGCCTGGGCTGGGCTGGGCCACCAAACTGGTGATGGCACCATGACATGGCCAGGGATGATGAGATGGAGAGAGCATGGGAAAAGATGGACAGAAAAGGAGACAGGACCTTGGGATGTGGTCTGTTCAGCCTGGAGAAGAGGAGACTGAGGGCAGAGCTCATGGCAGTTCCAGTTTCCTGGGGAGGGCCAGAGGAGGGGCAGGGACTGAGCTCTGCTCTGGGGGGACCAGGGACAGCACCCAGGGAATGGCTGGAGCTGTGTCAGGGCAGGGTCAGGTTGGATCTCAGCAAAAGGTTCTTCCCCCAGAGGGTGGTTGGCACTGCCCAGGCTCCCCAGGGCAGTGGGCACAGCCCCAAGGCTGCCAGAGCTCCAGGAGGGTTTGGATGATCCTCTGGGGCACAGGGTGTGACCCTTGGGGATGGGCCTGTGCAGGGCTGAGGGTTGGACTCGCTGATCCTTGGGGGTCCCTTCCAGCTCAGCACAGGATGTGCCTGAGTGCTGTCATCTCCTTGTATGTGGACATTTGACCTTTTGGGTTTCAAGGAAATCTGCCTGGGTTTCCCAGAGCTTCTGTGCTGGTCATGGTAAACAACTGAACTATCCACTGCTCTTACTGGCCAGAGGGGAGTTTTGGGGGATTTTGTGCTGGTTGGTTGGTTTGTTTCTTTTTGGAGATGGCTGGTGAGATCCGCTCAGCAAGCATCACAGCTTATTAAATTCCTTGACTAATTATCAATAATTTTCTCTCCTTCTGACGCAGGATGAGTCGGAAGCTCCTCACGCTCTGGGACTGAAAATCCCACAGGTTGTCTTTTAAAGAAAAGAGAAACAATTCAGATCATTTTGCTTCCTGGAAACACTCAGCGCTAGGCCTGTCCCTCCACAGGGTGTACAGCCTCCTCCTGAGGTTTGGAGGATGACAATCTCCAGCTTGGACACCCACAGAGGTTGTCCTCCCCCAGTGCTGGGGACCTGGGGAGGACTGGAAGAGGAGCCTGAAGAAGAGCTGGTGCCACTCCAGGGCAGACCCTCCGTTGAGTGACAGGAGCTGCTGGGAAGGACGTGTCTGCAAAGAACAGAGCAAGGAATGTGGGGAGGAGAGGGGAGGCTAGAGAAAGGTGAACTGAGAAGAAGCAACGTAAGCGCAACCACTTCTCGAGACCTTCTCCTCCCAAGGTCCCCAGGGCAGTGGGCACGGCCCCAAGGCTGCCAGAGCTCAAGGAGTGTTTGGACAATGCTCTCAGGGACAGGGTGGGATTGTTGGGGTGTCTCTGCAGGGCCAGGAGCTGGACTGGATGATCCTTGTGTGTCCCTTCCAACTCAGGACATTCTGTGATTCTATGAAGGTCACATCTTCTAAGACAGAGACTGAAACCCCCAGACTACCCAGGCCCTGTGGCTTGGTCCAAAGTATCAGGGAAAACTGCACCATGTCAGTGCTGGGGGACCTCCAGGCCCCATCCCAAAACACCCCTTGGAAATGCCCCTGCCTGCACAGCACTGTCTTCCTCGAGGGCAGCACCCAGAGCCCTTCTGCTGCACCTCCATCTCCGAGATCCTTCTCGGGACCTGCATCACAGAGCTGTTAACATAGTGCAGTAAATGAGAGCCCCCTGTGCCCTCACAGGCAGCTTAGAGCCCAGAAGGTCTGGGATTTCACCCCCGTTCCGGGAGCAGAGCACACTTTTCCACAGCTACATCTGTGCTGCGAGCGGGTTCCCCGGCTGTGACAGCCCTGGTGCAGACGGGGCTCAGCTTCCAGCTGGCTCCATTCCCTCCGCAAACAGATGCAGCTCCTATATCAGGGTCTGATTTATTCAGCGGGAGTCTCGCACATTAAGTGTAGTTAAGTCTGAAAACAAATCTAATGACTTTAAAATAAATAGCCAACAGAGGACTTGAAACTAAAATTCCTCCTTCCTCTGACACCCGCCATATAAACAATAATAATTATATAAAACCGTGTCTAACACATGACTACACAAGGCTCTGGTGACCAAGAAAAGCACACGCTGCTTGTCAGACATAATTGCACATTTGGTTTTTCAATTATTTCTTGTCAAGATCCAGAGCCCACCATCTGAACGCTGACATTAATTATTGGGAAGTAGTTAGTTTTACAATGGCGTTATGGAGGCTCCCAACGCTCACCCCGAGCCTGAGGCTCCCAATGCTGTTCCCACACTGCCCTGCCATCCCACCAACCCCTCCAGGACTGTCACACACACTCACACCACTGGAGGACACCCAGTCTGGTCCACCACGTGCAGAAGGGGTTTCTGAAGAAGCTTCAAGAAACTCTCCAATGAACATGAGCAAGGGAACTGATCCCCAGCCGTGTGCTCACCCATGGGACGGGGCCAGACCGCGTCCATGCTGGGACCTCAACACAGGAAAGACATGGAGCTGTTGGAATGAGTCCAGAGGAGGCCACTAAGTTGATTACAAGCCTGGAGCCCCTCTGCTCTGGAGACAGGCTGGGAGAGCTGGGGGTGTTCACCTGGAGAAGGATCCAGGGAGACCTCAGAGCTTCTTCCAGTGCCTAAAGGGGCTTCAGGAGAGCTGGAGAGAGACTTGGGACAAGGGATGGAGGGACAGGACAAGGGGGAATGGCTTCCCACTGCCAGAGGACAGGGCTAGATGGGAAGAAATCCCTGTGAGGGTGGGGAGGCCCTTGCCCAGGTTGCCCAGAGAAGCTGTGGCTGCCCCATCCCTGGGAGTGTCCAAGGCCAGGTTGGAGGGGGCTTGGAGCAACCTGGGCTAGTGGAAGGTGTCCCTGCCCATGGCAGGGGGGTGGAATGAGACAATCTTTAAGGTCTCTTCCCACCCAAACCATCCTGTGATTCCATGAATTTCAGAGCCCATGTCACCAACTGATCCATCTTCCAGCTGAGTCCCCTCCAAGCCCCCCTGAGCACCCGACTCTTGGCATCACACTCCAACAGATCAGTGCCCATCATGCAAGGAAAAATCCTGCCTTTTATTGGCTTTTAATTTGCTGCCTTTTAATATTGTTGACTGTCTCTTTTTTCCTTGCAAAAGGAAGAAAAAGCCTCTGATCTACCTTTTCTGGAGTGTTCAAAAACACGTACAGCTTTGTCATGTTGTCTCTTAGTTGTCATCTTCTCCAAGGCAAACAGCTCTTCCTGCTCCCTTAAAGGAAGGGCTTTTTTCTATGCTCCTAAGAATTCTCTTCACCTTTTAAAATTTCCCATTACTGAGCATTCAGTGAGGTGGAGGAACCACACAAAGTTAATCAGGGAGGAGAACAGCCACCACGAACTCTCAGCTGCACACAGTGACCTGTGTGCTTCCAAAGGCAAAACCAGGCCCAGCAGAGCTGGGGGTGGTGAGATCATAAACCCCTGTGCCTCCAGAGCCATCAACATTTACTTGAAACAGAATGAAATCAATTCAGTACAACAAAAAAATAAAAATAGGATCGACTCAGTACTATGGTCACCACTTAAGATCAAACATGGTATGGAGAAAAAAAAACAGTTGCAAAAAGATAGTCCTGGGAACTTTATTTTGATTATAGTATTATATTATATTTTTACTGATAATAATTGTTAAAAGTCCTGGCAACTTTATTTTGATTCTGTTCTATTCTATTCTATTCCTATATTTTTACTGATATTGATTGTTAGAAGTTTCCTCAACAGTTAGCAATTAGAGAGGGTTTCAAGCAACAACAACTCTGAAAAACATCTCCATCCACTGACAACCTCACAAATTTAGTCAAAGCCACATTTCAACCTTCAACCACTGATAGAGCTTTCTTGAAATATTACATTTTGATTCTGTTCTATTATTTTTAAACAGAATTGGTAATTTTCCTTTCTTTGACCACCTTTTGTTCAGTAGAGAGATGACAAAGTGGGTTTTGCTTCCACTTTTCTCCAAGCAAAAAGCGATGACCAGCCCCACACTCTCTGTGCATCCACAGGAACAGGGATAAGGGCAGGAATTTATCCCACACTGCTGGGAGCTCCATCCCTGCCCTTGGGAAGGGCATTGCTCACACCAGGAGGGGGCTTAGGTGCTCGGCCCCAAGGGCACCCCCGGGCAGGGAGGACACCCACAGGGACACCCTGAGGGATCAGCTGCCACAGGGGGGATGAACTCACCCCCTGCTCTGTGAGACCCTCCAGTGAGAGCTGCAAAACTGAGTTAGAGTGGGAACAAAGAATGGAGGGGAAGGCAGTGATGCCTGGCTCCTCAGCCTGTGCTTTCCTTCCAGCACTTTGTTCAGGCTAATTCCCAGCATCCTAAGAGCCAGCACTGCTGGACCACCCTGAGGAGTCCCCCCAGACTGGGGAAGGGAACTTTTCCTCTGCAGCAGACACCCAGTGCTCCCCAGAGGTGTTCAATGCCAGGCAGTGCCACTGGAGCAGAACAGTGCCAGGAATGAGGGTGTTTCATCCTGACACACCACTGGCAGAGCCAGGGCAGTGGGCAGGGACCGGTCACTACGGTGGGAACACTCGAACCAGGCAGGGACTGAGCACGTTCAGCAGCAGGAGGCAGGGAGAGGATCCACACCCCAGAGTCTGGAGATCAGAACAGAGCAGGCTTTTAACGTGGAAGGACCTGTTTCACCTGAGGAATAAAATTTCTGCCGGGCTTTCAGGTCCCTGGAGTGGACAGAAGGGTCGTCCAGCATGTGGTCACTGGAGAGATGGTGTCACTGGAGGTACACAGGGAAGGACACGAGATGCACTTGAGCTGAAGGAGGTTGGCAGAGCTGAGAGGAGCACTGGAGCTCACTGGTGCTCACTGGCCCTCACTGGCCCTCACTGGTGCTCAGTGGTCCCCAGTGGTACTCGCTGGTGATCAGTGGTACTCACTGGTGCTCACGCTGTGCTGCCAAGGGCAGTGGGCACCCAGGGAGAAGCCTCGTGTCCTCCCAGGAGCAGCTCCACAAACACTGGTGCCCTGCCCTGTGTAGGGGAGCGGTGCCAAGCCCAGCAGTGGTGACTGGCAAACCTGGTCTGGGTGGCCCAGGGTTGGTCCTGCTCCTCACAGCTCAGCACTCCCCCCACAGCTGTGCCCACCCCACCACGGGATGGCACCTCTGATTGTCCCATCATCTTCTCCAGCTCTTACATTTCCATGCTTCCTTGCAGCCACTCTCCTTCCCAGGTGATACACTCTCCTCCCTGATGCTTCCTCAGCGGTGTTCCAGCATCTCTCATGTCCTACCTGTTTTTACCACAAAACCTTTTAAACCTGGGAGCTCAGTTTGCCACTTGGCTTGTGGATGGCAGATAACTCCGGATTGGCTTGGAGCACTCATGAGACCAGGTAAATCCTACTGCCATCAAAGCCACACTTTGCTCTCAGCTCCCACCACTGCCCCAGTGGAAACCCAACCAGAAGGAATTTGTGCCTGGCCAAAGAAGGAAAGGTGCCCCTTCTTCCACACTTTCACAGCTCAGGACTGACTCCATCGAGTAAGAGATGGAGAGGGACAAAGCAGCACCATCTCCAGAGTATCCCAGCAAGGTAAGACATCCCACAGCATCAGTGGGAGATGGAAAAGCCACAGCACAGGGCAGACCCAGCTTAGCATGCCCCTCTCCAGGACTGGGAGCAGCAGAGATGCCCCTTAGCAGTATCAGAGGGGGCTGGGGTGGTGAGACAGCCCTCTCCTCTCCCCCTACATGGGAGCAGGAGGGTCCACACCCAACCACACACGGCCCAAGGTCTCCGTCCAAGAGCCTCATCGTGCCATGGCCTGTGCACTCAGCTGTGCCACCTCACACCATACACAAAACACCTCTCCTTGCAGCTCCCCAGGCCAGAACGATCCCTCCTACACTCATGTTTAGTGAAACCCAAAAATGGCTGTATGGATGCTGAGCTCTGACAGCTCCCACTCATCCCTGTCCTGCAGTCACCCTTCACCACCCCCAGCTCTGAGATGGACAACCACATCCTAGCAAAGCCACCCACCACATCCCACCCCAGCAGAGAAAACCATCCCTACCTGCTGGAGGAGCTCCTCTGCCCGCTGCTGTTGCTCTCGTCGGCCTAAGACATCAAAAAAAAGGTTGTTTAAGTTGAGAAGGACAAGGCTGCTCTGCAGAAGCTTCCAGCTCCAGGCTGCACCCAAACACTGGAGGTTTTCCATGCTGAGTTACACAGACATTGGCACTGGTGGGACCCATTGGGCCCTTACCCTGGAATGTGGGAGACTGGGGCAGCATTTCAGCCCCAGCCCCACCATGGAGGCACCCCTGGGCCGGTTCCCTCCGATCGCTCCTGTGCAACCGAAGTCTAACGGAACGATCCCTCCTGTTTAAAACATGCCATTGTCAGGTGGGAAATAAGGCAGAAACAGCCAAATTCCAGGCTGTGTCCAAGTCCTGGACTGGAGGGACAGCCCGGCCACCTCCCTTCGTTAGGAACCCATGTCCTAATGATGCCCTAATGAGGCTCTCCAGGCCACAAGGGCTGAGCAGGGAGGGCCTGGGGTCTCCTCCTGCCTCCTTCCCCGGCTCACTGATGAGCCTTCCTTGGAAAGACAATATTATTCCAAACCCAGAAATTTTATTTCTGAATTTGTGCAAATACAAGTTAAAAGATATTAGCTGCATTTCACATTTTGTGCAAATGGCAGAAACAGGCAATTCATGTGCAGCAGGATGGGGGCCAGCCAACGATTTCGATAAAATAAACCCTTTTTTAATTTAAATGCTAATGCACTGAATTAAAATTTAATAACTGAGGAAATTGAAAAGCCGAGTAGGAATATTGGAAATAAATCCAAGCAGAAACAGCTGAAATTAAAAATTCTAGAGAGTGGGAGGATAGCAGCTAAGCTGTCTTATATGATTACATTTTTTTTTTTTTTTTTTTTTTAAGAATGAAGGGGGGAAGGAAAAAAATCCTATCTTTGGCTGGCTGTAGGGCAGTAAATCGAGAGTGCTGTGATTTATTGCTCAATTTTCCTGAGGGAAAAAGGCTTTCTTTCATGCTGAAATATTTCATAAATTTCAAGCCAGCATAAATTCTTAATTTAAAAGTTATGGAGGTCACATTTAGTGCACTGGTGCAATTCTGAAATCTTAAAGGAATAGCAACCAAAAAATTGCAATTTGATTTTATTTTTTTTAATTCTTTATGTAAAATTTTCTTCAAAGAGATTCTCCGAGTTACACAAAGCAGAAACACATCCTGGCTTCTGAAAGGATATGAAATCCACTGGAAATGAAGAGATAAAAATCTAATTCAATTATAAAAAGGTATTTTTTATGATGATGATGATTATTATTATTATTTTGAACCACTTGAGGAATTTCTGTTAAAAAATTTCCTCCCTCCATTGCCTGGGAAAAGCCAGAAGGGAGGAGCTGACAGTGTAATTGCTTCTGTTAGATCTCCAATCTTTTGTGAGCACTGATATGTTCATTTGTTATACAGCTGTTCAGCTACAGAAAGGATGTCAGAGCACCCATAATTCAAAGCAATCAATCAAAAATTAATGATTTGTCATGCTTACACAATGGAAAAAAAAAAAAAAGCTTTATGGGTTCCTGCAACTGGTAGATTGCTCAAACCTTCGGGGCATTTTCTAGAAGATTGGATCTGTGTGTACAAAAAAAGGGGAAAAAAAGGGGGGGAAAGGAGACTTTATAGAGCCAGGGTAGAAACCTTGTGGGGTGCTGGGGCCTTGGAATCCCCCAGAGATGGAGCACAGTACAATTCCTGTCTGTGTAGAGTTTGTGCACAACCCAACCTTGCAGGTCCCCCAGAGCCACATCCCTGATCACAGGAACCTTGTCCAGGCTCCTGCCATTAAAATTCCATGGGAAAACAACCTGCCAAATCATAGAACCATGGAACATCTTGAGCTGGAATCCCATCCAGTCCAACTCGTGGCCCTGCACAGACACCCCAATAATTCCACACTGTCCCTGAGAGCGTTGTCCAAACTCTCCTGGAGCTCTGGCAGCCTTGGTGCTGTGCCCACTGCCCTGGGGAGCCTGGTCAGTGCCCAACCACCCTCTGGGTCACCAGGCCCAGTGCTCATGGAAGGCACCAAATCCTGAGGACAAAGCCCAGGGCACAGCCTGGGCCCTGCCTGAACACCCCCACGGCACCTCGCCACTAAATATTCCCAAAAATGAAAATATTCCTGTTTGGGAAGCACAGAGCCAACCTCAACTTTGGAAAACTCTCTGAGACTGCAAAGTCATTCATCCTCCACATAAGCAAACCTTTCTCCCCACACACATTGATGTTGGGTGCCCCCCTGCAGGGGTCACAGTCCCCTGCCCAGCCCAGCCGTTCCCGATGCCGTGTTCCATTCCCGGTCACACGCCCGTGTTGGCTGTGCCTCGGGTGGGATTTACCTCCCACCCCAACCCCACCGTGCATGGCGTCCATTTCATGTTCCTTTTCAGATCTGCATTTGGGGTTCAGAGAATGAATTGCTGGAAATAAGTGACGTGGGGACCCCGACCATCCCCCACCCACTGCACGGCCCCTTCTGGGGCCAGCACACGATTTTATTACTTACTTCTATTTTTGCTTTCCTTCCCCAATCTGCCCTGCCTGACTTCTCTTCTCTGTCTTTTTTATTATTATTTACAATGCCATTTTTTTGCTTTTTGACCTCTTTCCATCAGCAATTCATAAACTCTGCTCTCTCAGGACACAGCACAGACCAGTGCAAAGGACACAACCTGCAGGAAGGGCACAGCAAGGGAGGTACAACAGTGGCCCCCCCAGTGCTGGGGAGTTTCCTCAGCAGCAAAGCTGAGGAAAACCTTTCTTATAAGAAAAAGAGAGGGAAAAAAGGCACTCAGTCTAGATGGTTTCCCACATCCAGGATGCTCTTGAAGATGATCCATTAGACCTGAACACTGAGCTAAGTCTGGACGAGATCGGACCTACCTGTCCTAAAGGTTTCTGGATGCTGAAATAAACCCATCCATAGAATCCCAGACTGGTTTGTGTTGGAAGGGACCTTGCAGATCATCCTGCCCCAGCCTCCACTAAATTTTGACCCTCTGCAGGATGTTATCCCAGCACAGTCTTCAAAAGATTAACCAGTCCAGCACCAAACCTGCACCTGTACATTGTAATAGTCTCCTGGTAAAACAGGCCATGGATCAGTCTCAAACCCAGGATCTCCCCTCCTCTCACCCTTTGCTGCAGCAGACAGAGCTTTTGTCAAGATTTGGTGTGGCCTATTTAAGGTGTGAAAACAAAACACAGGAAAAAGTGTCAGTGATCCAGTAGCAGATGGGGCAAGTTCTGCATGGAAATATGGTTTACTTGAGTTTTCTACTCTAGAACGTGATCACCTATTCAAGGTTTAAGTTCTCTGTGGATGTGGAAAGACGTTCTCACCAAAAGTGCCACCAGGACACACCTTCACACACTTTCCAGTTTCCAAACATGCAATTGTCTGCAGATTTTTTTACGAACAGTTCAGTTTAGTTCAGCACCTGTGCAGTGCCCAGTGCAGCAAACCCCAGCCCATCCTAAGGCTGCAGGATGATTTAATCCCAGATCTCCAGCACCTGTGGTGTTTGAGAGCACGTGTCCATCCAAAGCACGGGAAGATCATTTCCTCTGATTGTACATGGTATGTGCAGGTGGGAAAGCCCAATAAGGAAGGAAAGGGCCAGATATTCTCCTCAAACTTTGCAAAATAAACACAATCACAAGTTACCTAGGAAATATTTCAGCCAAGTGAGTATGGGCTGATCCATATGAGCCATCTGCTGTCCCTCAGCTCTCTGCGCAAACAGGCAGCGATGCTCTGGACCCCACTGGGTGTCTCTGACCCTCAGCAGTCACAGAGCAAATCTCAGAAATAACCTTGAAACCAAAGACTCCAGCCTGGGGTCGGTGGTGGTGATGCTGATGCAGGGCTGGTGAAGGACCAGCCATCACCCCTGGTGGAATTCCTCAGGGCAGCCCGGGCAAGGGGCACCTCAGTGTTCAGCAGAACATCCCCAAGCCATGGTGGCACCACCCCACCCTCTAGGCCACCACCCCACCTGAAAGGCCACCTCCTCACCCCCCAGCCTCCACTTGGGCTTTCCTTCAGCACAGGGAAAAACTGGGAGATGTGCACACACGTCTTTGAAAATCTGGCTGAAATAATCTTTGTCCGTTTATTTTGCAGAAAGTCCACTGGGAATCCAATGTTGAGGGTTGCTGGTGCCTTTTGCAGGCCATGCTAATTATCACAGAATCCCAAACTGGTTTGGGTTGGAAGGGACCTTAAAGCTCATCCCGTTCCACCCCCTGCCATGGGCAGGGACACCTTCCACTAGCCCAGGTTGCTCCAACCTGGCCTTGGACACTCCCAGGGATGGGGCAGCCACAGCTTCTCTGGGCAACCTGTGTCAGGGCCTCCCCACCCTCACAGGGAACAATTTCTTCCCAATATCCCATCTAACCCTGCCCTCTGGCAGTTTGAAGCCATTCCCCCTTGTCCTGTCCCTCCATCCCTTGCCCCAAGTTCCTCCTTGCCCCAAGTATGCTCTCTTGAAGCATAAGCAAGTCAAAGGGGTGAATGGCTGAAATCACCATTTAACCAGGATGTGCTGAAATGGGGCAGAGCAACTTCCAACAAAGTAACATCTTTGGGAAGGGGGAACAGAAATCTCCTGTGCTCCCATTTACCCAAGTATTTATTTAGGGAAATTCTTCATTCCTAGTTGGAAAAGCAGAGGAGCAGAGTTTGCATCTGCCAGCAAGGGAGGAGGTCAGACAGGGGGCACTGAAACACAGGTTGGAGAATCAGTCACATAATCTCCCCCATAAAATCATTTACAATTTAAAATATGATTCCTGAAGTTGCTTTTGTACATACTGGCTACATTTAAGGTAGTTTTGTTTAACTAATGCTAATAAATATCTTTTAAATTAAAATGCTCGAGAGAAGAATGTGGTTTCAGGCCATATGCTCCTGACTTGAGTCAAAAGTGAGAAACAAATCATGTGATAAATAAGAAATGTATCAGTCAACATCTCCTAGTAGAATAAAGTGTCAAAAAATGGGGTCCAAGCAGATGTACAAGTGACCCGAGCAGTCCGTGTTTATCAAGAGGGCTACACTATATTGGGAAAAGATCCCCAATGTTTTAACAGTTACAGCAAAACAAAAAAATGAGTAAGAGCAATAAAAATGTTAAATGAAAATTCAGTTGATTTAAGCATGGGCTTGCTGCCTGATCACTTAAATTATGATTAAAAACAAGCATTCAAATCGCTTGGATTTGCATCCACAGACACCACACTCCAATCTGCTCCCACCACCACGGGACAGGGCTGCTGGGACCCCCCAGTGCCACTACCCCAGTCCTCCCCAGGGGGAAAATGGGTTTAAATCCATTTATTTCTTTATTCATACACAGCCACCCCCCATGATTGGCCTCCAGCTCCATCCCGAGGGGAGTTGTCTCTGATTCTGCCTGGGGGTGGCAGGAGGAGCAGACCCTGCTCGCCCCAGCTCCTCTCCCACTGCACCTTCCCTCTCCACTCGGTAAAAAGGGCTGAGTTGTTTGTTTTACCTGAGGAAAAAAAAGGAAAAAAAAATCCCTAAACCCACACCCTGCTTCCCCCAAACACCTTCCCAGAGACAGCTGAATAATTTTAGTTGAAACACAAAACACACAGTTTTTTAAGGAGTCAGCAGAGCCCAGCGTGGAAATTTCACCCCAAATAATTAAAATCTGGCAAAGAGAGAAGCAACTGAAAACAGGTCTGACACAGGAACGTGCCATAAAAATAACTGCAGGCCTGCTACCTGCACTGTCTGGCATTATTAACTTCAGAGCCACAGAAATGCAGGAAGTGCTTTTTTTATTTTGCCTTTTTTTTTCCCTTTAAACAAAGGGCAAGACACTGGCAGTTTCCTATTTAATTTTTATTAAATAGGAGGGGGGAAAAAGCAGCCCTGCATCTCACCCAAACATCTGCAAAGCACAAGGACCCATAAATATGCCCATGCCCCTTTTTAATTTGGATTTTTGCTTCCTCCTGCCAACAGAGCAGATGCTGAGGAGCCCCAAACCCCAGTTTGGCACCACAGTTCCTTGTGTTCTCCTTCTCACCTTCCCAACCCAGTGACATGCCCCAAAGTTCATAAAGAGGAGGAAGCAACACTGATGGGTGAGATGAGCAGGAGCTGTGCCTGGGTGCTCAGAATCACAGAATCCTGGAATCATTAAGGTTGGAAGAGCCCTCCAAGATCACTGATCTAACTGTTCCCCCAGCACTGCCAAGGCCACCACAAACCCGTGTCCCCGAGGGCCACATCCACACCTGAACACTTCCAGGGATGGGGACTCCACCACTGCCCTGGGCAGCTGTGCCAGTGCCTGACCACCCTTTCTGTAAAGAACCGTTCCCCTGGCACATCCCCTGCATGAAGGGCAATGATCTCTGATGCTTTAGGCTGCTGTGCCTTGTCCCCTCCCCATCCTTTGCCTTTGCCAATCCATAAGGGCCATCTCCAAAGGGATGAATTTTCCACCAGGGAACAAGGCCTTGGGCAGAGGAATGTGTTGCCTATTTCCTCAGCTGCAACTTCCCCTCAAGAAATAACAAAAATAACAATTAAAAAAAATATCTGCAAGGAGGAAATGGAAGCTCTACCCGAGGCACCTTCCCAGTTCCATGGCCAAGCCAAGCCCCGGGAGTGAGGGTTCCCCATCACCCAAAATCCATCATGGGGTCTGCAAACATCCCCTGTCCTGACCCTGGGCTAACACCACTGAGGCCCAGGGAGGGGAGGCTGGAGGCAGCTTCAGAAAACAGCATCAAAATTCCTTGTGAGTGTCCCAGGGAATCTCGTCCCTGTACTCAGCTGCTGCCTTGCTGTGGGAAAAGCCAGTGCTCAGGTCAGAGCTTGTTCCTGCAGCAAGGGGGGAAACCTGATGATAAAAAACAAATCTGAGAGGTTTGAACCCTCAGAGATGAGCCCAGGGGGAGGGTTTGCTGCTTGAGTGTCAGCAGAAGGACAAAGGGCAGCGAGTCCCATCTCGGCCTGGAAGAAAGCGCTTTGGCTCCTGCCAAGCCAGGGACAAGGATGATGGAGGCACTGATGATTTATAAACGAAAAATGGTACAAACCAAACCTGCCAGGGACACACCAGGGATGCTCAACACCTCCACTGCCAGAGACAGGGGACACCTGTGACACAATGGCACCAAACCCCCTCGGAGCACCCATCCATGTGGAGACCAGAGATGGTGTCTGAGCTCCATCACAGTCCAGGAAGGTCTCCAGTGTGAGAGGAAGCTGCTCATTTACTCCCAGTCACACACATCACTCAGGCCAAGCTTTGGAAAGAGGTACTTTCATGTTGAGATTTCCCAGGTTCTCTCCTGGTAAGGTGCTGAGGTGACTGTGATCTGCAGGCATGTGACCTGTCCCCAGCACTCATGTTGGACACACAGAGCATCTCAGTGCTGGATTCCTGGGGGCACAGGGAGCTGTCCCTCCCCACGAGGTGGCTGTGACAGCCCATGTCTGGGGTGTGTTTGAGCAGCCCCGAATTCACAGGGTCATTGAGCAGCTCCCCCACACTGACACAGGCAAACAAACGGCTGCTGGAGATTCTGCTCAGCCCCAAATGAAATCAGAGCGGTTTCTAGCTGGGAACACACCATCACCCAAGCGTGGCCACTTCCCCTTCCTGCGGGTGGCCAACATCCCAAACAGGGCACGTGTCAAGGGAGGCCTTAAACCAGAGAACACCATCCCCAACCCCAGCACAGGCACAGCCACCCAGGACCTTCCACTGAGAGCAACTGCAGTGATGCAGGAGATGCTCTGGCCCCCGGTCCAGCTGTCCCAGGGGAAGGCAGAGCTCTCCTCCAGTCCCACCCACGGAGGTGTGAGTGACCCCCCTCTCCACTGCCCATCCCTGTGGGACTGGGGATAATTATCAGCTTCTCACCGCTCACCCTCTGCAGCTCCCAGTCGCCAAGTGCCTCCCAAATACTAATTAGCAACAAACACTGATGACAAACCCATCTGTGCTCAGGCAGGAGCAGGGGTCTCACTGGAGAAGCCAAGATGGGAATGGTCCCCTCTGCTCTAACAGGGACACTTCTGACCTCACACAGGGGCCCTCCCTCTGCTCATTTCAATTCTCTTTGTATTGGCAGAAGAATTATTTTTATTTTAACTTCTTTTTAGGTTTTCTTTTTGCTTGGTCTTGCAAACTGGGTTCCCCCAGGCTTCTCCCCACATTCTTATCTGGGGCAGAGAAAGTTGCAGCATGGAGGTAAAAACTAAAGGTAGGCAAATAATAATAATTAAAAACACACAATTAAAATCTGGACATTATTCTCATTTCGTTTCATTGGATTTACTTCTTGTCTACTGTTCATTATCTTCCCATTTTATAATCATTTACCACCTTGGGTGTGCTGCCTGCATCCACCTCATTGCTGACTTGTCTCAGGAACTCAGAATTACAAGTTCTTCTAAAGGGTTTTAAACAGAAAAGGTCAAATTTCTGCTGGAAAAGGCACACGTGGGACTGAAACCTGGGTGAAAACACCAAAATCAGTGAGGCAGGGAAAAATCCCACCCCGGGCTGGCCAGGTGATGATCCCCACCAGCAGCTGAGCTCCAGCAGGAGCTGAGCTGAGCTCCACCAGTGCTCTGCCCTCTTGCAATGGGAAAGCCCCAGCCAGGAAGGCCCCAGGTGTCCCTGTCCCCCCTCCCCTGTCTCCCCACACTCCAGGTAGTTGCAGACATGTTTAAGGGCTGTGAGCAGTTGCCTCTGAGTCAAGGGAATATTCCTGTGAGTAATTTTATGAACTTGCTGAAAGTACTGGCAGAATTTGTGCTTTGAATTTCAATTTTTCTCCCCTGGCAGCCCAGAGAGATTCAAGTAGCACACGCCAGCAGAAGTAACCAGAGAAAGGGAACATTAAATAAATTTTGACCTCAAACTACAAATGTTCAAGCCAGTATGAAAAAGCTTCAACCTCGTGCACCTTTGTTTTTTCCCGAAACAGTCATGAAATTAAAATTATGAATAAATCAATGCAGCAAATTGGTCTGAATTTAAAGAGTTACTCCTTGATTATAAGCAACTGAAAAGTAATCAAAATATTTTTTCCATCTCCTGTTGCTCAGTGCTCTCCTTTCTCCTTTCTTTATGAGAAAAATAATCAAATTGAGGGTGAAGAGGAGAAAAGGCATTACTGATTCCTTCTGAATTCTCGGGTTATAAAAGCTGGAAAATAAGAGTGACCGGGCAAAACAACAGAATTATGTTCATGGAGCAGTTGTTTACAGCTGGTATGAGTTTCCCAACAAAAGAAACAGCTGGAAATATTTTTAAAGAATAAATGTATATGGAATGAAACCTTGGGGGGCAGGAAGGTATTGTTATTTTTTACTTGTGGGGAAAAAAAAGGGGTGAAGGAGCCATACAAGAGCATTTCAGAAATCCAGCCCATTTTTCCAGGCTTCCAATTTCACAGGAAACTCTCAGGAAATCAATTTTTTAAAAAATCCCATTTTACAGGCATTTTTCCAAGTTGATAAAACAAACATATCTAACAAGCTACAAATGCACGCAGGACAAAAAAATTACAATAGGACTCATTTATTCAGGGAATCCCCCCCGTGTTACAGCAGGGCCGTTTGACACGGTTTGTTGGGCTGTTGTGAGTGGGAACATCTCCTGCCTTTGCCTTGGAACATCTGGCAGCCCCACTGCACAGCATTCCCAAGGCAGGAACCCCCAGGAACCATCCACCTGAGCAGCTCCAGCCCCTCCCAACTGCAGGCTGACAGGATGGGTGGGAAAGACCTGAAAGTTGGGTTTCAGAGGAACCACCTCCCAAGTGGAGCGGGCTGGGAGAACAGGCACGGGCTGTGCTCTGGGCTCATCCCCAGCAACGTGGGCACCAGGGCAAGGGGGGGGTTCTCCTCCTCTACTCCAGTCTCAGGAGATGTCACATGGAGCACTGCACCCAGCTCCATGTCCTTGGCACAGGAAAGACGTGGAGCTGCTGGAGTGAGTCCAGAGGAGGCCACGGAGATGCTCCAAGGGCTGGAGCCCCTCTGCTCTGGAGCCAGGCTGGGAGAGCTGGGGGTGCTCACCTGGAGAAGGGAAGGCTCCAGGGAGACCTGGGAGCCCCTTCCAGGGCCTAAAGGGGCTCCAGGAGAGCTGGAGAGGGACTGGGGACAAGGGATGGAGGGACAGGACAAGAGGGAATGGCTTCCCACTGCCAGAGGGCAGGGTTAGATGGGATATTGGGAAGGAATTGTTGGCTGTGAGGGTGGGGAGGCCCTGGCCCAGGTTGCCCAGAGAAGCTGTGGCTGCCCCACTCCTGGGAGCGTCCAAGGCCAGGTTGGACAGGGCTTGGAGCAACCTGGGCTAGTGGAAGGTGTCCCTGCCCATGGCAGGAGTGGAACCAAATGATCTTTAAGGTCCCTTCCAACACAAACCATGTGATTCGATGATTCTCACCACAGCTCAGCTGATGGGAGACACCTGAGAAACCACCTGATCTTGAACACAAACAGTTTAATCTACCCCAAACCAAGCGTGTGCAACCCCAGCACGAGCTGGGCTTCGTGCTGGTTGGAGATGTGTGGAGGCAGAGCCTCCAGGCCATCCTGACAGCTGTAGAGCTCAGCAGGGTTTGGCCAAAGCAAAGACCAGCCAGGAGACACCTCAAGCTCTGGGCAGTGGGGTGTCCAAATCCCAGCACGTGTGCAGGGGCAATGCTGCAAGGCAGGTTCTTCATGGGAGCATCTCTGCATCTGATCAGAGCAGGACAAAGACCAGACAGCAGGATGGCCCATCCCACCTGCCCCATGAGCTCTCACACATGCACAAATCCTGCTCTCTGAGTACTACAGAGTATCCTGGGAAAGAGTCAGCCAGGTCTGTACCTGGAGGAAAATCCATCTCCACACTGGGGTCTCTCCCATCTGCCCACGAATCCTACAAGTCCCACTGGTGCTGTCCAGGACAGAGACACACGGATCATCCTGCTCATCTCTTGGAACTGGGACCCAACACACAAGGAAAACTCAAAAACAAACCCAACTGATGTCAAGAGCATCTCAGAGGGCAGGGCACTGGTGGGACAACCCTCAGCCCCAGGGTGGTGGATCCCAGAGCCACGAGGAGCCGGTGAGGAAGAACTTCTTGGAAGAAGCTTTCACAAGGCTCAAACTTTGCCCTTTAAACCTGCATGAAGCCGGTCCCAGAGGAGCTGCTCCAGCTCATGGCTAAGTCATCTGGGTTCCAGTGGGAATAATGTGATCCATGGGCAGAACTGTACATTTTGGAGTTGGTTTTACACCTTTTTTTGGTGAATTTTGAAGAATGCTTTGGGTCCCTCCATAACTAACAGCACTGCAGAGATGCAAGGACAATGTTCAGCTTAAATCTGAGATAAATCATGAAAAATTAAACATTTGAAAAATACACTCCAAGGAAGAAAATTAGATCTAGGATTTTAAAAAAACCTAATTTGATAAATATCACAGTGAGACCCTGTTAAGAACAGCACCACGAGGAGGTTCAGCCTTGGCCAAGAGTCCCCTCCAAGGCTGGCACACAAGAGTCCTCCCAGTGCCAGTGGGAAAGGCTGTCCGCTTGGAAAATATAAATTTTATCCTTATAAAATATGAATTTTATCCTTATTAAAAAAATCCCTTGTAGCATTTAGAAACAGGCTGTGAAGCTGAAACTAAGACATTCTCCATTGGGAGGGTAACTGTGGGACCTCAGCTTCTCTCCCAGTTTTGTATGATTGGCTTGTTTAAATAGCATGAAATGGTGGTAATTTTACTTTGGAAAGAGAAAAAAAAAAGTCAAACCACATTGCTCTAAAAGTAAGAAGGGGGAAGGCACACAAAGCTGGGTAATTTCTTCAAACTTAAAAAAGAGCAGTAATTACAGGGGGGGAAATTCAGAAAGAATTTAGTCTGCCTGGCTCCCTCAAAAAACAAAAAATAAGAAAAAAAAAAGGCAAGAAAAAACAGTAAAAAGAGAAAAAAGAGAAGGAAGGGGAGGAAATGAAGTTGGAGAAAAAGCAGGCTGAAAGTAGAATTCTTAGAAATTCTGCTTGCAAAATAACTCCCATCAGCCAACCACAAATCCTATAAATATCACCAGATCGACTTCCCGAGCTGATCTAAATCAACAAATAAACAAACAAACCTCCAAGATTTTAAAAAAGAAAATAAATAAATAAACCCAACTAAAAACCAGACCAAAAACCCCTGTAAAGCTGCTGCTCTGCCCAAGGGTGGGTGGCTATGCCGGCTTCCCAAGAACGATGGGGATTTGGGAAATGAGGGGAAAACCAGTGTTTCCTGGGTCCATTGAACCTGCAAAGGAGGGATCCTGCTGAGACAACCCAAACACTGCCCAGGGGCAGAGGGATGGGGACCTCAGCCCTCCCCCAGAGCTCCTCAAAGCCATGGCACTGGGAGAGCGGGATGTCCTCCTGGACCATCAACCTGCATTGTCCTCACTGTCAAATTGCCATATCTGAGCAACTGCTTGGGCTAAAAAACTGTTTTCTAATATGTTTGCAGGGGACAAACCTCACCAGAACCCGACTGGCATGACCTTCAATTCCCCAAAGTTCCTGGAGCTGAAGCAAACGAGGGCCCGGAGCTGCAGGGAGATGATTTTCAGCCCAAAGTGCAGCTACAGCGACACCGACCACTGCAAGGATTGGTGTCATCCTGCTGCACCACTCACACAGCACAATGTGACACTCATTTTCAAAAAATGGAAGTGACACAATCTCTGACATTTAAAATTTTCTGATTCATACAGGCAAAATGCATCCTATTTATTCTTTTAAGCGAGAACTGTAAGATGTGCTCGAAATCTAAACGCAGCACTTCTAAGCCTCAGATTCTGTTTGAGCCTATGCAACCCAAAGAGATATTCCTTATTTTGTGCACAACAACAAAAATTAGAATCAATCTATTAATCTTACAGCTCAACTTGAGAGGGAATTTTTCAGTTTTTCCGAGCTTTGAAAAAACCAAAAATATCCATTATTTGCACAGCCTGGCAGAGAGGATAGATTTGTCTTGGAAAACCTCCAATGTGATGCAAAAAAGGTACAAATGTTCTTACAGGATCCCTTTTAGGGTTGAATTCTGCAGGCAGCACCATGAGTCCTCTGCCAGTCTGCTGCAAATCCTGAGAAAGAAAAGCCAGGTGCAGTTGTCTCCCCAAAATTCTGATGCAGCCCTGGGTCACATTGAAGGATGAGACAGAAATCTCCAAGTGCCAATTCCCAATTCCCAAATGGAATCTGAGGTTCCTGGCAGGGTTGGTTGGGCCTCCAAGTTGAGAAAGGAGCAACGAACCCACTGAAAAGGACGTGTGGTCCTTCGGAAAAAAAAAATCAGGCCAAGGGCTGTTTCCTCCTCCAGATGCCTCCAGAAACCCTCTGGACATCAGCTCCAGTTCAGCTGAGCACCAACTGCAGGAGATACTGGACTGGGAAAAGATGAGGTGTGCCAGATTCCACAGGCTCTTCCATTAGAAAAGAAAAACTGACGCTCACCTACACTTCATCACAGACAATTATTCACCTTGGTGCTTTATTTCGCACTCAGATCATGGATAACCTCAGCAGCAGCCAAGGATGTTTTCTGGATGAACTGTTTTGTACCCACGGAACATGGTTATCACCAATTTTGTGACTGGTTTAAAGCACAGCATCTCCACTGAATTACTCCACTGAGCATCTGGGAAATTTCCTCAGCCCAAGAATTGTCTTCTGCATGTAAAACTCCCAGCGTGGGATTAAAACCATGTGACAGTTCAGAGCACGGGTATAAAAGCCCAGGAAATACTGGGGACCGTCCTCAAATCACCAAATTCCATCCTGGGTGAGGCACCTCTGCTTTGATGCTCTTTGCCTCCACATGGTGCTAAACACAAAGGAGGACACAGAATGCTCCTGAGTTTAGGGGAAGGTCTCTGGAGAGAGACACAGCCCCCCAGGCAGGGGCAGGACGGGAGCTCAGGGGCTGTCAGGGGGAGCTGCACCACTGCAAACACTCGAGGACATCTTGTTTTAGTGAAATGGCAACTTAAATAGGGCATCTCCAGTTCTTCAAAAATGCCATACGTCATCTCACCCACTGTGACACATCCCTGGAGGGGTGGGCAGACACCCCAGGCTGGGATCTTAGGGGGCTTTTACAACCTAAATGGTTCCATGATTATATAGTGATTACCAAGTCATGCAATAGATGCTACTCAAACAAGAGCAACACCCTTCCTTCCATCCAATTCCTTCCCTTCCTTATCTAGCATTTATTTTACAGATAGAAGGTCAATATCCAGTGACTTACACTCTGTTCTTTTGCCAGCTGAAACCCCAAAAGCCCTTTCCTAAGGTGGACCATCCCCCTACACACTAGGAATGATTCAGACAATTTCTAGTTCCTGCCTCAGTGGTTTCAAAGCAGACCACCTTTCCAAAAATGGAAAATTCTTATTAACTAATGGTTATTTACTCATGCAATGAAGCTGAACTGTAAGCTGCCTTCTCCCTCAAGTTAACAGAACCTCCAGTCCATGAACCCACAGGTCCAGGTGCCCACTGCCCTCCTGGTGGGCAATGTCTGCAGAGTGGGTTCTCCAGGGGAATACCTGTGATATAACCCACACCAATCCCTCTGGTGACTGGTGAACATGTCAGCCAGCACACTGCAGGCCATCAAAGAAATGATTGTCTAAATGTTTCTCTCCCTGCCCCCACAAATCTGGGTGTCACACCACAGCCAATGTGAGTAGACACAACACACATCCCTGCTGGCTCTGCTCAAGGATCCCAGATGCTTCAGCTCAGGTTATCCCTACCTCCTTCTCTTAAGAAAGATAAATATTAATTGTCTTGTGTCCACCCTAATGATCCAGAAAAGAGGATCAAGCTGGTTCTCCTCACTGGATGTAGATGATCATTGTCAGCTGCACCCTGAGACAGGATCCACAAACGGGGGCCAAGCTGCTGGAATGGCTCCTCCACTGGGAGTGGGCAAGGAGAGTGAACACACAGCCCAGAAAACCACCCACATCCTGGGCTGATCCCACAGCACAGGGAGGTGAGGGGGGATTCTGCACCTCTGAGACCCCCCCTGCAGAGCTGCCTCCAGCTCTGGGGTCCAACAGCACATGAAGGACATGGAGCTGCTGGATAAGTCCAGAGGAGGCCACGGAGATGCTCCGAGGGCTGGAGCCCCTCTGCTCTGGAGCCAGGCTGGGAGAGCTGGGGGTGCTCACCTGGAGAAGAGAAGGCTCCAGGGAGACTTCATCATGGCTTTTCAGTACTTAAAGGGGGCTTGGTAGAAAATTGGGGACAGAGATTTTAGCAGGGCCTGTAGTGACAGGCCAAGGGGTAATGGTTTTAGACTAAAATAGGGGAGATTTAGATTATATACAAGGAAGATGTTTTTTTCAATAAGGGTGGTAAAACACACAGGTGGCCCAGAGACAGCTGTGGGCTGCCCCATCCCTGGAAATTTCAAGGTCAGGTTGGACAGGGCTCTGAGCACTCTGGTCTAGTAGAAGGTGTCCCTGTCCTGGCAAGGGGGCTGGAACGAGATGGGCTTTAAAGGTCCCTTCCCAAACTATTCAATTATGATTCTATTCCATTCTGCCAAGGACAGCAGTGCCCACAGTGCCTGTGCTGTACCACCAGTCTCTCCTCCATTACCCTCAGAAAGTCAGGCCCCAGCCAGTACTCGGGTTCCCAGCAAGACCCGTGATGCCAAAGCAGCTTCCTCGCTCCGAGCTCGGAGGGGCTTCACAGAACTTTGTGCCTCGCAGGCAGATTTTTGTGGCCGTTGTGTGCTCTGCACAAACCACAGCAGTGATCCTGCTCTGATCCTGCTCCCTGCCACAAGGGCACAGCCACCCTCCAGCCCTGCCCCAGCACAGGAGCCTCCCTGCCCTGGCACAGCCCCACTGCAATAATTCCATCCATGTTCCTCTCCACTCGATTTTCCGCTCGTGCAGACGGAGCAGCGGCAGTTGCAGACTCAGAATTGGTCTCTGGTGACTAATTGCTGAGGTAATAAAAAAAAGAAAACCCTATCAGGCCACAGCTATGCAGCCACTATGTTGCAATATCAAGTGGACATACTCTGGAGTCTCCTGGGATCCCCCAAAATTTGCAGAGGGTTCAGTAAAAGGACGTTCAGAAGGTAAAACCCCACGGTGCCCATGAGGCTCTTAAACGTGACCTCCAGGCTCCCCTGCAGCCCCTAACGGGCCATCTCTGCACTTTGCACAAATTATCACGAGTATCAAAAATATCTTTACAACAGAGCTTTTATTTCCATATATTTGAAGCTGCTTTCTCCTTTTGTTTCTTCTCTAAACCGGTTAAAATGAGCATTAAGGGATATAATTATGTTGTTAGCTTAATTGCCTACTTAAAGCAGAATCTACAGGGGTTTAATGCAAGATTTGAAAAGGGGGGGTGGGAAAGGAAATTGGGATATTAATGGATACAATTTTAAAAATGAACCTCTTCTGGGGAAAAGTGAGTTTGGGGCATGGGATGAAGAGTGCAGGGGGAGGAGGTGGAATGAACCCCCCATCGGTTTCTGTAGCAAGGTTTTGTCAAAATGCAAATTGTTGGCCCATCCCTTCTCCAGCAGTCTAATTTTGGAGAATTTGACCTAATTAATCATTAACCACCACACACAAAAAAAGTATCCCTCCTTCAGTTTGAAACCTTAATGCTATTATTGGCATGACACACTTAAGCTCAGGAAAGGGGCTGGGATCTGGTACATGCCCAGTGCTGTGAGGACCGGTCCAGCTGGGAACACCCTTGCTCCCAAATCACCCAGCAGACAAACAACCATTTTCCACAGGCAGAGGAGCACAAACAGGACAAGGGGAGTAAAAAAAATGGTGCCCAACCCTTATTGTGATAACTGCTGTCTGGAGTCACTGCCACATGCTAAGGCAAAAGGACACTCGTTATCCCTCCAGGCCAACCCATCCTGTCCTACACAGGCTCCTGCACAAACCCACTTTTGTATTTGTTTAGAAACACTGCACTAAATCCTCAAAGCTTTCTCAAAGCCTTGCTTAACTATTATGCCAGACCCAAAAAAAGCACAGGGCAAAGCCTGTTGACAAGCAGAGCAGGGCAGAGCAGGAGCCAGCCACATGTTGTCAGTGGTCCCACCACTTCCCTGGTGTCCCCAGTGGTGGCTCTGGATGGAGAGAGACTTTTAAGGCATCAGTAAAAATGCTGTTCAATGTCCTAAATGCCTCTAAATTCTACAATTTGTCCTGTCTTCACACAGAGTCACTGTGGCTGGTGTTGTCTCTGATGTCTTGGCAACTGAGATGCTGCTTTTTGAGCACTGTTGGTCCCCTCTGAGTTAAACCCTACAGATTTAACTTCGCCAGCAACAGAGCTTGGCAGTCCTAGAATTAAGCTCAGCCCTGCTCTGTGCCACTTTCCCTTCCCTGGTGCCATTGCTCAGTTGGTCAGAGTTTTGTGCTAACAATGCCACGGTGGTGGGCTGGATCCCTGTATGGAGGGATCTTCACTTTAGAGCTGAATTTGATGATACTTGTGGGTCCCTCCCAACCCAGAATGTTCTGTGATTCTGTAACCTGTACAGCTCCAACCAGAGCTAAACCTGGTTTCTGCAGGTTTTTCATGACCCTCCCTCTGACAGCATTCACCACAGAGCTGGGGAATGTGGAGGACACAAAATTTAAGGGAAAACCCCACCACCAATGAACCAGCAAGGGAAAAGGTTAATGAAAATTCAGTAAATACAGGTGGGAAACACCATTCTGCCCTTGCAGAGATGAGCAAACCTTCCTCCACAGTGTTTGTTCTGTTCTCCCAGAAAAAGAAACAAAATGCTGATGGCAAAAGAGATGCTTTCCATCCAAACTGAGAGCCCTCTTGGGGTTCTGTCCCTTACCCTGGCTCCTAAAAGCTTATTTATATAAAATTTTGAAATATTTCAGAAAACTATTTATTTATTTATTTATTTATTTATTATGTTATACAAATATCAAATACTCAGTGTGCTATTTCAAATAGTATTATATAACATATCTTGTTATTATATTCTATATTATATTATATATTATGTATATCTAACACATATATTAAAATATATATATACATAAAACATGTATTATGTTTGAAACCTTTAAGAAAACTATTTCCTGTGATAAGCAGCTGTTTCCCTCCAGCCCTTTGCCAACCCTGCACAGAGATTTTTTAGGCTGATGGGGTTTGGTGTGTCCGCACAAGGGAACATCTCACAATCCTGGGTGAATTATTGGTGCACTCGAAAAAAACCACAGAATTAATGTATTTCAGGGTCTCCTTGGAAACACAGAGGAAACGTGCATTGTTCCAAAGTTCGCTGTTATTAGCAGGAATATGTACAGCACAAATTAAGGACTTCAGAGGAGAAGCCACCTTGGATCGTTTGATTAATACAGTAAGTACTTCCTATACCAACATAAGTGGATTTCAAACAACTTGAACTCAACATAATTAGACAGATTAATAAAGCACCAGAATTAAGGCATTAGGTTGAAAGGAAAAACGTGAAAGAACATGGAAATTAGCAGATAAAGTGAGAGAAAGTAAACAAGGGGATGCATCAACCAACAGGCTCATAAATCCTGGGGAGTCCGACTGACCACGGGCACCCAGCAAACAGCACCATCAAATAATTCCAGGATTAAAAGCCCACACTGGAAACCTAACCCTATGCAGGGCTTACATTAAAACCACATTGAAAAAATAACATCGTTGCACAATGAAAAAGTCAGAAACTGCCAAAATTTGGGTGGATTCTACCCTGTGCAATGTGCCACCAGCTTCCACAGGACCCTCAACCCATCCAGCATATCGTGTGATTCAGAAAAAAAAAAAAAAAAAATAAAGGGGAAAAAAAGAAAATTTTTCAGCTGCCACACTGACCTGGTCGGGGCTGCCACTGCATGACTGGGTCAGTGACTCTGCAGTGTTTGTGAATAATATTTTTTTTTAATTTAGAACCAGAATTTTTAGAACATTTTCTAGAAATTATTATTATTATTTTTCTTTTGGTTGTTTTTTTTTTCCCCCTCTCATACTTGCACTTTCCTTCCTACCTGGGTTTGGGCACTGTGGGGACTCCAAGGCCACAGGAGGGATGCTCAGCTCAGCCCCTCAGCCCCAGCTGAGCATTCACACTATTCACATTCTGAGGTTAAAAACCTGCCTAGATCAGGGTGTTTTTCCACAGGGCCACATCCCTGAAATACAAAATGGTCTCCTCAGTTTCCCACTTGACACCCAGCAGTGGTTCTCCTCCTTCCCTGAAGGAAAATGCTCAGTGATGGTGCCAGCCCCAAACTTGCCACCTGAGCCTGGTGGGTCATTTAACCATGTTAAATGGGGCATTAGGTTATGGTGGGAAGGTCTCAAACTCACAAAAATTCCTAAAGATCAGGAAAAGGCAAAAGATCCCCTCTAAGGACTCAGAAAAACCGGGTTCCTCCCTACCCCCATCAATTTTTTGGGCTCAAAAGGTGGGCAAACCCACCTTCCTCTGAACTCATTCATCAGCCAGAGCAGGAGTTCTTACTATGACTTCTCCAAACAAATTTCCCCCTCAGGCAGGCACCTGGCTTGGAAAAATTCAGTCCAAACACTTATAAAAGTTTTGGCAGAGTTCTAAAGAGTCGAAGGCAGAGGCTGGTTGAGTTGGGCAATGCTCATCGTGGCACCGCTGCCAGCTCTGCCCTGGGGAGGCACAGGCCAAAATGAAAAATAAAATAAAAAAAACAGTAAAAAAAAAAAAGCTGAATGAGTCATTGTTCATCAGAGGAGAGGAGGAATCGGGATTTTTTTGTTTGTTTGGAGGGGGTGGTGCGTTCGAGATAACTGGAGGAAGAAAGGTTGTTTTGTTTTGCTTTGTTTTACAGTGATACCACAGGAAAAGTCTTGTGTGGAGATTAAGTAGAGCTATTAATGAGAAGCAAAATGGCTCTCAGGGCCAGGGCCGGCCCATTCCTGGGGCAGGGACACGGCAAGGGTTATGGTACACAAAAATAGATGGGCCCTCCCACCCCCAGCCAGCACCGGGATCTCTGCAGCTGATCCTGCAGGCACCCGGAGCTGGAACAGCACCCAGAGCTGGAACAGCACCCAGAGCTGGAACAGCACCCAGCACTGGAGCTGTACCCAAAAACAGACTAGGAATGGGTGCCAGAGCAGCATCCAGAGCTGGAACAGCAACCAGTACCAGAGTGGGCACCCAGTGCCAGAACAGCACGTGGCACCCCAGCAGTCACCCCGCACCAGAGCAGGAACCCAGTGCCAAAGCAGGCACCCAGCACCAGAGGTGCACCCAGAGTCAGAGCAGCATCCAGTGCCAGAGCAGATACTCAGTGCAGGAGAGGGCACCCAGCACCTGAGCATCACTGAGCACCAGAGCAGCACCCAGCCACCACTGCAGGCACCCAGTGCTGAAGCAGCACCCAGCACTGGAGCACCAACCAGTGCCAGAGCAGCACTGGGACAGAGCCTTCCACACCCCCAGCACCAGAGCAGCACCCAGTGCTGGGACAGAGCCTCCCATGCACTCATCCCCAGCCTCCTCCCATGCCTTCAGCCAGGTACAAGCAGCCCAACCAAAGTGAGGCTGCCCAGGTGAGTGGTTCATTCCAGCTGAACCATCTGCAGCAGCAGCAGCAACGCGTGGCAGCGAGGACAGAACAGCTGGTGGGAGTGGGAATGGCACAAACCGACTCCAAACCAGCCTTTTCACTGCTGTTCGTAGGATTTTTTATCCTCTTTTTGATGACATGAAGAAGAAATAACATCAATGAGTCATGGCCACATCACGTGCCCATGACCCTGCAGAGTCACCAGCAACTCCCACTCATTTACTTTTCAAACAGAACTAGGAAATAAATCTAAAGGCATCTCCAAGCCATGTCCTTCTCAGCACCGCTGTCAGAGAGTAGAAAGCAAAGGCTTTTGGGCAATGAGGAAGTTGGGAAGAATTTAAACAACCAGCCCTGGTGCAAATGCACACCCTGGCATTGCTGTCCCTCCGTGCCCTGCCACCAGCTCCACTCCTGGGATCCACCACACAGGTGCTCTGCAAATCCCATCCCACATGCCAGCACACTGGAATTTTGGGAAAGCCTTCAATACCTCAAGCTCATAAAGTCTTACACTCCAAAAAAAAAAAAAAGGTTAAAGAAAACACTTAAGGCTTTATATGGGCTTTTTTTGGTAGTTCCTATTTAGCAAATATACTAAAATAAGTGACCAGGAGCTTCACCCCTGTGGAAGATCCATGTACTGAGCCTCTCACATCTGGATTTCTTGGCTGACACTGGAGATAGAAGTGCAGGGCTGTTCGGAGGAGAAAATCCTGCTCTGCCTGATGGGAGAGGAGAGGGTCCTGTTCCTGTCCCTGTCCTAGTACATGCCACCTTTGGGGACCCCCGAGCACACCAAGAGTGGATTTTCTTCCAGCAGCTCTTGCCGGCACCACAGGAATGCCAATGTCATGAGTCGTGTCCTTCCTTATAACAAGAGAATTAAACATAAAACACTAACAGTGAATTTCTTGACCTACACAAGGAGAATTTCCCACAGCTGATGACACTGTAAAAAAGGCCGTGGAGCCAGCACTACTCACCATTACATTATTTTAAATTTCCTCTTGCACTGGCACCAATAACGTGAATTTTAAGGTCACCTTATAACAGTTTTTGAAACATTTTGAACAAAAATGGCAATTTCCCCCCCCCTTTTTTTTTTAAGAAACATTTCCATGGCACATCATGGGCTTGATTTTGTTTTGATTTTTTTTGTTTCCAAAGGGAACTAATCTCTCCAGCCTCCCTCCAAAGGCAGCAGTAGTTAAGCCCGTGCTAATAGAAGTGCAAATCAAGCCCGGGCCAAGCGACATAATTGCTTTCCAGACGGGTGAATGTGCCACTGATGGCGCAGCCCATCTGCTGAGCAAACCAGTGCAACAACTGCTCCAATTTTTTTTTCCAAGCAAAGGTGCAGCAACAAACCCACAAAATAGGTTTCGCTTCCAGCAGCCAGTGCCTCCGAGCCATTTTTATAATCCTTGTTTTTCTTAGATTATCCCAGTGTGGTTTTTCCCCCGTTTCCTTGTTGAGCACTATTTAACCAGCACCAAGTGTGCAATCATTAAACCACGCGACACGGAGCCGGCTGGTCAGCCAGAAATGGCCGAGAGCAGCAGCCAGGCATTGCTGAAATAACTGCTTTGGTGGTAAATGATAAAAATAAAATGGCCTTTGGAGGCTGTAATTTGAAGGTGCTGCGGGGTGGGAGCTCTGGGGGTTTGGGTCCAGCCTGGCAATGCTGGTCCTGGCACAGGAGGGCAGCTGAGCTGCTCCGGGTCCCACCACACACCTCTGCACCCTCTGAGATATTCACAGAACAGTCTGAGTTGAAAGGGACCCACAAAGATCATTAAGTCCAACTCTTAAGTGAACTGAACCTACAACCATGGCATTACTGGTACCATGCTCTAACCAACTGAGCCAAAACACTCCCATCAAGATGGACTCAGATCTATAAGAAACACACAATTATAAGCACTTTTTAACAATAACCAATTTATTTATTAAATCTAAAAAATCTGCTTGGAGGCCTGGGCCTCTGAGCTGGAGTTTCTCTCCCTTGCAAGAAGCAGAATTGCAATGAGCAAAGTCTGGCTTTAAATTAAATACTCCAAGTTAAGGCATAAAGGCATTTTCCTCCATCCGCCTGCCGATGTGCTGGGGACCAGGGCAGCATCCCAGGAGCCGCCACCTGAGGCTCAGCTCTACAATTTCTCCAATTCCTGTCACATTCAGACTCTCTGAATCTGCACAGAGGACCAGGATGGATTTTGGAAGGAAGATGGATAAACCCAAAGGTGCTGGTGCAGCCCGAGCGCTGCTCAGGATGCAGGATGAGCACCAGGACCTGCTCCCCTGGCTCAGGTTCAGCTCCCTGCTCGCTCCAGGCAGTCACCCAGTCAAGCCATGAGCAGTCATGGGCAATCATTAACCAGGGAGGCCAGCAGGTCTGAGTCCACACACCTGCCCTGCTGGGGAAAAGTCAGGTGAAAGGACACCCTGAAGGAACCAGCAGCACTCACCAGCCCGGAGAGGCTCCGATTTAGTGATAAAGGGCCCATTCCCATTGAAAAACCCCAGCCAGCACATGCAAAGCACAAACATGTTGCCTTCTCCTGAATTTAAAAGATGTGCTGGAAGCAAGAAGTGAGCACTGGCATGACCAGTGGTCCCTGCCTCAGTTACTGTCCCTGTGCCATGGCTTGCCCACAGGAACCTGAGCAGTCTCCCTCCAATCAGCACAGCTCATGGGACAAGCTGCATCTGCCCTTTCATTAGGGATTCACAAATCAACTTGTTGGTATTTGCAAGATCCACAGCTCTGAGGTCCTCCAAAACTGGAAAGTCAGAAACCCCTAAAAAGAAATCATACAATGTCCAACCTGGCCTTGGACACTTCCAGGGATCCAGGGGCAGCCACAGCTTCTCTGGGCAACCTGTGCCAGGACCTCTCCACCCCCTGAGTAAAGCTTCATAATATCTAATCTAAATCTCCTCTGTCTTACTTTAAAACCTTCCCCCTTATCCTAACATTATCTCTCCACGCAAAAAAATATTTTAAAGATCCTGAGGGAGGTTTTGGGAGCTGCCACAGCCCCTCTTTCCACATCATGTTCCCATTTAGCTGATCTCAGTGTTACCAACACCATGGCAGCCAAGCCCGGGAGTGAAGCTCAGCCTGTGCAAACCCTGCCCCAGTTACACTGGGTGTGAACAGGGGGACTGGGGAAGGTCCAGCCTCCCTGACCAGTGTGGGGACCCCCCAGCCCATGGCACATGTTCGTTTGTCCTCTAATTTTCAAGTATTCTAAGTGCACTGAACCAGTTTTTCCTGTTTTCCTTCAAATTAATGGTCACCACCAAAGGCAGAGCCAGGCTGGGGCTGCAGAAAGCACTGGCTGTGGTGCAGCACAGTGGGGCATCTCCTGAGTGTTTGTCTGGGAAACGCTGCAGGAATCACCCTCTGGGAGCACGGATGCCCAATTTCAGCACCTGTGCCAGCACCTCCCTCTCCACGCAGCCAACACCCCGAAGTGGCCTCTGGCATCTGCCACCGCCACCCCTCAAGTCCCTGTGCCAACGTGGGAGCTCCCGGGAGCACCAATGTCCTGTCTGCCCAGGGACGTGCCCGTGGCCACCCCAAATTGGTGCCTGCAGCCCCCAGGGTCCTGCTGGGCAAGCGGTGAGTGCTGACAGTCCTGCTGCAGGAGAAGGAGGAAGAGGAGGAGGAGGAGGAGGAGGAGGAGAAGGAGGAAGAGGAGTAGAAGGTCTAGTCCAGCCCAGCAAGCTCTGCTCCATCACACCTGGTTTCCATGTGCCCAAATCTCCTCCTGTTTGAGCAGCATCACATTAAATTAAGAATTACAGTGGCACAGACCCCCCTTGCTCCTGCTTCAGGAGTCACCACCCAGCAGGTTCAATCCACTAGGAAAGAAACTCCTCCATAGTAATGGCTTCTGTTCAGATACAGGTCATTTCCATGCAAAAATCCAATCTTTCTGAAAAAATGAAGGAAGGAATTTCCTGCCCAGTCATTGGCCCCATCCTCATCCTTCTCCAAACACATCCCAGCAACTCTGACCTGTGCACAGAGAGAGCCCAGCATGTCAGACCAGTATGAGAGGTGAGCCCTCTACCCTGTCTCGTGGGCCCTGGCATAGCAGGAGCCTCCAGCACACTCAGCAAGATTTCTAAATAACTCCAAGGCAAACAAACGGATTGAGCCCCTTCCCTTGTAGGGACTCAGCACATCAACCAGCACATCAACAACCAGGCCCCTGTTTCGACCTCCTGTAGGGCAAAACATGATCCAGGACCACAGACTGGTTTGGGTTGGAAAGGACCTTATACCTTCCACTAGCCCAGGTTGCTCCAAGCCCCATCCAACCTGGCCTTGGACACTTCCAGGGATGGGGCAGCCACAGCTTCTCTGGGAAACTGTGCCAGGGCCTCACCACCCTCACAGTCAACAATTCCTTCCCAACATCCCATCTAGCCCTGCCCTCTGGCAGTGGGAAGCCATTCCCCCTGTCCTGTCCCTCCGTCCCTTGTCCCAGGTCCCTCTCCAGCTCTCCTGGAGCCACTTTAGGCACGGGAAGGAACTCTCAGGTCTCCCAGAGCCTTCTCTTCTCCAGGTGAACACCCCCAGCTCTCCCAGCCTGGCTCCAATAGCAAAGGGGCCCCAGACCTGGACACAGGGATCTCATTTTTAAAACCTTTTCCTCATTGCTCCATACGCCCACACAGAAACCAGTTTTGAAATGCAGTAGAAAATACAACTACCATGAAATCGCCGATTTTGCTGTCTTGCTTTCAGTGGAACAAAGCCCAAAATGGAGGCTTTGCAATTTCTCAAATACAGAATTTCAGTTCCCGAGAGATTATTAATTTTTTTTATTAAAAATAAAAATGCATCAGAGTTATTTTGTAAGAAAAATATTGAATGTCCAAACTAAGTCAAAAGTTAAACATGTCACTGCCAAACTTCTGCAAGGCCCAATTGCTATATTAAGAAAAGAGTTCATAAACCAAACAAAACTCCAAGCAACCTACAGGCCACGATAACCAACATCCAACAGCAAGACTTCTTTTGCTATGTGTAAATTTCTAATTATAACCACACAAAAAATATTCCTTCCAAATCCAATCAGAATCTTTCCCACCTTTTCCCTAGAGGCCAAATTGACCCAATCCCGCTTTTAATAATTGTTTCCATATGTTAATTATTTCCTGTAATAGATTAACTCCCTTCTCTTTTGTGTCACAGTAAAATCCATGTGAAGGCCTCGAATTCAGCCTCAGCTGAGCACCAAATTATGGGACTTTTCCATGTTTCAGGCCCAAAATAGATGTTCAAAAAGCAAAACATAAACTTGAGCAAATTTCTACCCAGCCAGGTCTGTCCACATCAGACATCACATGTCTCTTTAAACGTTCAGCTGGGACAAGGAGGAATATTAAGCATTTAAACATTTAAGTGTTCGTTGATGCCCACCAAGGAGAGCATGTGAGAAACTTCCTACAGAGAGGAATCTTTAATTAATGTGCAATCACTCCTCTGTGTTGATGAAGATGAAGATTCAGGCAGTTTCTGGGCTTTCATCTCATTCTCCAGCTCTTTCTCCTTGTCCTTCAGCCCTTGTAACCTGCTCTCCACTCTCCCAAACCCAGGCACTCCCTACAAGCTGGTGCTGGTCCTGAAACGTGTCCTCCAGCTGGTACCCAAGAGTTTTCCTCACTCACCTAACTGGGATTGTATCTCTTTTTTTTGGTGGTCATTTATCTCAGTCCTGAAGGGCCAAAGTGCCCACAACCCTCCTGCCTACTCAGAGACGGCTCAGGACTGGAGAGGAGGATTCCTGGACTGCTGCTTCCAACAGTGGGGAAAGGCTCCATAAACTTAAACTGATCCATAAGAGTGTTTGCTTTGTCAATATGAAAGTACAGCATAAAGCCTTCAGGCACCAGTTAAATCTCGACATAGCTGTATTTATAGTTATGAATAATAAGAGCTTTTCCCCAGCACTGCAGCAGCAGGGCATAATTCAACAGAAATTCAATTTTTAAAGCATGATGAATTGTGATACACTGAGATTTTTATGCTCCTATGACTATTAAAAAGTCCATGATATTCATTTTAGTAAAGTAAAAACTGAATAGGGCAAAGGATTGTTCACGACTCGGGTAAGAGCACCAGTGTCAGCATCTGCACCCATCTCCATTGCAACTGGGAGGAGATGAGCAGGCTCAGATCACTCCCAGGCTGCTCCTTTATCACTGATGTCACCCTTGAATTTGGGAATCCTCGACCATCAGCACCTTCCCGAGCACATCCCACAGGAGGTCACCGTCCCTCTCCTGCGTCATATCACACCATGCTAATGTTGCAACTCTCCTTTTCCGAAATTCTTTAGCATTTCTCCCTCTGATTCATCAAAAAAAACGCTCAAAGCCTGGTTTTAAAGCCTTCTCCAAGTTCCTCGTCATCTAGCCCATGTCTCTGGCAATGTCCCAAGGAGCACGACAGCAACTCCCACACAGGCTGTGCTGCTCCACACGGATCTCCCTCTGATCTGCTGCTCCTCCTTGAGAACCACACTGAAGTTCTGTCCAATTAGGATTTTGTGTTTCTCCACTCCAGTGCCTCCAGTGCCTCTTCTCAAACCAAGCATTGCTTTTGCCTTCACAGCCCCAAACTTCCCTCTTTTCTTCTGCCTCTCCAGGCCACGAGTCAATTATCTGCTCCTTTAAAGCATCACCAGAATCCAACCTCCCAGGAGTTTTTCCCCAGAGGGAGCACAGGCACAAGCAGCAGCAGAGGTGGTGCCCTGACTGAGGCTGTGCTGGAAGGCAGAGAGAGGCAAAGAGCCTCTGAAATGAGCTCGTCCCGTGCGTGAGGATCCTTCTGCTTAATTCCATCAGCTGGGGCCTGGCTTTACCCTAAACTACAGGGGTTTCTCTCTAATAAAAACCTTATCCCCGATCTCTATTAACCACAGACGCTTTCAGCATCGAAATAAAGCTGTTTCAAATTTCTGACGCTCTTACCATCCCTGATTTCTAGCAGTAGGCTCCAGATCTACAGCACTGTTTGTGATTTTAAAGGGGCTGATTCACCATCAGGCTTCATTTTACCCATAAAGGCAACAAAAGATTTCAGCCCAACGCATGAAAAACAAATGCTTATTCACAGACCTTCACACACACTGGGCTTGTGCTTCAGCTCAGCACCCTGCTGCCGAGCCCTTTGGTGCCTCAGGGGCTGATCTAAACCTAGGGCTGACTCCTGGCACTGTACCACGTTTGCAGCCTGGGCTGGGGTCAGCTGCTCACCATGCACCTGTGAGGTAACATACACCCTGCAGGACCCAGACCCTGCTCCAGCCCATGAACTCTCCCATCTCACTTTGCAAACCCCCAGCAAACCAAAGCCCTCCATGCCCTCTGTGGTCGGGTATTTGTCAAGGTCAGCAACACAGACAGTACATGCCCAAAACACCAGCAGAGAAACACCAAACAGGTTAAATAAGGACCCTGATGAGATATTGTCCACTCTCCAGCTTCTCATCTTCCTCCTAGACCCATCCATGGGATCCCCGCTGCCCACCCTCTCTTGTTCCAGAGCTCAGGGAAGAATGTACAAGGTCTCATTACCTCCAGCACTCCCCGACCCCCCAAACCCACACAGACACACTCAGAGTCTCCTATTCCCCTCTAAATCTCATGTTGAGGTTTTTCAGCTTATTAAGTCTTCCATTGACTTCCACGCCCTTTGGAAAAGGCTCCTGAACTTTTTAACACTGCTCCAAGGCACAGGTAGCTCTTGTCTAACAAACCTTTTGTAGGCAATGTGCTGGTCTGACCACAGGGCCCTCCCCAGAGTCTGGGACATGGCAGAGTCATAGAAGGGACATCAGAAGGTCAGACATCACCACCAACACTGCCCATGTTCTTATCCCTGTGAAAACACTGCAAGGGCTGCCAAGAGAAGCCACTGACTCCTAAACACCAGCACTAACGGGGGACACTGAATGACTCCACGGTCACTCAAGTGCTGGGTGCTGCCAGATGGCTGGAGGTGGCACCTCCACCTCCCTCCTGGCCATGGAACCCCCACCATGGAACAGCCCAGGGGGAGGCACAGAGCTGAGCCCCTCACACCCCATCCCCTCTGGGTGGCACAGCAGTGTCTGGGTGAGCTACAAAGGGCTTTAAGAGGCAGATCTAGGCAGCAGCCATGAAGACACTTCAAACTTTCCACCCCACTTTCAACCCAATCCAATCAAGAGCTCTTGACTGCTCTGATTGTCCCAGATGCCATGAGCCTTGGAGACAGCCATGCCATCCCCATGCTCAGGCATCCATGGGCATGGAACGGCTGGGGCTGCTCCATCTGGGAAAACACAGCCATGACCACGAGCAGGTGGTGCAACATCCATCCCTCCATCGCCCTTGAACTATTCCCAGGTCCAGGTCCTCCTCCTCACACTCCCTGAAGACTCCTAAACAAGGAGTGGGTTTTGGATGGACATCCCTACCATGTCCTGCCACACAGACAGACTTTTAACATAGATGGGGCTTCCAAACACCTTACAGTTCATCCTTTCTCTGTAAATACCACATAACATTGACCTCCTCAACAAAAAATGTGGATAAAATCCAGTTCTGAAGAAATGGCAGTAACTATGTGATGGTGCCAGACCAGAAAGACACTCAGGTACCCATGGCAGATCCAACGCACACTTCACACACAGAAATGTGGGGAAAGGATTCAAATCAATTTTTCTGCAGGTGTGAACACCCTGTGTCAACCTGGATAAAAATGGTTTAGCAAGAAATTCAGCCTGTATGCCTTCCCATGGGAAAGAAGAAAGAAAACCAGCCCCATCAAACAGACTTTGCATTACTTCCCAATAAGATTTATGGCTTTGGTTGAGAAAGATAACTCTTTTAGAAGCAGAGATTTAGATTTTTGCAGGGCTTACTATTGCACAAGATGTTGAGTCAAAAAAATAAATTAAAAAAAAAAAACAGCCCTAAACCAGAAATCAATGTAAACACATACTAAGTGGATTAAAAAACAGCTATCTGATAAATTTTGAAAACTAACTGTAATGAGTGAATCCTCATTTCTTCCAAGAGCAAGCAATCTCTGAAAGGATTCAATATCTATCACCAATTTACAAGCAGCCACAAAGTCATTCCCAGTCATGTTTGCAGAGAACATAAAATTAAAAATTAGTTGCACATAATTAAAGAGGACAGGTCACTAATACAATGCCATCTGGATCGATGGGGGTGCTGGACTCATTTAAACAAGATGCATTTTTCAGCAGCCAAATGTAAGATTGTACAACTAGGAAATAAAACCAAAACCAAACCAACATGCTGCAGAAGGACATTATTCTGGAAGAAGGGCTGGAAACCACTTATTTGTCGTGGTGGAGACCAAAGGGTCCCTGTGAGGCCATGGAGAAGGAGGTTGAGGTGTTCAGCAGAGGATTATGAGGCTGTACAATGTGCTGACACCACCAGTGACATCATTATTTTGTGTTGTTTCCATTTTATGTGCAATAAATTCAACCAAGATGGGAAAGGAAGAGGCACATCCACCACCCAACTCCTCATATCCTACAGCAGGTACCTGACATGTGCCCACCTCTCCTTGCAGATATGGACATGGACATCTAAAGCTGGGAGAGTCCAACACCATTCCCAGGGCCTTGAAATCAGGGGGACAGACATTTTTCTGAGGAGAAACTCTGGGCCAAACAAACCCCATGGGTTTGACTCTGGAGCTGCTGCCCTGGGCAGTGCAGGAGGCTGTGCCTGGATGATGATGAGCCTTTCCAAGCCCACAGAAGGTGGACAGAGCATTGTCTGGACTCACAGTGGTGCTACTCAGCCACTGAAGCCAGGCTCATTTTCCTCCATCCTGCCTGGACTGGGTGACTGCAGCCCAAGAGCCTGTTTATTTTTGCTGAATTAGTCAGATGGGTTCCTCTCAAAAACAAAGCTCATTCTCCGGCAAATCTGATCACATCTAACAAAAATCTACACAGCTTCGACCCAGAGATCCTGACTTACAGTTGCAAAACCCAAGGAAGGAAACAAAGAATGAGGTAGCAATTATTTTCTTCCCACTTTATGTCTTATAAACCCCTCTTCCTCCTTGGCTGCCCAATTTATTTTTGATGACTGCCCTAGACGGGAGCTCCAGAAATCAAACACTTAACCTCCGCAAGTTGCTTCCCTTAATGAATACGCAGCAGTTTGCTATTCATTACAGCCAAAAGGAAAAGCCAAATGTGTTTCTGCTGCATTAGCCAGCACGGCTGTTAAAACCCAGCATGGAGAGTAGCCATGGAGACCTCTGGGGAAGCAACACCGGACTTTTCCAAAGGCTATTGTCAGTGCTCAAAAACATAACATACAAGCAACTTTTTATTATTATTATTATTATTATTATTTATGGCTGGTTTGGAAGGAAATTCAACACCCGTGAAAGATGGTAGTCTCGCAGCAATAAAGAAGTTTATCACAGACTGAGCATAATATACTCGAGGTGTTGACAGTTTATTGTGGGGTATCTCAACTCTGACCTGGAAATAACCACCTTTATAATGACACAGCAATTGAACTCCTTGTACACCAAAATCCCCAGTACCTCTGCTGAGTTTACTGGCTGATGCTCCTCTGTTGCTTATCTACAGCATACAAAAATTCACTCAGGTCTAGCAGGAGAAAGCCACCTTCAAGCTGAGAGATGGTAATGCTTTTCTACCTCTAAAGAGGACAAGGACAGTGCAAATGAAGATCTCCTCTACGGCAAGAGGGCTCCAGAGGCCCAAGTAAACCTCCCTCAATCACTCTAAACATTCAAAGCCATGAAAACACCAACCAAAATGTCTAAAACACCCTGCTGTCTGCCAAACACCGGCGAATATTGACAATTGTGATGTGAATTGATGAAGCAATATCTCTTAATTTCTTGTGCTGGAAAATCTAAGACAGATCACATTACTTGTCCAGAGCCACAGAAAAGGATTTAGCGAGCACCAGACACTTATCTCTTGAATTTCAGTCTTAGATTTTATTCACAAAATGGTTCCTTTGTTTTGGAGAGGTTATCTAAGTGCCAAGGGTCATCCACAGCCTCTCCTGGGTAGTCAAAACATCAAACAGCCAATAGACACAACCTGGCCAGTGAAAGAAACAATATTAAGGGCTCTCCAAACCACTGATTGCTACTGCAATTATTAGTAAATGAAAACAGGGTCATTTGACTGCTTTCCAAAGCTAAGAAGGGTGTTCCAGGATGGAGAGATCCAGGTGGTGAGCTCTGTGATGGGGAACACTGTCCAAAGAGTGTTTATACAGACTGACACAGAAGCCACTACAATATAACCAGGTACTGCTCTTTGGGGTCTGTCCAGAGTTTTCTCTCTGGAAACATGGAAGGTTTCCTGCAATGCTCCCAGGGGACAGGTAACACTGATCAGCTGAGAGCAGAAACACAAACTCAACAAGCAGAAACATCCGAAAGCTGCCACAGCTTCCTGCTCCGACCAAACATCACATCTGGACTTGGCAAAAATACATGAACACCTGAGACCCAAATCCTGTTTTGGCCTGTCCTTGTTAACCACCAAGGTAGAGTCCAGACCACATTGAATCCCCTCAACCCACCCACCTCATGTTCTCTGGCTCTCCACCCAGGTCTGATCTTCAAACAGCCCAAGCCAGGCTCCAGGTCACCCCCTGACACAGCAACCTCCTCGGACAGAAGGGACACTTCCCACCCCATTCTGGTAATCAATCAAGTGGATTTTCTCTGCAGGCAATGGCAGGATTCCTCAATTCCTGCCCAGCCACACAACCCAACTCAGAGCTTTTGTGGCCAGCAGGGACAGTTCTCTGATAGCAACTGCAGGTGGTGGCACTTGCAGAGGTGGCTGAGCATCCAAGCAAAGCAACATCAATGTTGGCCAACACACAGGGCTTGACATGCAAACTGCCAGATCAAGTACCTTTGGTCTCAAGGCTCTAATCTGTGTCCTTGCAAAGCCAATGCAACTTCTGTGTTCCTCCAGCAATGCGTAGGAAACATAAAATCTGGATGCAACACATAAATCTCAACCCACTTGTGTTTGGTGGATACAGGATTGATTTTTTCCTGACCATCTTCCGGAGCTTTGAGCTAAATGGGAAACACTGCTGAAGACCATAAACAGCTCCCACTACCTGTGACTACCCACAACTTTGAGGGGCTACAACTCTGGGTGTCACTTGTTAATGTCAGTTTGAAAGAGCATTAACTCTGATTTTTAATGAACTGCAGAACATATCAACCAAAATAAGCTGATGGAAAGGGCAACTACACAGGCCACACATGCAGTCTTAAACATCTTGCCCATGTACTTATTTTCAGAGCAAAATACTTACCCCATGATGTATTTTTATGTATTTAACTTAAAATCATAGAATTGATTCATTAAGGTTGAAAAAGACCTGTAAGATCACCAAGTCCAACCTCCAGCACGACACAACTCCTGTCTTTAAAGTTTCTGAATACCAGATGAGACACTGGTCCTACTTCCAGTGGCACATCAGCCATGCAGTGAGACACTGTCCATTCCATCAGTTTTAATTCAAACAGATGAAAACTGCTGGGAACTCTGCAATGAAGTTGCCCACAAAAACCAACTCACACTGCGTAACCAGAAGGTATTTTCAGAATTACACACTTTGGTTCAAAGGTCTTTTGCCTTTATTGCCTCTCTGACATTCAAACCAGTGACCCTGCAGCCATCAGGACTCCAGACTGTTGGGTAAGGTGGTCCTTGCTCTCCTGCCAGTAACCCTCTGACTGCTCAGACATCTCTTGCCAGGGCACGTAGATGAGCTGCAGAGCCAAGGGAAAGGGCCCTCACTCAGCCAAAGTTCTTGGCCTTCTTGAAAACTGCAGGCTGACTATGTTAGAGCAGCTCTGAGCAAGAGCTGGACAGCAAAAGATCTTCATCATATCAGTAGATACATTTGGAAGAAGTGAATAATGAAATTTTATCCTTTTTTCTTTCATTTACAGAACAAGACAATACAAATGTGATGTGGGAGCACATTCACCTTTCACAGTACTTTGAGGAAAAGCCTCCTCCCACATGGACACACACTTTCCAGGACTCCTTTCCAGAGCAGGAAAGCCTCCAAGCAAAGCTCAGCACCGTCTGAAAGAGACATCAACACATCTGCAGGGCCCAGCCAAGCACCCTCAGGAAGCACAGAGTGATCCCGTGGCAGGTTCAGTGCCAGGTCTTCAGGAAACCCTGGACGGTGTCCTCCTCACTCCCAGGCACAGCTGAGAAGCTCAGGATACTCTCACAAGTCCTTTCAGTTGCACTGTACACCTGAGGGAAGGTAACAGGCAGGGTAGGAGCTTTTAACAACTCCAATTCTGCAGAGACCACAGTGTAACAAGGGCTGCAGACCCAACCGAGAGCATCTGATGCACATAGAGAACACTAAAACTGAGGCCCTGAAATCAGCCCTTGAGGATGGGACCCAGAGCCCTGAGCTCCTCCTGCAGTCACACACTCACTGCACGGGCTCAGACGGTCCCAGAGCCCAGTGAAACCTGGGACCACCATTGCAGTGGGGTCATGGCTCAGAGTGACATCTCCACACAGCCCCGTGCCCAAGTTTGGACAAATTGGGTTGGTAACACTAGATTTTCCCTTTGCAAAGTTATGCTACAGGTTTGAAAGCTGCCAGTAACAACAGCTTTCTGACACGAGCTTCCCAGTGGCCAGAGAGGCACAGGAAAAAGGAAACATAAATTTTGGATCTGTGGATAAATATGCCATCCAATATTGCACCAAAAGGTAAAAGCAACTTAAGACCAGTTTCAAAACTCCTACTTTTGTAGTAAGGAGGATCTCAGGGAAGGCAGGGTGTGCCAGACTACATCCCAAATATGCACAGAGGCCGCCAACTCCGCTCAAAGCTCCATCCACCTGCACAGCACCCACCTCCTCAGCTCTCTGAGCACAGCTCACCCCCTACACCACATCTACACTTCCAAGAAGATACAATCTTCCAGCTAGACAACACCTAAGAACTTTGCACATGGACTGGAAGAATGAATTTAGGAAGAAATTCTTCCCTGTGAGGGTTGTGATGCCCTGGCACTGGTTGCCCAGAGAGGTTGTGGACTCCCTATCCCTGAAAGTGTTCCAGGACAGGTTGGATGGGCCTTGGAGCAACCTGGGATAGTGGAAGGTGTCCCTGCCCATGGCAAGGAGTGGAAGGAGATGATCTTTAAGGTCCCCTTCCAGCCCAAACCAGTTCAGGATTCTATGATTGAATCCACAACCACCCTGACTCTATGACTGAGATGACTGGACACGTTCTGAACCAGAGTGGAAGCTGCTGGTCCAGCTGAGGTTGTGGACACATCAGCTTCACCATTACACTCTCCTGGGTACACATGAAGGCTGGAGCTCTTCACCTCATTCCAGCAATGCTCTCCAAGGGCTGTGAGCAGAGCGAGTGAAAGCACGAGGAGCTGCACAGCCCACCACACTTGAACGAAAAACACCTCTCTGGCTGTTCCAGCATTTCTTGGAAGAAAAGAGTCCTTCTCAGAAAGGAGAGCATCATCACTGTGTTACACAGCCCAGGTACAGAACCTGGCTCAGGGTGTCTCACAGGATGCCAGAAGTCCTGGCCTTGCTCCAGGCCTGTCAGTCCTCACACACTGAGCATGAAGCGCTCTGGCTCCTGTGTCCTCTGTTCCTCACCCGGCTTCGTGCAGGACCAAGCTCTTGAAAAAAGGAAAGGCAACCAGTCCACTCCTGTGCAAGAGTGGGAATGTGAGAAAGGCTGAGCAGGCTCAGACCATGGGTCCACAGAAGCCACTACTCTGTCCCCAGCCATGGCTGGGTTAGAAAAGTGTGTAAAATCAGGAAAAGCCTAAGTGGGACATCTCCAGAATAATCTCCCATCCAAAATGAGCTGCAGTTCAGGGGCTTTGCAGGCAAGAGGTGCTGTCTTTGTGCTTGGCTGCTGTTGGCAGAAATTTCTTTCAAGAATGTATCCAGTTGCTGCTTTTTTACTGTTTTATAAACATAAAACATAATGCCAGGGTCTCAAAACCAGCCAGGGTGGAAGACACTGGAAGCATTCCCATCAAACCCATTTCAAACGTGCCCACTGAAGTGTCACACATCACATGCAGGAAAGAAACAGAGAAGGAGCTATTGGAAGGGGAGTTGGTCAAAGCATGGAATCAGTCATAGAATCATAAAATCATTAAGGTTGGAAAAGACCTTCAAGATTATCAGCTCCAACCTCTGACTGAATACCATCATACCCACTGAACCATGTCGTGAAGTGGATCACGAAGCAAAGCCAGCAAAGCCAGCACTTCTCAGCACATGACTGAAAAATCCTGCCCAACATCCAACCCCTGAGCCCCTGGTTGGGGGTATAATTAGAAGCATTAACAGAATTTTAAGCAGCAGCATAGTGAGGAGGCCCCTTCAGTGGCTGCAGGGTGAGGAGCACAGCCGGGTACTGGGTGCTGCTCCAGCAGCAGCGATGCTGTGGGGACAAAGTGACACCTGTGACTGCTAAATTCACCCTCAGCCCCAGAAACAGGCTGAAGTCACATCTCTCTCTGCTTTTTTCACTCCTCCCAAGCCACACACAGCACTGCCATTTGCTGCATGGAGCGGGGGATTTCACAGCTTTGGGTTTTGTCCCATAGGAGGGACACGTATTTCAAAAAACAACCCAAAAACTTTGTAGCACATTTGACTGTTACCAAACCCTCAGGACGTGTGAGAAGGTGGGCTAAGCAATGTTTCTGAACCAAATGTTCAACTTTGAGAGACTATTCCAAGCTGGCTGGCTGCCAGCAGCACAAGCCAAGGCGCGGAGCAGCCCAGCCCTGAGTGTGCTATTACACATCAGTAATTTACAGCAGGCTAAAAGAAACTAGGATTTCTTCATTTTTTTTCCAATTTTTGCACAAACTTAAGGACATGAAATCTTCTGCTCTTTTTGGTTTTCACTATTATTTTTCAAGGCCGAATGTGATAGCACTGCACTGAGTGAAACATTTGCTGAACAGCTCATGGGTCAGTTATCTGAGGGAAAAGCTAAACAGGCCAATGGGACACCAGGTTCTAACCTATTATCCAACATTGTACAGACAGAGTGGGGAAGGAGAGGCTGGAAAGCAGAGCCGGGAAAGGGCCCTGGGGGTCCTGGTGAGTGGCCACTTGACCCTGAGTCAGCAGTGCCCTGGCAGCCAGGAGGGCCAAGCCTGTCCTGGGGGGCACCAGGCCCAGCATGGACGGCCGGGCCAGGGAGGGACTTGTCCTGCTCTGCTCTGACCTGGGGCGGCCTCACCTCAATATTGGGGCAGTCTGGGGGGACACAATGGAAGGAAGATCTGAAGCCATTAGAGAGTGTCCAAAGGAGGCAACGAGGATGGGGAAGGGCCTTGATTTGAAGCCGGGGGAGGACACTGAGGGCACTTGGGGTGTTCAGCTGGAGAAGAGGAGACTGAGGCAGTTCCAGCTTCCTGGGGAGGGGCAGAGAAGGGGCAGGGACTGAGCTCTGCTCTGGGGGGACCCAGGAAATGGCTGGAGCTGTGTGAGGGCAGGGTCAGGTTGGATCTCAGTAAAAGGTTCTTCCCCCAGAGGGTGGTTGGCACTGACCAGGCTCCCCAGGGCAGTGGGCACAGCCCCAAGGCTGCCAGAGCTCCAGGAGCGTTTGGATGATCCTCTGGGGCACAGGGTGTGACCCTTGGGGATGGGCCTGTGCAGGGCTGAGGGTTGGACTCGCTGATCCTTGTGAGTCCCTTCCAACTCAGCATATGCTGTGATTCTCTGATTTGGGCACTTCACAAATGGTGCCAAAGGATTTGACACTTGCTATTTACTATGTTAAAGCTGCTGGTGGTACAATTTGCAAAATCTATTTCAAAGTCTATTTCTCTGAGAAATATTTTCGCGATTTAATAAAATTAAAAGGAAAACTGGGTACAAGTTAAAACACATTGCTGCCTCCAAAATTTTACTGTGCTGTCATGTGGAGGAGAACCAGAAAATGAAAAGTAAAAGTGATCTCAGTTTGATTTAATCTGTGAAAGGGATGCAAGCGAGATGTTTATAGGATGGATGTGTTGCCTCATTTGCTTTTAGGAACCTCTGTCTGTGCCAGCAGCGTAAGGAAGGAGCTCTCCAGTGCACTTCAGGCTTGGCTTCTCCCCAGATAAATCTGGATCCCTTCTTTTCCAGGCTCAGTGATGCCCAACTCTGACTGCCAGGTGCCCCACGCTGTCAGCTGCTCCCCACAGCCCACAGAGGGCTCGGAGTGCCCAGGAAGGGCCCAAAATCCACCAGCAGAGAGGCCCAGGGTGCTGCCCGGGCTCAGCCCCAGCGGGTTTGGTGGCCACGGGTGTTGAAATGCAGTGGAGCCGCCGGGACAGTGCCGGCTCCCGGCGGCTCCTCCCGCCCCCAGGGCTCAGGATTTCACAACTCCGAGAGCTTCATGAAACTTCTTCTCTCCATAATTTAAACCCAGTCATTTTCTATTACAAAATATGTTTCTGCATCTAAAGGGAAGCCCCGTCAGGGGCAAAGACAGAGGAAAAAGGTGTGGAGGCAAAGCACGTGTGATTCCTTGTCTATTCACCATGGAATCCCAGATTGGTTTGGGGTAGAAGGAATCTTAAAACTCATCTCATTCCACCCCCTGCCATGGGCAGGGACACCTTCCACTAGCCCAGGTGGCTCCAAGCCCCATCCAACCTGGCCTTGGACACTTCCAGGGATGGGGCAGCCACAGCCACAGCTGGGCAACCTATGCCAGGGCCTCACCACCCTCAGAGGGAACAATTTCTTCCCAATATCCCATCTAAATCTGCCCTCTGGCAGTGGGAAGCCATTCCCCCTTGTCCTGTCCCTCCATCTCTTGTCCCAGGTCCCTCTCCAGCTCTCCTGAAGCCCCTTTAGGCACTGGAAGGAGCTCTCAGGTCTCCCAGAGCCTTCTCTCCTCCAGGTGAACACCCCCAGCTCTCCCATCCTTGCTCCAGAGCAGAGGGGCTCCAGCCCTTGGAGCATCTTTGTGGCCTCTTCTGGACTCGCTCCAGCAGCTCCACATCTCATGCTGAGGACTCCAGAGCTGGATGCAGAATTATTCTATGATCCTATGAAAAAAATCCATGTAGGATGAAGTATCCAAACAAGACCAAATCCAAGGTCTGCAGGCACATGCTCCTGCTAGTCCACAATGTTCCCTTTGGATAAATGCCTTTTCCAAACCCAGAACTCTCTCCAGCAGTTTCTGAGCAAAGTCAGATCCACCATCATTGGTAGTAGCCTGTGAGGAACACAGATTTATTGTTCCTTGTAGACCTCGAGGTCCTGTGGACCTTCCTGCACATTCCCAGCATCACCAAATCCTGCAGCAGTGACTGGAGCAGCCCCGGAAAATACAGTCATGTCCAACCCAGGGGATGACAAATAATCAATTCTCCATGAGCAGGAGGGGAATCATTTATTTCACAGTTCCTTTGTACCTGAAGAAAAGTCCTGGCATCACATCTTAACTACACCTTGAATGCTCCTCCGAGACACTGAAGGTACTCTAGGGGATCATCCAGTGTTACTATAAATATATTAACAAAATAAATGGGGAGCTGCTCCCAACAAGCTCCAATAACATCTCATGCAGTCCATTAGAGACCACTAAATTCGGGGGAAATCTTGAATTTTCATCAGAGACAGCCAAAAGGTCAGTCTTTCTTACGGGATTTCAGCCATTTGAGTGCCCTTTTGAGCTAAAATCTTGAAATTAGGAATAATTCATTCATTACAGTCTGCTGATTACAATGGGGAGGGGGGAAAACCAGAAATTTGACATTTCCTTCCAGTTCACCAAAAGGTCACTCTACTGATTTACAAAATTTATATGAATTTTAACTCTGAGGCTGTCACATTGGGCACGAAGCATCCAATTTGGAGAAATTAAGGTCACTTAAGGTCTCTAGTTGCATTTATCATTTAGAATACAAAAAGTTCTCAAAGGCAAAAGCAACACTGAAGGAGCTAATGGCCAAAGTCACCCAAACTGGGGACAGCTGCCAATTTTAACACCCCAAAATGCATTTCAATTTAAGAGAACCCAGGCTTTAAGTTTCTTCTTGCCACACATTGCGAGACATCAATTGCCATTGCTTCATGAGACAAACTAAAATTTGGGATTGAACCATCTCTCATTGCAGCTCCAACAGTCCTCAAGTCACACTGAACTCATCTGGACCCACACTGGCACTGGGCACTAAGGTCACCAGCTCCTCTTGCCACAACCAGCCAGGTCAACTCCTGGAAATCCTCCATTCAGAGCTTAAAAACCCCGAGAGTTGATGATGATGAAGAGGAGGAGGCAGTATGGAACTCATCCCCTTGAGCAGCTGGAGCAGAGGAAGGGCTGTTTCAGAACTCACTCAAAGGTCATGGGGAAGAGGGTGGGAGGTGTCTCTCAGGAACATGGAAAATATTGCAAAGCTGCAAAGCAGGACCACCCTGGAAGGCACTGCTGCAGCTCTCCAGCCCTGGAAGGCACTGCTGCAGCTCTCCAGCCCTGGAAGGCACTGCTGCAGCTCTCCAGCCCTGGAAGGCACTGCTGCAGCTCTCCAGCTGCCATGATGGCCCCAACACAAAGCTCAGCCGCCTCGTGCAGCCACACGGGACAGAGAAGATAAGCAAAGTTCAAGTGATCCCTCCCAATAATACCCAACCCAGTGACCCACTTGCTGAGATGGATGAGTCCTGTTTGGTCATTTTGGGGAGATTTACAGCACTACAAAGCCAACCTCATGCAAGGGCAGGACCCCTATGAAAGGTTTGAACTCCTTCTGTGGCTCCCAGGGAAGTTTTGATCAGCACCTCTCCATGCAAAGGCATGGTAAGCATCCTCATGTTTGTGAAGAGCAGCAATGATAATGGAGCAATCCTACTTTCATTTTCCTGCCATGATCACCACCCCAGACCACTTCCCACATCGGGAGCCATCCTGCCATTCTGGCCAGGGAATGGCTTCCAATTTAGGGATAAAGCTACAGCCAAGGCACAACCCTCAGCTGGTCTAAACCAGACCCATCCCACCACCCAAGCGCTGCTGCCCTCAATTCTTTTTTTAATGGAAACTTGACTCTTTTTTTTTTTTTTATTTTTTTATAAAGACACACTCATAAAATATTGAATGGAGGTCTGTTCAGGCTGGGGGGGCAGGGGCTGCCCCGGCTGTCGCAGCCCGTCCCTGCAAACAGGACCTGTGTGCGTCGGGCCCTGCTGCTCCACACTGACTTTTTATGCAGCAGGCCTGGTAGGATTTCCTTCTCCAAGCATGAAAAAATTAAGGAAACCATCTTGACATCGTGGTAATTTTATGCTCCAGCTCTAACCTCTGCCCATCAAACCTTTGTCCAGTCTCCCTGTGTTTATGCTGTAAGTAGATTTATATTTTCTACCTTGTTAAACATAGAAAGTTGGATTTGACCACTTTCCCTTCAGAAAAACAGTTCAGTGTTTAGTTCTGTCTTAAAAATTGGCCATGGTACAAGATTTTAAAATAAATTGCTACTTTCTAAACTATTTGAAAATACTAGTTCCTCTTGTATTTTATTTCTTCTGGGAAAAAAAAAAATCCAAATCCAATCCACAATCAGACATTTGCCCTTTTTTCTCCTTTTTAATTTAGTAACTTGTGAATTCATGCATTGACCCAGTCGAACAAAGGGCAAAGACTGTTAAATTCCAGAGCCCAGGAGATATTCGGTTACTCATTCAAGGCCTTCAGCAGAGTTTAAAAATAAATAAAAATGAGCCTTAGCGAGGAGGAGTGGCAGATTTGGAAATGACACTTTAAAATTAACAACCGAAAAGGGGAAAAAGGTAAACTGGGAAGAGATCAGCTGCTTGCTGTGCCACGATGGGGAGATGGAGAGTGGGTTGGAACTCATTAGCCCAATTACATAATAGATTGTTTCGGCCAAATTCAAAGGCAATAAAAGCAGCGAGAGAAACGAACATTCGGTACCAGCGAAGATGGAGGAGGTGGGGGAAAGGAGAACAAGAAAAGGCGTTTTATGAATTTATTTGTGAGGCTTCTTTCAAAGGTTCCACTTGGGCAGGGAAGCACCGAGCAGAGCAGGAATTTGGGAAACAACCGAACTATGGCTGGGGGTGCCCAACGCCCCCGGGGCAGAGGTGGCCTCAGTGGGCACAGCGGGGCCCAGGGCTGCCAAGGGAGCATTGGCACAACAACCAAGGAAAACAAACAGAACTCGAAATTTCCCTGCCTTCCCTTCCTCCTGTCCCTGAAAAATCACATTTCATTGAATTCAAAAGCATTCTGAAATTCTACTAGTTTAGGAAAGATTGAATAAGCATGTAATTAAATTAATTACAGAATCACTGCTCTGCATCCTACTGCAGGAATAGCAGTGAATCAAGTAAATGGATTCAAAATCACTTCCTAAATGCTTTCCAGTCAAATAAAACTTCAAGTGCAGTTTCAAACCACTCACAGCAGAGTCCAGAACACCCAGCCTTTCCAGCAGTTTCCTCACCCACACAGGGACACGGTCCTGAAGTGCACAGCCTGATCTGGGGAGGTTCTATTCCTAAAGAAACAGCAGCCACTTGGACTGGATGCCTCTTCTCCCTGCCTGCATTCCCTACCCCATTCACCACCATCCAGCTGCTACCAGAGCCAGTTCCTCTGGACAGCCACCTCAGAATCAGACAGGTTGGAAAAGATCTCTAAGATCATCAAGTCCAACCTTTGACCAGTCTCCTACTCGTCAACTAGACCAACTTCTTTTTCCAGCTTCTCATTAATCACCCCTCAGTGCAAGGAGATGAGAAAAATACCTCTGTGAGCTCATGCTGAAGGATGTATTGTAAAGCACCTGCACAAATTGAGGATGGGAGCCTGGTTCCCACCAGGAAAGGTGCCACCAGCATTCCACACAACTCCATGGCCACTGCCAGCAGCCCTTGGCCTGCCCTGGCACCAGCAGGACCAGAGCTGAGACTCTGAGGTCTTAAACGAGGGTTGTATGTGGTCCCACACAGCGAGCTGTGCTCCCAGCTGGGGCAAGATGTGCAGTCCTGGTCAACAGGAGAGAATCATCCCCTTTCCTGGGAATGTCTAAGATCTTCTAAGATCTGGGAGCCCATCTAACATCTGAAGATCTAAGATCTTCTCCACCGCGGGAGAGCAGAAAAGTGCAACCAGAGGTGGATTAGCTACAAATGGCACAAGCTGCATCCCAGCCTTGGCAAACAGGAGACCACAAGCAGCTTCAGAGCCATGGCAGCTCTGGGAGCGGGCACAGGCATCTGTTCTTTCAGGAAAACAGGAACAGCCTCGTGCTGCCTCCCCCACACAGCTGGGGGCAAGGCTGCCTCTGTTAATGCTTAATGGGAAGTCAGGTTCACATGACACCCCCTCCACCAGCACAGCCAGGCAGCTGCAGCTCTGGCTGTGGTGCGACCATCCCGGTGCACACACAGGGATGCACCGGGGCTCACTCACTGCCTCCTCCTGCAGCTCCATGGCCAGCAGAAGGCCGAGGAAGAGGTCCATGGGTTTCTGAGGGAAGCAGTTTGATGACCCGGTGGGAGCTCTCTCCTTTGGACACTCACTCCAATTTCACGTGGGAGAAGCCGGCAGCTCCCGCTCCCGCCGCGCTAACACTGACCGCGCCAGCTCGGCCCCGCGGGGCTGCACTGGGACACGTGCAGTGTGTCCCCCTCCAGCACTGCCTCCCAAGGTCCTCCAGGCACAGACAGGCAGAGGGGGGACTGTGCCACTGAGGCCCCAGCACGGCGACAGTAACACTTGGCTGCTCCAAGTGCAACTGCTGAGAGCAGCAACCAAACATAACCACTGACCTGGGTGACTTTGCTCAAATTAATGAAGGAAGCTCCTCCACCAGCAGTGCTGCTTCCACAACAGCATCCATCCACACTCTCCATGTCTGCTAGCTCTAGCTAGCAGGGAAGGCAGCAGCCAAGGGCAGCTTGTACTCCCTACCCTTTGTGAGATGCTACCTCAAAACCCACTCAAGAGGTGCCAAAGATGGGGAGAGCCAAACAGGGAACACCTGCCGGGCTGCACCCCATGGAATGGGTGCTCAGGCAGCAGGACACCAACACCACCTCTGTCTGCCCAAAGAGAAACACTCACTACAAAATCCAAATAAGAACTCCAGGACCCACATTGTTGGCAAGGGTCTATTTGTGCACAGAAAATCTCACCAACTTCTCCCAGGTGTGGACTCCACCTGATGTGATCACACATGATCCTCATCTTCAAGCACAGCAAACCACCAAGTTACAGCACAGCAACCAGCTGTGAAGGCCAGCTAGAGGTTGTTGGCCTAAGCAGGGTTGAGTAGGAACAAAGATATGGGCAGAGGGTTTCTCTACTCTCCTGGGACTGCAGGAAAGGCTTATTTAGTCCCCCTAAAAAACATTTTAGCTGATAAAGCACCTGCCAGCATGTGCAGCCTCGTGTGCTGCCTGATCAACAAGAGATGGTCATGATCAGCCCAGAAGACACCAAGAGCTTGGTGATGGAATGTGCCCCAACCCATCCCTCAGCCCTTCTCTCAGCCCAGACCCAGCTGCAGTGGCAGCAGGGCCTCCAGCACTGACCCAGGACACAGCACTGACCCAGGACATGTAAGTTGGTCCCCTCCCAGCTGGCAGTGACAGGAGGCACCCAGTGGCTCCTGAGCACCCCCGTGGCCCGGACACTGTGGATGGAGATGGTGCTGAGGATGACTTCAGCCCCCCAAAGGCATTTCTAATTACTACATTAAAAGGTGTGAAATGCTTCCTTCCCATGCAGACTTGGCCACCTTCAGGGACTGGAAGCCAAACTTCTCCTTGGCATGACTAAACCAGGCTCCAAACCACCCCACGAATTGATGGTCTGGGTCTCTCTGGGGCTTATGCTCCCCTGGCTCGACCCTTCTCTGCCCCCTCACACCCACATGCATTAATTAACCACATCTGCCTATGAAAATACCATCACAGATCTTCACGACACAGCCAAGTTTCAGAGTGAACTGGATAACTGAGCAGTTAGAACCTGCCCAGACCAGATGGGACTGAACAAAACCTCTCAGAGAAAGCAAAGATGAAATGGGTGAGGATCCCCTGGCTGACCACACTGATGAGGGGACAGGAGGTGCAACCCCACCCAGGGACCTTCACACAGGTGGAGATGAGGGGCACTGAGGATCACCAGTGGGAGAACAAGAAGAAACCACTAAAATCCAGTAAACTGCTCAAATCAGAGTAAAATTACAAAAAAAATCCCCAGCAAATCTATGTTAGGAAAGGGTCAAATTTGATCTCAGTTGGCCTTTGCGTGCAGGGAAAACATCAGCTCAGTGCAAGTTACCAGAGGAAGCTACCACAGAGGAAAGGAGAAGGTAAGGAATTGTTTTAAAAGGCAAAGTAAGCAGAACCCACAATTGTGCCAAATGTACACAGCCCTACCACAGCCTGCAGGTTTGGCCATCCTGTCCCAAAACTAGACTAGCTCTGGGGAAGGCAGCAAGCAAGACAATCAGCAGCAGAGCTAAAATGAATGTATACCTTCCAGCTAAGAGGAGGGAATTGGGAAAGGAGATGGGACCCCTGAAATGGGTGAAAGATGTTGAAATTCCTCCTCCAGCACTGCAGGTGTGAGCATGGGAGGGTTGGGGCTCACAGCACTCTCCCCTCTAGCCTGGACACCACCAAGATGACTTGATGGAAGTCCAACCTTCAAAGGCTGGACTTGATGATCTTGCAGGTCTGTTCCAACCTTACTGATTCTGTGATTCTAAGATGGCACAGATATGAGCCTGTGGAGAGGGTGATGCCCACAGCAGCCTCCTGCCAAGGTGGGGAAGGGCAGAACCCATGGCAGCACCAGCACCGTGGTGCCAGCACACAGCCCAGGGCACAGCCACAGTTCCTCACTGTGGAGTACAAAGCTGAGGGCACTTGGTGTGTTCAACTGGAGGAGACTGAGGGGAGAGCTCATGGCAGTTCAAACTTCCTGGGGAGGGGCAGAGGAGGGGCAGGGACTGAGCTCTGCTCTGGGGGGACCAGGGACAGCACCCAGGAAATGGCTGGAGCTGTGTCAGGGCAGGGTCAGGTTGGATCTCAGGAAAAGGTTCTTCCCCCAGAGGGTGGTTGGCACTGACCAGGCTCCCCAGGACAGTGGGCACAGCACCAAGGCTGCCAGAGCTCCAGGAGGCTTTGGATGATCCTCTGGGGCACAGGGTGTGACCCTTGGGGATGGGCCTGTGCAGGGCTGAGGGTTGGACTCGCTGATCCTTGTGGGTCCCTTCCAACTCGCCACATTCTCTGATTCTGTTTCACCTGGAGACAGGGGCAGCACTTTGGTATTTTGTACCATTCGGTCCCATTACAGCTCGGTGGGGAATGTCCTTAGAGTTGGAGGTAAAGGAAGCAGGGGATGAATTATGGGTTGTTTGACCTCGGGAACGGAAATCCATCAAGTTTCGCTACTTCATCACTGCCAACCACAGCGCCAAGACTTCTGCTGGGACTGGTGCGGAGGCAGGGGAGCACATGGGGATGGCATTTCAGGCAGAAGCTTTGAGGATCTGTTACTTGGGAAATGGGATACAGAAGTTTAAAATGTGTTTTCTTAAATAAGCAATTATTTAACTTGTAAAAAACACCATTTTTTTACACAGTAGCACTTTCAAACACTAATATCTATGTCCCCATTTTCAGTTGAGCTCAAAAGAATCCCAGTAACAGGGTATCTTCATGTAAATTTAAATGTTGATAAACCCTCAGACTAAGGTATCCTACACTTGGGGTAGCCACAAGTAGCTCTGGCAACCAAGATTTTATGGGGAAAGAAAACCTTAAAAGTAGAGTGTGCCTTATTTCAAAATTCAAGGGGGCAAAAGGCCCTTTACCTCCATCTCCAGCTCAGAGACCAGCAGGCCCTGCCCTCGTGGCACAGGGAAAGGGTCAGGCAGACAGGGACTCTGCAGGCCAGGGTAAGGAACCTGCTGTATTAAATCCTCACTGCAACAGAGACACTCCTCTGGTTCATTCACATCCATCCCCACAGTATCACTGGCAAACACAGCACAGTTTGCTCAGAAATGAGTTTGGTCCCTGGTGAAATTAGGTGCTGCCTTCCCTTGTTCCTCTCCTGATAAAGAAATTTCGCATAAAGAAGAACAGGAATCATAAGGAAGCTGCAGATTTGCCCAGTTCTGGGATTTCACCCTTTCTCCTGAGGTGTGATACCGACCAAAAGCACGTTCCAGCACACCAGCCTCCTCCCAAGCTGGGAACAGAAAGCTGCTTTCATCTCATTTCTTGTTACCAGCTGCAGCTCTATCTTTGCAAATTTGGGAAGAAAGGAGCATCAGAGCTGGAGCTGCCCAGAGCACCCCTCGTTCCAGTGCCTTGGGAGAGGACAGCTCAGATCACAGGACATGAAGGAACCCCTCAAACTATGGGCTCAAGATTAGTGGGCAAGAGGACAGGGCTGCTGGGGTCCCCTGCAGGGATGGGCTGCCCAACACGAGCCCCCCTCTGACCCCACAGCCAACAGCTCTGCTCTGTGTGAGCCAAACTGGCTGAAGGAACCTGTGCAAGAACCGCTTCTGCAGGGCAGTACAGTCCCTCAAAGGCAATGCTCAAAGGGTGCAGCAGGGCTGTAGGATTCCTGGAGTGGGCAGAGGGCTGGAAAAGGGTTTCCATGCATTTTCTCAGGAGTTTTCTAGGACTGTCCTGGAGCTCAGGGTAAGGCCTGGTACATCAGTGATTGCAGGGAGCAGGAAGATAGGACACAAATATTTTTATATAGCACGTGCTAAAACAAAATTACCCAGATGACTTTGTCCTAAGAGGAAGGTCCACCTGCCATTCACTGAAGAGTTGGACTAGATCATCCTTGTGGGTCCCAGTTTCCATGGTAAAAATTCAGTGGAGGCTTGGCAACAGTTGGATGGGCGACTGTACTGCCTGGAGGTGGTTTTGTCCCAGGATTCTGTGCCCCAAGGGGAACTTGCACGGGGTCTGGTCCAAGCCTGGTGGAGGTAGAGCATAGCAAGGGGGACGTGGCACTACTCCAGGGCTCAGAAACTCAGGTCCTGCCCATGTCCATGGCTCTGGCAACCTCGGGAACAGTTTATTCTTCAACTATTTGTAACCAGGCTGGAAATTGTGACTCTACAGTGCTCAGCTCAAGAGAGCTGACCTCAGCCAGCAATGCTGAGGAGCTGATGAACACATGCCAAGGACCCTCCGCTATCAAACCATGCCAGAGAACAGTGTCAGACCCTGATGTGGTGACACAGAGGGATGACAACTCCAGATTTGGTGCCGAGCTTGAATCATTCTGTGCCTTAAGCATGTGGGGGAAACGGAGCTGAGCCTGAACGGGGCTGACTGTGCAGCAACCCCCCCACCCAGGTCACAGCAAACCCACAAGCTGCCTCAGAGCAGCTTCAGCCATGTCCCTGTGAGCTGCTGACCATGCTGCAGGGAAAGCTGCTGAAGGGAGCTTCTCCCTTCATATCTGCACCGTTGCTGAACTTCAGTGCTCTATTTTTAATGCCACAATCCTCATCCCACTATGTCACAACAGAGGTGAGCCCTGGAGTGGCTGAAATGGTCTGATGGTACAGCATGCTGCCTTCCTCCTCACACCCATCCTCCTCCTCTCCTGGGCCTGCTCCCACTCACTGCTCCCCTCCATAAGCCAGTTTACTCACCAACCTGGCACAAAGCCCTGCTGCTTTTTTTTTTTTTAATGTGCTTTTCTGAGGTTAGGGAGATAAATCAGGTCCCAGAAGGCTTCGGCAAACACTAGTCCATGAGATCAGCAGCTGAAGACCACGGACAGAAGGCAGAGGACCATCACCTCCACTTTTGGCAACAACATGCTCTTGGCCGGGCTCATTCCTCATCTTGCAGGCTCTGCTTGCCACCCACTCCCTTTCCAGGGGATGACTCTCAGTGTCGTTAGCATCCAACAACCGAGGGCTGAGGGACTTCACACCTCGAGTTATTCAGCAACGCCGCCGGCAAGCTTGAGACTGTAACGTGCTGCTCTGCCTTCAGACTGCACTCGGAAAATCCTCCTCATAAAAAGCACACAGCTATTTTTAAAGGAAATCCTGGATGCTTCTGAATGTGAAGGCAGCCACAAAGGTACGTCAGGCCAGCAACTCCCTGGGCTGGATCTGGTGGTGTGACACCACAGCCCTGCAGCGCTCCAGCGGCGGCGGCCAAGGGGGAACGAGGCTGTAGGGCCGGCCAAAGCCACGGGCCTGCCTGTGGATGCCAAAAGACACAAAGAGCATAGCCAGGAGCTTGGCAGGAGGATCTCCAGGGGACTCATCAGCTGTTGGGGAGGTCAGAACCACCAAGGCAGCATAGCACAGCGCTGACGGGTGCTGCAACACCACGCACGTTCACACCGAGCAACGCACGGGAGTGTGGGTGGTTGGTCTTGCACTTCTTGATGTGAACCAGGTCAACCAGTGAAAGCTCACTGGAGTGAGAATTTTACTGAAACTACATTACCAGCCTTTAAAGGCTTCCCAACAATCCTTTCATGGAAGAACTAGTGAAGAAAAAGGATTAATTTCTAAAGTTGAAAGAACAGAATTTCTTATTTTAGGATTAACATTTCACTACAAATCCCACAACTGGGACAGATCAAAAACACAGCAAGACCACAAACTAAATTTGAAAGACAGGACTGTTGGAAAATCTCTCACAAGCAAAACAGAGGAGAAATGACAGAAAATCCATGGAGGGCACCACAGGCACATCTTGGTCTCAACCACCATCAGTCCTGCGGGCAGAAGGTCTGTGCAACTCCCTCTCTGCCAGGACCTGAGCTCCAGGGACACGTTTGCCCAGAGCAAGGGCTCCTGATTGCCATGAATCCCAAGATGCTGTTGTTGCAGCCACTCCCACCTGCCATGATCCCAAATGCACGTGACTCCTTACAGCCATCTCCTTCCTTCCACCTTCACTGACATTTTGGCTGGTGGGAAGGATGCACCCAACCAGTGTGTGGAGGAGGGAGAAGAGGCATCAGCACTGCAGAGATTTCATTTTACATTCTTTTTGAACATCAAGCAAATTGCTCAGTTCCATAGACAAGGCTGACCCCAAAAATATTAATTATATCCCCAGGTGTTTAGCAGAATTGCATATCTGTCTCACTTGGAGTTTTCACCTTGAGTTTTCTTGCACCTCCACCTTGAACGATATCCCAGAGATCTCTCACTCCATGGCAGTGCTGTTCTTCCTGACAGAGCCCCTGAGCACCTTCAACCTTTTGGAGAACACACACAGACTGTGATTTCCCACCTCTTCCTTTGCTTTGTATCACTGGCCCAACTTCCAGCGCTGAAATACCACTCAGACTACTAAGTGTCAGCCCACCTTGTTATTGTCACTGGCAGCAACTGCAGACACTTAAACAGCAGAAAGGTCCTGCCAGCTCACGGAAATCCATCCTCTGTCTGAACACACCGGTGGGATCTTACGCCAAAGAGCAAGGAGCTGGAGCTTTGGGGTGATTGGAGCCTTAATAAAATGGCCCCAGAGCTGAGTCTCTGCATGGTCTGAGAAAGGTGCTCATGGCAAATCTGCACATGGAAAGGGACACTCATCCTCCACTGACCTGCCAACGTACCCTGCCCAACCCAAACCTCAAGCCAGTGGCCAGACTGCACCAACACAGCTCATGGCTACAGTGCCACATGGACAGGTTTGGGCTACTGTGAGACACAGGGTCTGCACATCTCACCTGATGGTGAACAGAAGGTGCCCCTTCCCAGCACATTTCTGGCATCATAATTCCACAGCCAATACTAAGGATGCCCTTCCCAGGAGGCTACAGAAAACAGGGAAAGCTCTCACACAGTGCAGACAACAGACTTAATCTCCTTTTGAAGCTTTCTACCGCAATTATCTTCCACAAAGAGGAACAAAGGCAGGTCACAACATCTGAAACTTTCTCTAGGCTTTGTTCACATTTTTCATTTTCCATGTAACAGAGCAGAAGAGTTGATATGAGAGTCCAGCACTGCTGCACAACCAAGACAAGCTATACAACAAGGTGTGTCACTTCTTCCCCACAGCGTGACTTCTGCACTCTAGAACCATGTCACCTCTTCTGGCTTGCTCTGGTTCCTGAATCAGGTGAAAACCATCACCCCCAGTCACTCTTTTAGAGGACACCATCTGATGACTGACACAGTCTGAGAGCTGTGGCAGTCAGCCTTGGGGTGGAGACAGCATGGCCAGGCAACCCCAGCATCCCTGCTGGCAAACAAAGAATTTGAGACCAGATCTGCCAAAAGGTCAAGTTTTCGCTACCCACGGGGACGTATTTCTGATGTTCCTCAACACAACCTAGGTCTGACAAGCTATGTAAGACATCAGGACTTGAGGTTGAGTCCTTCCATGCCCTCCCACACCTGAACACTCCCCACAAGGTCCCCCTTCCTCCATCCAGGCAGGTACCTATCTGAGTTTGTACCACACGAACACATTGGAGAAGCTGGACAAGAGCAGGTCCTGTGCGCAGACACACTCACAGAGAGTGTGTTCACTCTCCTCCCCAGAGTGGGCTGTGATCTGAGAGCAGCAGCAGTGCCAGCTCCAGAATGAGCATAGACTGGTGTGGTAACCACATCTCATTAGCAACCCTGCCCTCCATCAGGATCTCCTGCTTTCAAGTCCTCTTTACCTGGGCTGATGGCTCCAAGACTCCATAGCCCTCCTTTTCTTCCACAGTAAAACATGCACTTCCTTTGCCACCAATTACATCTGCTGAAGTACAAAAGCTTTTCCTCAAGATCTACATTACTTTGGCACCAATATATCCTACATATTGGTTTCTGACTTTAATTTAACTTTTCTCCCCTTGAATCAAATTACCATTTTCCTCTGATCATAATTTGGTGGATGAAATAAAGTTGGAAGCTATCAGATTTGAGGAGAAGAGGAAAGCAGAGCACAACAACAGCAGCCATGGCACGCTCTTGTCTTGCTTGTTTCCCATTCAGCCCCACAGACAACCATGCTCTCATTAGCACTTAATGCAGGTGAAAATAAAGGGGTTTAATATTAAAACAGCATGGGCACATGGAAAACATCCCACCCCAGACCTGTTGGAACTTGCCCAATATCTCTACCAAGCTCTTTCTCTATACAGGAGCTTTTTTTCACTGCTAAGACTGTAAGTCCTTATCTGGGCTAATAACATTCAATATGAACCTCTCAAATCCCATTTGAAACTTAAGGATTCAATATTTAGGACATTTCTCCACTCTCTTAGAAATGTAACAGCTTAAGGAATACCATCCTGCTGCCATCACGAAACAGGGTAACTACTTATCTGCTGTTCCACCAGAGCCCAGGGTTGTGAATCCAGGGGCTGCCGCTTTCCCACCCCACCTGGTTTATGTCAAGGCAAGGATCCTGCTACTTCACTGCTTGCAAAGAAAGGAAAGGTTGTGCAAGGGAATGACAACCAGGAGTCCACAGGCCTCTCTGGGTGAGGGCACTGAGCTTGGTCTGTGCCAGGAGCAGCATCAATACTGGGCACAGCTGGACACCTCATTCAAGCAGATGGAGCTGGCAAGCCCAGCTAAACACACACGCAAGGCTGTGGGTCTGAAATGCTCTGCGTAACTGGTGCAATGTTTTAAGGGACAAGTCTTAATCCCTGAACAATAGCTCTGGTCACGTTCCCGACCCGGGCGAATTCCAGCCTCCAGTCAAGATGTGACACCAGGCATCCGGCGCTCGCTGACATGGAAACTCGGTTCATTGGCGAGGCACTGCCCGTGCAACCACAGCACCCCGGGAGTATCCCTGGGCTGCAGCTGCTGCAAACGCTGCTCACTTCCTCCTAAACTTGTTGAAATTCAGACTATAGTGGCAGCTGGGTGAAAAGTAGGAATTCAGACTCCAGAAATGTCTGTGACCAGACAGCGATGAGGCACGTTGGTGGAACCAAGAGGAAGTGTCCACCATTGGGACAGTCTCCCTGCCTCAGGCTGGACGACTTATCTAGCGTGGGGAACACATGGAATCCATCCTCATAAACACAAAAACCAGAACAAAACAAGATCTTCTGGCATTGCTGATCCTGCTCTCCAAACCATGGTAAGCTGGTGATGAGGAGCCCACAGACTCCTCTGCCCCTGCATCGGCCACCAGAAGGATCCCCAAGTTTCCCAGCCTGTTAAAGTCAAGTCATTTTTCTGAAGGAAACATTAACCACAGTAGGATATCAAGATACAAGACTGCTTTTAATTACATGTACAAAGGAGTCCGTAACACTCCAGCTCTGCAAGGGCAGCTTGCTGAGAAAGCAACTCTGATCAAAGCTAGAAAATCTAAATCAGGTGAGCTTCCCAAGAAACTGAATAAATTGTCCCCAGGTTTTTATGCACAAGACTCAAGAACTTCCAGCCAGAATGTGTTTCAGTTGTGGCATTACCTTTCCTTCTGATTTACACGCCTGTTGAACTTAGAGAGGGAGGGATTTGTCCCTCTGTACTCGGCACTGGTGAGGCAGCAGCTTGAGTGCTGCGTCCAGGTCTGGGCCCCTCACTGCAAGAGAGACTTTGAGGGGCTGGAGCGTGTCCAGAGAAAGGCAATGGAGCTGGGAAGGGTCTGGAGCACAGGTCTGATGAGGAGCAGCTGAGGGAGCTGGGGGGGCTCAGCCTGGAGAAAAGGAGGCTCAGGGGGGACTTTCTGGCTCTGCAACCCCCTGACAGGAGGGGGGAATCGGGGGGGGTCAGGCTCTGCTCCCAGGGAACGAGGGACAGGACAAGAGGAACAGCCACAGGCGCACCAGTGGAGGTCAGGTTTGACATGAGGAGGAATTTCATCACGGAGAAGGTTTGTCCGGCATTGGCAGGGGCCTGCCCCAGGGAGGTGGTGGAGTCCCCATCCTGCAGTATCAAGGACTAACTGGACATGGTAGTCAGTGCTCTGGGCTGGTTCACAAGGTAGGGACTCAGGCACAGATTGGACTCGATAATCTTAGAGGTCTTTTCTAACCTCAGTGATTCTGTGATCCTGTGATTTGGAGGTGAAGCGTACAAAAAACACCTCCACAAAAAAGAGTAATTTTTATCAGGAATGTCCATTCCAGATGACAACTTGTGTTTCGGTGCAAAATATCTCTATGTACACACTCACACAGTGTATTATATAGAAATATATGCTATATTAACACACACACGTGTGTATATACCTGCACCTCAGTCATGCCTGAAGGTCACCAGAAAAAGCTCCAGGCCTGGCTGTGGCATGAGGTCACCTCCACACTTAGCAGGTGAGTGCAGCAACAAGGCATTTTTGCTGTGCAACACAAGACTTCGAGCTTCCTGGTAACCTCTTAGTTTCAAAGCAGAGCTGCACAAAAGAACGTGCCCGGGTGTTTTGCGCTCCCTTTGCTGACCATGGAGCTCCCACACATGACACAAGCTGGGTCCTGGATGCAGGGTGCTGAGCACTCACCAGAGGTATAAACCCCAGTGCGGGGCATTCAACAAGCTCATTTACAAACACACTATTCCCAGATCTCCTGCCTCCAATCCCCAGTATCGTCTTCAGTGGACAAGTTTCCTCTGCTCTGAATATACTAAAGAATCCTTTGAAGTCAAAATATTCTTAGCAATTAGATCTTCTCTATTCTTTTTGCCTTCTAATTATCCTTTTACTGCCTTCTGCTTAGTTTACTAGATCTCCTATCCTACTCCTACCAGACTGTTTATACTTTTTAAGCCTACTGCTTACTTGTCCTAATACTGTTTACATCTTCATCAGCCACATCAGCTCAGTTGCGCTTTTTTTGCCTGATTCAGAGTTAACCCAGGGGAAATCTCTCTCTGATCTCTGCAGCAGTTCTGTAAACACCTCCCATTTGGTCTACAATAGGTTTTCTACATAGGATCCTTTTCTACACAGGTTTCCTCTTGGGAGAACGGGAATGAAGCCTCTATAGACGAAGCACTGAGGAAACCCATATTTCTATATCTTGCTCTAAGCACTCCTCTCTCTGCTGCTTTGCCTATTGCTGTTGAATTAGAATATTAAGCAGATTATTTAATGACTGTGTCCCATGTGTTCCTAACTACCTTATTCATTATCATTTTGCTGCCTGAAAAAGTAAACAAATAGCCTTTTGTGCCAATGTTACAGGAGATTACCTATGAATTTCATTAGTATATCTCTTCCTAGGGGAAAAAAAAACACTTGCAAGTACTTTGGTTTCATGCTGGGGTGCTGTGACCATGTGATGGCCCAATGTTGGCAGAAGAGGTTTAGAGATCCCACATGGTTGGAAGTGAGAATAATTTAGGGACCATTCAGCAGGAGCTAGGGAGTATATTAAAGGGAAACTCACCCAATATTTCCTCTGTTCCTTATAATCCTTCCCCAGCCATCTGCTGCCGGACACTGGGAAACAGGATACCAAGGGAGAGACAGAAAGCACAATCTTTGTTGAAGCCACAGAATAGCCATTCTTTGCACCATACAGCACCTCTCCCCTGGTTAATGGTTGAGCTCTGCCAGAAAGCTCTCCAACAACATATTCCAGAGATGTAGAGAACAAGCAGCAGCACCAAGATATGCCACGTTCACAGCTTTCCTGCAGTGTGTTTTAATCTACCCTAATCTGCCCCCGCTGGTCAAAATTTCCACCTCCTCACTCTGAAAATATTTTCTGCGTCTTCATTTTGTCATCTGAGTGTTTTGGATCCAGCTTCCAGGTATTGTTTCTTTGCTAGCCGTTTGCTAAACTGAAGGGCTCTGCTACCTGCCTTTTTTAGTCTTTTTTTTAAAGTGGAGAAGTGCCTCTGTGAAGATAAAAATCTACAAGAGAGACTTTTTTATTTTTTCAGACTCCTACTGACAGAGAGAGTTTCCCAAAATACGGTGCAGTCCACAAATAGTTTAAGAGTAAATCCCAATGAGTATTTCCTTTGATGTCCTCAAGTTGCTTCACTCCACTCATCTGGTCTGGGCCTTCTCCAACTTTTCAACATCTCTTAAAAAAATGAGGGGAACTGAAAATGAGGGTAGTGTATTAAAGCACAGGCAAAAGAAGAGCATCTCACACACCTCGCTCTGCCACAGCCATGGTTTGCATCCCTCCCTCCCACAGACTCGAGGTCACTGCTCAGGCTGCAGCATTTGCCCCTTTCCCACCCCACAGCCTGGTTTGGCATCTCTGCTCCCCTCTGGTCTCCCCATCCAAAAGTACTCCCCAGATGCACAAATCCCATGATTCATATCAAACCAAGCTCACCCAGTGGAGTTAACCCATAGTCCAAATCCCTCTGAGCAGCTGCAGTTCTTCCCTCCTTCCCACCAAATCAACCAGCACAACCATCATCCCCAGCACGGGGGCTGGACCCCACAGGGACGTTGACAGTGCCTATGGTCATCCAAGACCCCATTCCCAACCTGTTTCACACCAGCTTGATGCTACCAGAGGGTGTTCTGGGGCACGGCACCAAACCAGACATTTTGCCAGCTTGGGAAACGACCCCTCCTCCACCATTTCTGCTGAAGAACAAATCCAGCCTGACATTGCCGTTGCCCTCCCCTGTGCTCTCATCCCCAGGCTGGCCAGGCTAAGGCAGCATAACAGCAGCATTCACCACATCCTCTGGAATATTCTCTACTTTATTCAAATCTTACAGGAGAAAAAAAAGGTGGAAATGCAATGGGCAGACCTGGCAGGAGCCCCCAGGGAACATCACCCACATGGACCAGCTGGAAACCCCCAGCTCAGCAAACACTGGCCCTGGCAGCTCTCATGCACATGGGCTGGAAGTGGATCATACTCCTCCTTACAAATAGGGAACAGCAATATTTATTAAACATGTCGAGTTTTTCTGCTTTATTATGCATTTTACCTCTCCTCAGTCGTGATAAGTCTACACAAACCATTATTAGAATTTCTTTTGTTCCTAATACAAATACTTTCTTACTGTTCCTTGCACTGACAGTCACAGATTTTTTTTTTCCCTTGTGTTTTTAACTTCCTTTATCGATTTTCTGCACTTGATAACTTCTAACTCAAGGATAACTGTCATCTCTTCCTTTTATTATTCCTTTTTTTCCTTTTATGCCTTTTTAGTTCTCACTAGCATGGCAATGCCCGGCTCAGGCAGGAGCTCAACCTGCTCGTGTGGGAGGGAAGGCAGGAGAGGGGGGCTCAGGGTCCTGCATCCTACTTGGAGACCAATTTTAAGCCCAGACTATGGTTCTCACTTCATGGCAGAGACCATCCTTTGCTAAAAAGCACCTGAAAACGACACAGAGGACAACAGAGCCTGGAAAAGTAAAACTCAGGACCCACGTGGTGCCTTTCTGTGAAATCCCACCAGGCCACACCTGTAACCAGGCACCATCAGAGCCAAAATGAAAACAGATGCCAACACATAAAAGCCTATTTAAACTAAAGCCTGAGAAAATCAAACAAGGGTAGAGGAACATCCAGGTTAAGTGAAGCATTTTCTATTGATGAGGTCATAACTGTACTGTATCCCTGAAAAACTTCCTAAAATTTCAGGTAGCAATCAAAAGACTCAATGCATTACAGTCCAGATCCGAACTATATTGGAATGATGGAGTTGTGCTGACAGAGAAGCAAAGGGTAATAAATTAAACATGATTATTGTGTCAGTAGGATCAGAGAACCTTTATGGACTGGAAGCCCATCAGAGAAAGTCAGAGCACAGCTACAGCATCGGGGAGCACAGGAGGATGCTCAAAATGCCAAGGAATACCAGAGGCTGCAGGTCTCTGCCAAGGCAGGAAACACATTTTCAGTCACAGGAGAATTCAGTAAATCCCACAGAGACCTGCGAATGTGAAAGCAAGTTCAATGTAGAAGTGATGCCTGAGGTGCCACAGAGGAGTTCTCCCCTCACTGTGTCCTCAGGCAAGGCACGTCGGGGAACCACAGAATCCCAGACTGGTTTGGGTTGGAAGGGACCTTAAAGATCATTTCATTCCACCCCCTGCCAGGGGCAGGGACACCTTCCACTACCCGGTTGCTCCAAGCCCCGTCCAACCTGGCCTTGGACACTCCCAGGGATGGGGCAGCCACAGCTTCTCTGGGCAACCTGTGCCAGGGCCTCCCCACCCTCATAGCCAAGAATTCCTTCCCAACATCCCATCTAACCCTGCCCTCTGGCAGTGGGAAGCCATTCCCCCTTGTCCTGGCACTCCAGACTCTTGTAAGTAGTCTCTCTCCATCTTTCTTGCAGGTTCCCTTTAGGTACTGGAAGGGGGTCACCCTGAGGCCTTCTCTTTTCCACGCTGAACAAACCCAATTCTCTCAGCTCTTCCTCGAAGGAGGAACATTCTATGATTCCATAAATGGGAAAATTTGTTAAAGAGTGTTAAAGGAGCAAGTGAAGGCCTTGCAGGTGAGATGGTGAAGTTGGAAAAGATGGTTATCACCTACCGAAGGGGTTTTTTAAATATAAGCATAGTTTAACAACATTGTGAAAAAGGCCATTAGAAACAAAACAACATCCTCAGAAAGAAATCAAAATTATGAGAATGAAAATCAAGGAAGATACACTTAAAGCTGTAAAAAGCCAATCCAAAAAGATTTTGGGAAACAGGTCACTGAAGGAAAAAACTTAATTTAAAAAAAATAATAATCAAACACAGAAGCACCAGAAGTCTGCCAGATTCTAGTATAAATCAAGCACTAAAGAAAGATAAAACCACAGGATAAAATTCAACTTCTTTGCACCAGTGCTAACTTGTGACAGGGCTCAGCAATTCCCCTCCTGGACTCTTCCTTCACCAGGAACGAGCTGAGCATCCACCTCAAACTGTGGGGTCACCAGAAAAAAGCTGCAGCCCTGACTAGCAGAATTAATAGCAAAAAATAAAAATCTACAGGGCCAAAATATTTATCCTAAAGTCTGAAAGGCATTAAGCTATTAAAATCACCTGGGAACCCCAAAAATCACTGCTATCCACCTCATGCTTATGGATCAGTGAGTAAGGAACATGACCCCACTGTTTTAGAAGAGCTCCAAGGAACCACAGAACTTCATTTTTGTAGCAGAAAAAATTCGTATAAATAGCAATTAAAAAATATAACTAAAAATCAGTGCTCACACAATAAAAGAGGAACACCAGGAGTCAACAGGGTTTCTGCAGAGAGTCCTAAGTCACTAAGCTATGGGGACTGTTGGCAAGAGTCAATGTGGAGGTAGAACAGGGTGAGTCTGATCTCTTCTCTGTGGTGACCAGGGACAGGACCTGAGGGAATGGCTTCAAATTGTGACAGGGGAGGTTTAGGTTGGAGGTCAGAAAAAGATTCTTCCCCCAGAGGGTGGTTGGCACTGACCAGGCTCCCCAGGGCAGTGGGCACAGCCCCAAGGCTGACAGAGCTCCAGGAGGGTTTGGATGATCCTCTGGGGCACAGGGTGTGACCCTTGGGGATGGGCCTGTGCAGGGCTGAGGGTTGGACTGGATGATCCTTGTGGGTCCCTTCCAGCTCAGCACATTCTGGGATTCTGTGAGTGAGTAGTGTGGTGTATCCAGATTTCCAAAAGCCTCAGACAAGTCTCCTCTATGAAGGCTGTAAGACAAGTGCACTCACAACACTTTCATATGCATGGGATGAAGTAAGAAGTCATCTCATTGATTAACCACTGATTAAAAGACAGAAAATAAAGAGCAGAAATAGTTCGTTCTCACAGTGGGGTCCCTCAGACATCTGCTCCCTGCACCAGGGAAGGTTTGGAGAAAGTAACACACCGGGGGGGAAAACAGCACCATCCCCACGTCAGGGCACCTAAATGAGCCATTAGCATTCACCAGAGCACAGGGGAAGGGCCAGGGCACCTCTCCAGCAGCAATGGAACCAGCACAGCAACTCATTCCAGGGGAGGGAACAGGGAATGTGCCCATGCATAAAGCTGCATCCACAGCCCTGAGCACAGTTCTGGTGATCCCACCTGGAAAGGGACTGCAAGAAATAGAATGGGAAGAAAGGAAGCAAACAAGGGCAAGAAGGGCAATCCAGCAACTCCCATGGCGTGGACAGGGAACTGCCCCGAGGAGCAGCACCTCAGGGACAGCAGCTCCCCTCAGCGAGAAGGGACACACAGGATGCCTGGTCTTTGCTTCCCAAAGCACAAAGCTAAACTTTAAAAATAAACCCCAGGAGCAAGGGAAAGCAAACATTTTTCACTCTCCTATTTGCCTAAATAAATTGCAGATGCTGCAATTATCCTAATGATTGCATTGGTGGTGAGTAAAATCCACATCCTGAGGGGCTGCAGCACGTCCTGGGGACAAGATACGAGGAGCCCCCAAAGGGTGAGCACAGCACTGAGGTGAGAAAGAAACACCTGGATGCTGTGGCTGCCAGAGTGGAAAATACAGCTTTGACTATTAAATCATCTGTCCCATACCTGGAGCCACACAGGGCACGGGTATGAGACAGCTCCTGCCCTGCAGAGCTCGCTGGCAAGGCTGCAGGCTCACAAGGAAATCCCAAAAACAATCTGCACAATTGTCTTCTTCTTCTCATTTATAGAGTTGGTCAGCACTCAACTCCTGGTGATAGAGAAGTGGGAATCCAGGCTGCTGATGGCTTGTGAAAAGGTTATCACCTGGCAGGGGAGTTAGAAAAGATTCGAGGGAGAGGCCACAGACCACACCCAGGGAGGGCAGGAGCCACAAGGACCTCAACCTGGGAGAGCAGAGCTCGTGCAGAGGGACAGAGCTGGGGACAGGGCTGGGAGCAGAACTTCCTCTGCCTTGAAATAGATGGGGAAAACAGCAATGCAGCAAGTCACAGGAAAACACTGGAGGACAGACCTGTAGAGGAGCCCAAGAGGGGGAAATGGTCATGATCCAACATCACACCTTCCCCACACAGAATTATGAATAGTTCTTGCACAGAAATTAGGAACAGTGTGTTGTCAGGTCCTCTGGAGAGGCTCTTCCACTCGGTGTCGGGTCATCTCTGACACCCCTAAATGACCTCCAGGAGAAAAGAACAGCCCAAATTCTTCGAGTTCACAGCTTGAAGCTTGGAAAAACGTAGCAAAAATAATTGGACAAAAAGTTGAAAAGTTATGATGTCCAGGAAAAAAAAAAGTTTCTGCAGTTTGCTTCTGAAAATTTCCTACTGCTTTCTTGGGTTTGTGGGATCATTAAAATAGCTGAGCTGGGAACATCATTTACTTGGTTGGTTTTGCTAATAAAGAGCAACTTCTGGGCTGGAACAGTGGGGATGTTTATGGGGGAAAAATGGTTTTTGTGAATAAAATGGAGTCAGTCAACTACTGATATGCAAAACAGACCAAACGATTATATAAACAAACTATTATAACGCGATCAAATTTTAAATATTAAAAAAACAAATCACACTTTGGCAGAAAAGAAACCAAAAAGTAGTATTCCTGGTGCCAGAATATTGCTAAATGAAAGATTATATTAATGGATTTGTACTTTGCATGAGGGCTCTCGTGTCCCAGAGACAGCTCAGGTAGAGGGACGGTGTGTTTTGGAAACAACGTTGGCCAAACACTTGAAAATTACATAAATCTAGAGGAGACAGGTAATTTTTTTTTTGCTATTTTTGGGTGGGAGGAAGGAAGAGGCTTGAAAAATGTAAATATTCTAATACAATTTTCCTCCAGAATATTTTGCTCATGATATTCTCCTAACAAAATGAACTCCTCCTGTCCTGCAGAGGCAAAGGGACAAGCTGGAGCCCAGGAATTAGGGACCATTTCACTGACTTCAGTCAAAGCTACTTGTGGGGTAATTTAACCACAAGCCTAAATCCCTGCAGGACTCGTTCCTAAGTGAATTCCTAAACAGAACAAAAATTAAAGATTGAAGATTAAAATAAAAATTAAAAAAAAAAAAACCAAACCACATAATCCTATGAGGAAAAGTCAAGAAAGAAATGGAAAATTCCTTCCTGGCTCCATGGATGCTAATTGCATACCTTGTGCTAGGAGCCGATATCAAAATTTCTAATATATTTAATTAGGTTAATTTGCAAAACGTAGACATATGTCTGCTTAAAGTAGACAGGAACATTTCATTTTATATATTTAAACCTCACGTAATGAACTCCAATCACAAACAGTGTTTATGCTGCAAGAGGCCAAGGAGCTCCAAACAAGGAGCACAAACATTTACCAGTGAGACAAACAAACAGCCACAAGGTGGGACTTATCTCCTCCACCTTATCAGGAACCAAAGCAAATGCAGCATTCTCAGCAAATCTACATTTTGGCAACTAAACCAGATAAGATTACAAAGAAAAAAATAAAATTAAAATACAAGATTTCAGGAAAAGGCACTACTATTTTCTTGATTTTGGGGTGTTTTCTCATTTGTGAATGGCACCACTATTCCCGCTGAGGATCACAGAACATCCCGAGTTGGAAGGGACCCACAAGGACCATCCAGTGCAACTCCTGGCCCTGCACAGACACCCCAACAATCCCACCCCGGCCCACAGAGTGTTGTCCAAATCCTCCTGGAGCTCTGGCAGCCTTGGTGCTGTGCCCACTGCCCTGGGGAGCCTGGTCAGTGCCCAACCAGCCTCTGGGGGAAGAACCTTTTCCTGAGATCCAACAGGGTCCAGTGGACTCATGCCTACATCCCTCCAACATGCCAGCACTTCCAGGAGCAGGTATTGCCTCACTGCTCTCAGACCACGTGCCAGGCAACTTGGATCTTGCAAACTTGCTCTGGATCTATTTTGCCCCCACCAAACACAATCTATTTGCATACATTTGCATTTTTTCTTCCTTGCCCAGCGCCCTCCTCAGCTTGTGGCACAGTGAGTCCCCTCCAAGGCTGTCTTTCTGGCATGTCCCAACAAACCCAATTAAGGAGAAACGCTAATTCTAACTGCTGTTATCACCAACCAGCCAAATTTCAAGGCCTGGAAAATAATGACAGATAAGAAGGTAAAAATACCCCTTCCCTGGAGTTAATATGCACTTTTTGCCTCAGTGGTATTAACCACAACCAGAGAGCCAAAGCCACGTGCCCCAAAGCCAAGTCAAAGCACACCCTGGGACAGCCTTCCTGGGGGTCAATTATTAATCCCTTCACTGGTGAAGTCCATCTCTAGCCCTGCCAGCCTCCACTGGTCCCATCAGCTCATGCCCATCAGGGAGCACCCAGCAGCAACCCCAGGGCCACCAACTGCCAGGTCCCAGCCTGTCCCCTGGTGTCACTGCCACTGCTGTTGTCCCAACAACGCATTGGAGCATCTGGAGAGCCCAACGTGAGTCCCACCAACAGCATCACCTGACTGCAAAGAGAAATCCCACTGATTCCCAAGGGGATTTTCAGATCCTCTTTGCCAGCAGCCTGATCCAAATCCAGCCATGCCTCCCTACAGAGGTTTCCAAATTGCATAGAGAAATTCAAAAAGGTGTTTTATTTCCAACCAATGATTATACTGCATTCGCCCAACCCTCCCTTCTGACTCTCAAAATTACAAATATCACAAATGCCAGTGAAAGCTCAGGATTTGCAGCCCAGAGAGTAAAGCATATCAGATCTCAAATGACAGATTTATACCCAGAAATCAGGAACTGTTCTTGGGTTTCAAGTCAGAGACCTCCTGGGGCTGCCTGCACGCCGTTCACCGGGATGCTCCTAACTCAGCTTCCAAATACTCCCAGCTCAGCTTCCAAACTCCATCCCCCAGTCTGCAGAGTTAACATAAGAAATTGTACAAATCTGCTGAAATTGGGTTTCATTCATTCTCACCTCGTGTAGCCAAGTAAACAGAATAGTAGTAAAAAAAACCCTCACCAAAATACAGACAACTCCATTTCAGTCACGTACCCCAGAGGCTCCACAGCACCCCAAGCCCTGGCCAAGGGCCATGACCACGCTCTGCTCCAAGTGGGGCCAACCCACGTAGCTCCAGGTTTTCCTTCTGGTTCCCCTCCCGGCTCTCCCACACCAGCAGAGTGGCTGGCTTTAGTTGCAGTTTTGAAAACTGAGGTTTAATACTTCTAAAATAGGCCTAAAGCAATTAAATACTTGTACTAAAATTGCTGTCAACGTACTGGAAGTAGAACCTAAATGACGGGCCTTCAACGCAAGCACACCAACTTTGAAACTGCCTTCTGCTGCTATTTTGGGGCAGGAAAGGATCCCTACACCCACACAGACTAAAAAATTAACTTTCATAAAATTACTGCTGGCTGTGTGTATCTAGTAGAAGGAAATCACAAACAGTATTAAAACCTGAAGAGCCTGGAGACACAGTGGTGCCATCAGGATACCAGCAATGGAACGTGACCGCATTTGGCCCATCCCAGCCTGGCTCTGCTCACTGCCCATGGACAGGTCTGATAAACAGCCATTCTCACTTCCATCAGCCCAACCTTGGGTGGTAACATCCTAATTTCTAAGCCAGTGCAGAGGACACCGATGGCTCCTGTGTTACGTGACCCAGGCACAGCTGAACACCTTGCTGGTGGACCCAACAGCCCTCACACCATCCCAGACCCATCAGAGATCCCCACCCTCCAACAGTGAGTCTCTCAGACACATACACGTGCACAAACACATAGGCACATGTATTGATCCCTCAGATACAGAGGGAACTCCTCAATGTCTTCAGCAGCTTCAGCCTCTGCTCCACACACCAACATTCACATTTCCCTGGGTCAGCCCCTTATCAGCGCCGGCAAAATCTCCAGTCTCTACTTTTCCACTTCCAGCCTTATTTTTCACATCACACCAGCCAAATACAGATGTGAAATATGCAGGAGCACTGTAAATTACACCAAGGAAGGCCTTGCCTGTATAATTATTTCTTTGCAGGTATAGTACAGCACCGAAACCTTTCTAAGTGCACACTGGAGTGCCTTGGTAATACAGGTGAGGGAAATAAAGGGGGAGGAGAGAGACTGCCAAGGAAAGCTATTCTGGCAGAGGAATTGGTGTGGTGACACTGGATCTCCCACCAAAACACAGGATGAACTGCTACCCCAGGCTCTTGGCACAGGAACAGCCATGGGGGCACACACAGCCCCCCATGCCAGCCCTGACAGGCTGACCCAGAGGTCAGCAATCTCACCCCAAAACAGCCGTCTGGCCTCCAGCTTCTCCAGGGGCAGCACAGCTCCATCAACCACAAGTCTCATCAGCTGGCAGGAACCTGAAACTCTGCCCTGACCTCATCCAAGAGTCACCTGTGCCACCCACACCCACAGAGGCACAAGCACAGGGTTCAGCTGGTTCCATCCCCCAGGGGAGGCACAACATGCCCTGTGTGCCCCCACACTGCCTCCACTCCCTGGGTGCCTAAGGCACCATCCCAGCTGGAGCAAGAGCTTCCAGCGTGCTGGCACAGGCCGTCACAGACCAGGTGATGAACCAGAGCTAACCACCACTCAATTGCCGAAAAACCTAAAAAACACAAATCACAAGATCTCTTCTATATGGGTACAGAGGTGGTTTAAGCAGGAGTATGAATTCCAATGTACCTGTATCACTTCCACATTCCTCATACCCTCCATGCTGTGTCCCTCCCCAAATACAATACTCAGAATGAGCAGCTTCTTTGCAGTTGCACTTTCATTGAGCACAGGGGAGTATTTTCTCTGCTTAACCTGATTTTTTTCTATCACATGTTACACTGCCCACTTTGGGAGCACGAGAGACTCCAACAAGGAAAACCCAAGTAACTCAGAAAGCCACTGTGCAGCTTGCCCAGCACCTCCATGGGCATTTACACACTCAGCAGTGTTGGGGTACAAAGCCCATGTTACAGGAGGTCCCCTGTGCCCATCATTTTGGGATCTAACCAGCACATGCACATTTCAGAGTCAGCAAAGCGATTTCCATGTGGGAAAAGCCCAGACTGACCCCAGCCCCAAAGACAACCAACACAAACTCAATGCCAATAAGAGCACTCAGGAGACAGCAAAAAAGACCCAGGGATGGGGGTTCCAATGAGACAATGGATTCAAGGTCTAAATATTGAATGTCAACCAAATGACCCTTCTGTCTTTATAAACACCCAAGGAGTGGGTGCATGGCAGCTCTGACATCTCCAGCACGCACATGTCCTGGGAAAAGACCTTCTCCACAAAAAAGGCATCTCCTGCAGCCTTCCCCCTCTTCCAAAGAAAATATAAGTGTGTAGCAATGCTCCCACATCCCACAACTCACCTGAACATGCAGCAGCCACAGGCACAACTCAGCTTCCATAAGACTCCAAGGGACAGCAAGCTCCAAACTCTGCCCCACCCAGAGCCAACCACATGGCTGCAGCCACGCTTTCTGGGGAGAACCAGCTGCTGCTGAAGCCACCCATCAACTCAATCTGCTGCTTATTATTATGATCATTAAATTTGGCATCCTCTTGATTATGTTCCCAAGCGAAAAGCTCTATGTATGTGTTGTAGTATATTGTTACGCATTATTGATTATATGTATTAATTTCTTTTCACTGCCTTTCTGCTGTCACCAGAGCCAACCAAGGTGACCAGGGCACACAGTCAACCCCTTCCCCACACACCTCGTTCCACTGCCTTCCCAAGTCCCTTTTCCCACTCCTGGTGCCATGGTTTAAAAATTCAGCTCTCCTACAAAAAGGCAGAGCTGCTGTGACAAGTTGCACCAGAGCCCTGATGAAAGACACCTCGCAAATGGTTATTTTTCACATACCATTCATGGTAAACAGCAGCATTCATTGCTATTCCCTTGCTCCAGACAAATCAATGATTGTTAATGCAAAGTCAACATGTCCAGATGTAGTTTGCATACTAGTTAACCACTAAATTGGCATCACATAGTACAGAATAATCAAGAGACATTCAAGAAACCAAACAAAAGCAAAAAGGAGGCAGATGACTAGCAATTAATCTATAAAAGACCTTTAAAAATCAAACTTCTTCCCCAAAAAACTCGGTATGACCAAACTGAAGCCGTAGATGTGAAATTCCAAATACATGCAATGCCAGATGCACAGAAATTTAGAAATGACAAGAAATAAATATCTGCTGGTGCTATTTCCTCATGTCCCTCACCAAAAAGCCCCCACAGCCTCCAGCTGTGCTGGCAGCCCCTGCCCAGGCACCTCTTCCCCTCATCCTTCCCTTCAGTCCTCTCTTGGCACATTATGGGCAAACAGGGCCTAATCCTGCAAACCTCTGACAAAATTCACATTTCAGGATGGCTCCCCCGGACTGCAGGACTAACCCTGTCCGATTCACAGCCTCCAGCATGATTAGCATACAAATAATCACTGGTGTGATCTGAGCAGGCCCTGGAGCAGCCAGAGCATCCTGAGCAGCACCAGCAGGGTGCAGTGGGATCAGCAAAGCCTCTGTGGGTAACACACTCCCTGCACACACGACCCACCAAAGTACCTGAGGTGGGCGACACACGCTCTCCTGATCACCTGCACTGGGCCATTCCCAGAACCAGAGCGATGCCCAAGATGCTCAAGCTGAGGATGCTCAAGCAGAGGCCACCAGAGCCTCAACTGGCAATGCCAGGGACCCCGAAAGGTGTCATTCCCCACACTGCTGACCCACCTGGAGCCAGTGTAGCTCCACAGGGAGCTGTGCCATGGGGAGCTGTGATGTGGGGACCAGTCAGGACCATCATCCAGCACCAGGTAACAAGCCCTGCCAGCCATGGTGGGAACACTGAGATCCTTCAACAGGTATGGCATCCAAAGAATCACAGATCCATAGAATATCCTGAGTTGGAAGGGATCCATCAGGACCATCCAGTGCAACTCCAGGCCCTGCACAGACACCCCAACAATCCCACCCTGGCCCTCAGAGCGTTGTCCAAACCCTCCTGGAGCTCTGGCAGCCTTGGTGCTGTGCCCACTGCCCTGGGGAGCCTGGTCAGTGCCAACCACCCTCTGGGGGAAGAACCTTTCCTTGAGATCCAACCTGATCCTGCCCTGATGCAGTGGGCACAAATCCTGACTCTGTATCAGCATGACCCTTGCAGTGGGTTTCAACCTTCCCTCAAAAAAAACCAATTTTAAATTAATCTAATTTTTAGAACACTAATTTCACTACTGCACTTGCATAATTGCAAACTTGACTGTGCATCACCAGGGCCACGTGACTGCACCGTGCACTGAACTATTCCCGGTGTTGCATTATGGCAGTGATATATATTTAAATTATTCTGGAGTCATGCAAACAACCTCTTAAGGTTTTCATGGCATTTGCGTAAATATTATCTACCACTTTAATAATATTATGTCTGTTTTCATTCAGCATTGAAAACATGTCTATTTTCATCTTCACTGAGGATGAAGTCCTGGAAATTTTCTTTTTTTAAAAAATACATTTCAGTTGTGTCACAAGAAATCTGTTGGTATCACTCAGCTGAGCTCCCTCCCTCCCTCCCTCCTCCCCCTTCCAGGCTGCCAACAGCAATTTTGAAAATGATATTGATCAACTTTCCAGAAAAAATAGGAAAAAAAAAAAAAAAGAAAAAAAAAAATCCCCCTAAAAGCAAGACTGCAATGAAAAATTATGGAATCGTTTTTAGGCAGGAGGATGTTTGTGCAGGAAGGACATGCAGAAAGGTGAGATGCAGCAACCCGTTACAACCTCCAGCAGCATTTCCTCGCTGGGGGAACAGAACGGGAGCTGGGGTTGAAAAGACACTGATCTACAGAGAGTTAAAGATGGGATGGTGCAGTTCCACACCTCGAGTCCAGCCAGGCCCCCAGAGCATCCCCATCGCTGCAGAGGAGACCTGCAACACCCAAACACACCTCCAACAGCCACCCAAAATTCACCCCATTCCCACAACAGCTGAAAACAGCGCAAAACACACCTAAAATAAGGCCTTCCCAGCTTCAATTCCTCTGTTTACAGATAGCAAGATAAACTCGAAAGATATCATTGAAAGATATTGTCAAATGTTGACATTGTGGCCCCAAAATTGAGCATTTGTCATTATTTGTCATTAAAATGCAGCACCCCAAATATGCTCCCCCAGTCCCAAAGCACAGCCCTGGGGTTGCTCCCAGATCTCCAGGTGTGGGGTTGGGCAGAAGAAAAAGCAGCATCAAAATATCTGTTTCACACAAGAAAAAAAATGTGTGAAATCTTAAAAAAAAATAAAATTACAGCTAAATAGTTTCTCTGGGTATAATCACAGAGTACGTGAAAGTTCCAGGGCGCAGCTCAAGGAAGGGAATTCTTGGAGTACAAGGATATGCAAAATCCACCACGCTACAGCTTCCTGGATGAAACCAGGAATAAAATATTCCTCGGGATTGTTTAATCCAATTGGGAGCATTGTGTGGAATTCTGACCCACATGTGCCACCCCACTGTAACTGCACCGGGCACTCCATTCTTTGCTAAAAAAGGGATTCAGGAAGAGGGTGGGTCCTTTTCGGGGAGGCTGGGGGGCACACAAATGCAAAAAATAAAAACATGGACTTGACATTTCAGAGTATTTGCTCCTCCACCCAAGAGTTATCCTGCTTTTCAGATTTTTCTCATCTCCCCCCCCCCCCAAAACCACAAAACAAATAAAGGGGAAGAAAGCGAAAAACAGCTCCCTAAACCTGAATTCAGCAGCCTCTCCTGCCTGATTTCCAGCAAATATCAAGTTACACTGAAATAAAAATCAAAACCAGAAAAAAAAATACAAACAACAAAAAAAAAAAAAACCAAAAAAAAAAAACCAGCCACAAAATCAAAAAACTTTTCAGGGGTTTGAGATTCAGAATTAAAAATTCTTTTGGGATTGAAATTTAAATTGAGTTTTTGCAGCGCCTGGATTTCAGCATTTGCTGGTGGGGCCCCAGCAGCTCCAGAAACTCACTTTAGAGTTTAAAATTTCAAAATGCCTTTTTCCGAAAAAAAAAAAAAAAAACAACCCAAAGTGCTGCAGCTGTGAAACAGCCATCTTGCTATTTTGTCCCCATTTTAGAGAGGATACTGTGTCAAGGTTGGTAAAACTCAATGTTGACCTAATCTTTCCCTTCCTCTCCCTCCCCCACTTTCGGGTGGAAAGGCCATGGATCTCTCCTAGATTGCTTTTTTCTTGAAACAATGTATGTTTCAGTGCTCTTTTGTTATTTATTTTTAAAAAGATCAATACCAAGACCCCAGTATTCAAGGGCAACCCTACAATAATAAACCAGTGTGTGCACAGTCCAGAAATCACAGGCACTGTGTAACAGCAAGATAATAGGGACAGAACAGCATTTAAAACAAAAAAACAAAACAAAACAAAAATTATGAAAAAAAAATATTTTCAATTCAAACTCCAGCAAGGTTTAACAGTCAAGGAGAAAAAGGATTTTGAAATTGAGAAAAATATCAGGGCTGAACCCTTTAAAGGCATTTTAGTTTAAAAAATACCAAAATCACTAAATCTGCAATTATTTTTTCACAATATTGTTAATTATGTATATTTGTAATATCATGGCGGACCTTATAATAAACCTGTGTAAATATTAGATTTATATGAGCCACAGAACCTGGAGTTGTCACAGTGTGTTTAAAAAAAGAAGGGAAAAAAAACCCAACTGAAAACCCTACTATGGAAATTTTTTTTCTTTACAAAAGAAGTAGGAAATTAAATGCTGGAAACTGTTTTAATTATGCCAGGAGAAACCATCCGAAAAGCCAAGAAATTCTAAAATAAAACTGACATTCGACTCTTAAATTTGCTTGTCCTCGTGTTTTCCTGGACTGTGTTTAGAACCTCATTGTTTAAGAGCAGTTTTGCATGAAATCCAAAATCACCAAAAAAAAAAAAAATTTGGGTGTGTCCACAGCAAATTTTCTGGGCTCTTTATTTTCCTGCAAAACTCCTCATTTCAAACAAATAACTTTAAGCACTGCAGCAAAAAGGAAAAAAAAATAACCCTGAGTTTTGGCAGAGCGTGCTGCACAAGTTCAAAATTACAATGAAGCCCAATTCCTAATTGCTCCGGAACAGCAATTCTCCCACTTTCCCAAACTAATCCTTCCCTGCAGCTCACCCGGGGGGGCCCACCAAAAACTTGAATCACTTTCTTTTCCCACTACTCTGCTGCTCCCAGGCTCCGTTTTCCTCCAGAAAATAGGGGTGGGGGGGAAGAAAAACCTGAATTCATTCAAATTCCTGCTTAATTTTCATTTCCATGAGCTGGGCTTTGGCTCCAAAGGGACACCCACGACATTTGCGGGGCGCTGCGGGGGCTGCGAGGGGAACCCCAACTCGGAGGAGCCGGCCCCAACTTTCTAGGGAAAAAAAAAAAATTAGAAAAAGCAGAATAATTTTTTTTTCAATTTTAATTTTTTTTTTTAATTTACGAAATACTCTCCTCTAGGTGGCGTCGTTTTAATGGAAAAAAAAATGGGAGGAAAAAAACGTTCGGGAGGAAAAATTAGAGAAGGGGGGGAAAAAAAGAATAAAAAAAAAAAAAAGAGAGAGAGAAGGAAAAGAAAAAGAAAAAGCCCCGGGAAGGGGAGCGGGGAGAGGGGAGCGGAGCGCGGCGGGGCCGCGCCGGGTGCGGGGCCGGGGTGCGGGGCCGGCCCGGGCCGCGGGGCCGCTCGTCCCGACATGGCTGCTGAGCTCCGCTTTGTTTTCCGCCCGGTCCGAGTGGCCGGCGGGGCCCGGGAGCCGCGGGGGCTCCGCGGAGCCGCTCCCGGCGCTGCCCCCGCGCACTGCGCCAAAGCGCCGCCGGGGCTCCGCGCCGGGGCGGCTGCGGCTGCCGCCCCCCTCCTTCCCTTCCCTTCCCTTTTCCCTTCCCTTCCTCCCCGCTCCCTCCGCCTCCCCCGGGGACACGCCGCCCCGGCCGCCGCGTACCTGCGCTGGCACCGCCGCCGCCGCCGCCGCCGCCGCCGGAGCGGAGCCGTCCGGCTGGTTCATGGGGCTGGGGCGGGAGCAGGCGAGCCCCGCGCCGGGGCCTGCGATCCGCCCGCCGCGCACAAAGCCGCCGCCGCCGCCGCTGCCTCCTTCCCGCCCTCCCAGGAGCGGCGAGTGGGGGCGATGCCCCCGCTGCGCGGGTGGGCGGCTCGCCGGGCTGCTGCAGCCCCCCTTCCCCCCGGGGCATGGGCCGGGGCGGCCGCCGCGGGCACGGGCGCTGCCGCTCAGCGGCGCGGCGCGCAGGGCTGGGCGGGCGCCTCCCGCTGCCGAGCCCGCGCCGCCGCCATCACGAGCCGCTCTGGGGGCAGCTCCAGTCGCAGCGCAGCTCGCAGCCGGCGGCGCCGGGAGAAAGGGGCTGAGTCTGGCCCGGCGCGGCAGCCCCGCCGCCCGCCCGGCCCCGCGCTGCCCTCCCGCCCCCGCGCCGGGCACCGCGCACAACGGCCCGGCCCGGCCCGGCCGCCCCGCGGACGCGGGGCCGCTCCGCAGTGTGAGGGGTGTGTGAGGAGGTGCAGACCCCGGCCCGCTGCCAGTACCCCTCTGGCACCGGGCACGGCGTTACGAGGTGGCCCCCGGGCCGGGCGGGGGGTGAGAACCGGGCGGGGGGAGCCAGGGCACGGCTTCGTCTCGGCAGGGGACGGGGCACCTCGTGCTGCGGAAGGCAAAGGGCCCAGGGGTGAAGCGGGACCCCACAGGGTGTGAGGGGATGGATGGGCCCGCGGAAGGGACCCAGGGAAGGGCTGGAGCTGTGCCAGGGCAGGGTCAGGTTGGATCTCAGCAAAAGGTTCCTCGCCCAGAGGGTGGTTGGCACTGCCCAGGCTCCCCAGGGCAGTGGGCACAGCACCAAGGCTGCCAGAGCTCCAGGAGAGTTTGGACAATGCTCTGAGGGACAGGGTGGGATTGTTGGGGTGTCTGTGCAGGACCAGAGGTTGGACTGATGATCCTTGTGGGTCCCTTCCAACTCAGGACATTCTGTGGTTCTAGGATTGTGTGAAGGGCCTGGGCAGCACCACCCTGCCGTGCTCCCTCAACTCTTTCTTCCCCTTCACAGCTCACCCATGGCTCAAATCACCCCCTGCCTATTGATCCCGAAGCTCCCAGCCATTGGTGTTCCCTACTGTGTGAGAGTTGTTTCACCACAATGCAAAGAGGGAAAAGCCTTTCCCCATCCTCACACGAAACTTATCCCAGCACCCTGTCCCTCCACAAAGAGCTATTCCTCTCCACGGGCTCATGACGCTCAGTGCTGCACAGCAAACTTTGTTATTCTCCTCCAAAAAGGAAAAAAAAAAAAGAGCGTTGCTTTTCTTCTCCTGGAAAACACACAGCATTAACTATGAACATAATTACATCTCGTGCATACCTGGTGTTTTTCTCCCTTGTGAAGCAGTGCCAAAAATAGTTATTAATAGTATTAAAAAATTAATCTGAACCCGTGAATTTCCCTGCCCTGGCCCATGAAAACCTCTTTCCCAAGAGCTCTGCAAAACTAGAGATTTGTGGAGAGCCAAACGCTGATTTTGCTCTTGTTGCCCAGCCTAAAGATAACTTCAAAGATATTGCAAAACACAGATTATTTTTCTTAATATTTTATGCAGATTTCATTCCCAAACGCTGTACGGTCAGATAATGTAATTACAGAGCTAAATAAAAACAAAGGGGCAGGGGAATTGGTGGAGACGTTGGGCAAGGGAAGATGTTTTCCGAATGAGCTTAAAAGGGATGTGGGAAGTCAAGAGGCAAAAACCACTCACGAGGCTCTTTCAGCCCCAGTGTTGATGTGAAGCAGAGCCAGTAGGAATCCCCCATGGATCAGACTAAAGCAAAATCGGTGTTTAACAAACAATAATGTTTGAGGAAGCTTTGGGTAAGTTGGATTTTGCAGGATGAGAAGGAGCATGGAGATACCCTCAACAGCCTTTGGGAAACCGGCTCACTGCCCTCCTTCCTGAAGCCAAAGCCTGGAGAGAAAAGATCCCCACCCCTCTGTGTCCCATGATGTCTGAGGGTACATTTCGAGCTGTCCCTGCGTGCTTTGAAGCATCTTCAGCACCGGAGAACCCATCACTGCTCATGATGACTTGGCCAACCACTCGTCACCTCCACTGCTGACAGACGTGACTCACTTTGAGCCAAACCCTGTTTTGCTTCTGTTTGGTCCGTTTGTAACGTAGAAGAGCCTCTTCCCTCCCATATCCCTGAGCTGCGTAGGTAAATCATCCCTTCACCTTCTTTTGGGGTCTTTCTTCCCTCTGGAAGGGCAGTGTTTGAGCTCTCTGAACTTCCTCAGCCCAAACCATCTCCCATTTTTTCTGATTGTGGGCACTGTATGGATGCAGAAAACAAGTGGCAACCAGGAAACTTCCAGAGACATCAAGCAGATCTTCTCTTTTATATGTAGTTTTGAAATAACCTTGTAGTCTGCTCTGGATGTCCAGCTAATGCAGCTGTTGTTCTGGGTGGGGGAGAGTTCCCAGTTTGGGGTCAGATCTCAGAGTTCAAAGCCTTTCTCCTGAGGGATTTGGTTGCTTTGTGGAACTGGCCCTCCAAAACTCACTGATGTTCCTGCTGCTGATTTCATGCTGTTTACACATGACCAATACCATCAGGTGGTGACCCCTCCTGCCTGAGGAACAGCCCTTTCTCCTCCACCAGGGTGAGGTCTAATACAGAAATTCTACAAGTGGAGACATACTGAGTTGGGAAATTTCTGTGAATTAGGTCTAGGGAATTCCAAAGATATCTAATCCTGGGAGAGCGAGATATCTGTCAGGTCACTCAGGCTGAAGTTCCTTGGGAAGAGGTGGCCTTTTTGGGACAGACATTTCAGCCATGCCAGCCTTACTACTCCGATGGCATCCGATGGGCTCTTCTGTCCTGACTAGTACCATGTTTTGGCTTTATCTCTCAAAACTTCCTCATGATCAGTGACCAGAGCCTGAAAACCCACATCCTTACTTTTGAAGTGCCCTCAGCCATTCCTTGGGTGACAGCTGCTGACAGGCCCATTCCAGCCGGGAGCTCTCCCCACCACATTTCAAAACTGACTTTTCAATAAAGGTTAATTTTTTTCTCTTCTTATTCCAGTTCCTGGTGTCTGTGGGCAGAGGGGACAGTGGTGCTCACACCTCTGTGGGATTCCCAACCTGGAGGCTTTAAATTCCTCCTGGGACCTCAGCATCTGTATGGCACTGGCCTTGCCACAGGTAACTCAGTGACTTCCCTCTGCTTTCCTACTCATAAAATGGACCAGCAGAAATGCTTCCCCATTCCCAGGGAAGCTTTGTGGTCAGCACAGGCTGGGAGAAACCAGGAGCAGGTTCCTGGCAGGAAACTCAACTCCTACTATTGGTAGCAGTGTCCTGGCTGCAATAAACCAATGTGATAATATGATTAAAGACTGGGATAATGCACATGCATATGAGGGCTTGTCTGCCAAGCTTGGTAACCTTGTGGTGTGCTGTATTCCCAGGTACTCCCCTGGATTATTTGTAAGGAAGGCAGTACTAACAGTTTCTATTCTGTATGAGTGTCAGAGCCTGCACAGAATCCATCCTGAGGTGATGGAGCACCCTGGGAGTTTGTCTTCTGCGTCACAGACTCCTGCTTGGGCTGTGATTGTGGGATGTTGCTAACAGGAACAGGCTGTTGGGCAAATGAGCTAGGGGAGATGTCACTTAGCTCCTGAAAGGGAGTTATGGTGCACAACTAATTCCATTCCACAAATGAGGAGGTTTAGGTGAGATATCAGGAAAAGGTTCTTCCCCCAGAGGGTGGTTGGCACTGACCAGGCTCCCCAGGGCAGTGGGCACAGCCCCAAGGCTGCCAGAGCTCCAGGAGGGTTTGGACAACGCTCTGAGGGCCAGGGTGGGATTGTTGGGGTGTCTCTGCAGGGCCAGGGGTTAGGCGAGTTGGGTTTGTGGATGCCCCAACCCTGGCAGTGTCCAAAGTCACGTTGGATGAGGCCTTGAACAACCTGGTCTAGTGGGAGGTGTCCCTGCCCATGGTGGGAAGGGTTGGGACTAGATGATCTTTAACGTCCATTCCAACCTCTTAACATACTATGATTCTATAATTCTATCCTTGTGGGTCCCTTCCAACACAGGACATTCTGTAATTCTGTGACAGAGCAGCTGAGGATGAAGATATGACACAGTGGAGGCAGAGCCCAGTGAGGTGATGAGGATTCTGCAGAAGGCACTTGTTCTGTGTCCAGTGAAGAGCCTCTTTGTGGGGTATGCGCTCAATAGTCTGGAGAAGGAAATTATTGATAGCAGTCCGCCTAAGTAAATCTAGAGCTCAGGATCCCCTTAATCCCATCACAGAGCTCACTCATCTGGGCCAAAGGATATCCCTGTGGGATGTGAGGATCCCTATGCTTCAGTGCCCACTCTGAAGTTTGGACTCTGTGTCTGAACTGTGCCGGGGGTAAAGGCTGAACACTTCTCATCACTGCCATAAATAAGGCAGAGTCGGCAAACCAGAGTCAGGAAATGGCCAAAGGACTATTTATAATCACCACTATCTGCAAAGATATTTGTGAGACTGGCAGAAAAAAATAAATCCCCACTTCACTCTTCCTGACCCCGGCGCTGTCTGTTTGCTTCACTCTGAGGCTTTAAAGCTCATCAGAAATGTTTGCCAATGGTTATTCAAAAGGAAGTGTTGAATTGTATCTGACCTTGTCAGCGCTGGGCTGCTCCTTCCTTTTCCAGCTGTGGTCCCTTTCGTCCCCTCCTTTGCCAGGCCCCTGGGTGCCCTGGGCTCTCACTGGCAGTGCCTGCAGGTCCTTCTGAGGGATCTGCACTGGTTTGAGACAGCACAGCTGGTGCTCTCTGCAATGGGCTGAATGCACTGAAAAACCAGCTCTGTGGCACAGGAGCCCCAAAAAGGTCTGGATTCGGGTACAATGTGTTTCCCTGCAGGATGTTTAGCAAGTTCATTTGCATCAAAGCCTTGTCAGGAATCTCAGGGGCTGAGTCGTTGGGATTGGCCCTGTTTGGGTGATGCCAATAAACACATGTTCTGGGGCAATCCTGGTGAAAGACATTGCCTCCGACTGCAGAGCTGATGGTGGGAGTTTGGATGAACACAGCACTTTGCTCCTCCTGCTCTGGGTAGTTGGTGAAGAGGCTGGAGCTGTGCATAACTCAGGATGCAGCTGAGTGGGTGTGGGAGCATTTACAAGCATGTGAACACATATTTTACCTATATAAAAAAAAAAGAAACCATTGGTTTTAAAAGTATTAGGATTGTATAAACACAAGACTCTCCAGAGCAAACTGCAAAGCAATAAAATCCCAAACCATGGGCCACCTCTTACCTGCTCCTTAATGACCACACAACACGTTTCTGCTGATGGGGAGAGGTTTATTGCTCCAACAAAGAGCTTCCTTCTGCCTCCAACAAATAATGCAGTGGCCCTGCCATCCCTCCCAGTGAGGGAATCTGCCCTACCTTTACCTTCCAAGTGGCTAAAGGGGCTCCAAGAAAGCTGGAGAGGTACTTTGGAAAAGGGCCTGGAGGGACAGGACAAGGGGGAATGGCTTCCCACTGCCAGAGGGCAGGGATAGATGGGATGTTGGGAAGGAATTCTTCCCTGTGAGGGTGGGGAGGCTCTGACAGAGGTTACCCAGAGAAGCTGTGGCTGCCCCATCCCTGGAAGTGTCCAAGGCCAGGTTGGATAGGGCTTGGAGCAACCTGGGCTAGTGGAAGGTGTCCCTGCCCATGGCAGGGAGTGGAATGAGATGTGCTTGAAGATCCCTTCCCTCCAAAACCATTCCAGGATTCTACCTGGAGGTGCAAGGCAGCAGATCCCCCCTTGTGGGTCCACCAGGTGTGGTGGCAGCTTGAAGTGTTTGGCCACCTGCCTTTATGGGAGGAGGATGCTTGGAGAGCTGCCCTTCCAGGGGCTTGGGCAGCTCTGCTACATCTGGGAAATATGTACTGGACTGAAGGAGAACATCAGGTGGAAGAAGCCCCCAGGTGCCTGGTTGAGAATGGAGATGTTCAGTGCTGGCATGTGGACACCAGCTGCACATGCAGCAGGGCTGTGTGCTTGGGGTACAACTCAGGATGCACATCATGCTGAGGATTGTGTCTGCCAGGAAAAAGGTGTCCAAGAAAATTCAGACACTGAAGCAAAGAACCTTAATAAATGGGATTTAAATAATAGATTTAGCTGAAAATCCCCAGAAGACGGATTTTTTATCCACACATCAGGTGCTGTAAGCTTAGAAAAAGATAACAAAGCATTCCTCAGACAGAAAAGGTTGAGTTTCTGCTTTAATTGAAAAATCGTATGTAGTATTGATATTCCTAGAGAGATGTTATGTTAAGAAGGAGTTTATACTGAGAGATGTATCATCACTATTTGGGGGTAAATTAGATTAAAGTGATTTGCAGTTATCCCCATGCTAAGTAGTATAAATGGAAGAAATGGGAAGTTAAAGTTGTACTTAGAAGAAGTGCAGGCACTTCGCTGAGGAAATCCTGACTCGGCTCTGCCATAACAGGCAACCGTGGGCTGAGTATTAGCGAGGAATTGTAGCTTCCTGGGCCCATAATCAGATTCATCTGTCTTCTTTACAGTGTCATGGCAGAAGCAGAATTAAGAATATTTGCATGCCTAAAATTGAGTCTTTCTGCTTTAATTGTGTAATTATGGAAATCACTATTTAGGGATCCGTAGTTACGGCTCTGTTGAATTCTGCACTTCAGGCAGGCACACAATCCCTTCGTCAGGGAGCATTCCCTGCAAAATCCAGCATCCGGTGTGGAGTATCGAATACATGTCCTGGGTATGTATTTGCAAATTCATTAATTAACTTATCAGTTAAAACTAATTAAAAATTGGTTCTTTAACAAATCTAATGCACTGTGTCAGACCTGTCTTTTTTTTTTCCTGGAGATCCTATTAGCGGAGTAATGCAGACCCTGCAACCTTCCTGTGTAATTAATACTCACAGAAATCTTATATATAAATTTCACTCGCAGAATTTATTTGACAATGGTCTCTTATGAGATTATACTCCATAACTGAGAGTTTATTAAGCAAGGCTCGTTTGCAGGGTTTTCCTTCAGTTTCCCATAGGGATTTTCCTCCCTTTCATGGTCCCCAATAGCAGAGTCACAGGTGCAAGCCCAGCTCATTCCTGGGGTGCTCATGCTGCCCTGCCAGAGTGAAGCTTCCCAGAGCAGGGAGCTCAGGAGGGTTGTGGCTGCCCTGGATCATCACAAAGCATCCAAACACATGGGAGAGTCAGGCCACAAGCCATAGGTTGACTAACAAGCATAAACTCTCTTTTAAAGTCATTATAAACTCCTTAGTGCATTGCATGTGGGCCATGGGGTGGCAGGTTGAAGAAGTGAAAGACTTCCTGACTATTTTTTACTGTCACAAATGGAATGTACTAAATAATACATGGCTGGGCTGGTATGATTAATCTTATTTGTTCTCATCTGAGGTGCTCCAAACCATCCACTCACAGCTTCCCCACATGTGAGTAACGTGTCCACCCCAGACACACGCCAGTAAAACCCTTTGAGCCACCCCACCACAGATAGCAGCACCTCTGAGACACCCCATAAACTTCCCTGGGCTTATTCAAGACAAAGAGCCTGACCAAAATGGAATATATTGTCATTTGTAATCCTGCCACAGCTGCTGTCCCACCTCAGGTAAGACTGAAGGTGCTGGAACAGGCTCTCCAGGGCAGTGGGCACAGCACCAAGGCTGACAGAGCTCCAGGAGAGTTTGGCTCATCCTCTGGGGCACAGGGTGTGACCCTTGGGGATGAGCCTGTGCAGGGCCAGGAGTTGGACTCAGTGATCCTTGTGGGTCCCTTCCAACTCAGCACATTCTGTGGTTCTGTGGCTCTGTGATCTCGATATAGGACGGGGCAGCTCCGGGGCCACACGAGACCCTCCAGTTCCTCACCTCACAGGCCCGCCCGGGCTCCCCACTAGACACCCATAGCACAGGAGCCCCTCACCCCCAGCCCCTCTCCCAGCCCTTGGCGCTCGTGCTCCTGCTGCACCACCGAGCCTGTGCTCGTAAATTAATAAATTGCAAACACAACATTAAATAATAGCAAATGCATCCTAACAAACAAACAAATAAATATTTTCCAGCGCTTTATTAATAGAATTTTGACAGCTTCATTAGGTTGGTGAAATTTCAAGATACTTAATGAAATAATGCTTCATCCCTTGGCTTGTGATATAAATTCTAATGAAATGCGCAATTCCAATTCATCCCCAACAAACTGGGATGCTCTGCTCAGAAGGCACTATCATACTGCCAAGGTTTTTATTTCCCTGACATTATGATCTTAACAATTTTATTTTAACAGTTGGAATGGTTGTGCCTAATAAGTTAAACAGCAGAATAAAAGATCCCTCTAGAAGGGGAAAAAAAAAAGTATATGTTTAGGTGGAAGAGACTTCAGAACAGATTATGGGTTGTTTATATTCTAAATATGACACATTAATATCCACTCATTTAATACTGTAATTTTTTTTAAGTTCCTTTCACTGAAAGATGATCTTTATTTCTCTGAAAATTGCCTGGTGGAATCCCCACTTGTGCAAATGATAAGTGACTGCCGCACACCACGAGCTAAATGCTCCAGAGCTCAATGGAGCTGCCCTTAAATGAACAAAGTAAATGGAAAAAAATTAAGTAGAATTAATATTATTAAGATAATAATATAAATTATTAGTAGTATATTAAGGTCAGATTAATCCCACTACAATTCAATTGGAATAATACATGCAATTTATGCAATCACAAATGTTTTAACATTTAAATTACCTTTTTGGCATTCTGTAAAACCTGTATTTTACATTCCCGAGCAAGGCAAACACTTCCCGGTGCCGAGCGCGGAGCCCCCCGGCCCCGCTCCCCGGTGGCTCCCGGGCAGGGCCGGGTCGGTGCCCGCAGCCCTCGGAGAGCGGAGCGGCTCCCGACCCCCTCTAGGGGCTGATCCCAGAATCGAGGGCTGGAATTCGGCTCCAGCCTCTGACCCAGCTCGGGCCGCTCAGCCTGGAGGCTCCAGGGAGGCCTCAAAGCCCCTTCCAGAGCCTAAATAGGCTCCAAGAGAGGTGGAGAGGGACATTGGACAAGGGCCTGGAGGGACAAGACAAGGGGGAATTGCTTCCCACTGCCAGAGGGCAGGGTTAGATGGGATATTGGGAAGGAATTGTTGGCTGTGAGGGTGGGGAGGCCCTGGCCCAGGTTGCCCAGAGAAGCTGTGGCTGCCCCTGGATCCCTGGGAGTGTCCAAGGCCAGGTTGGACGGGGCTTGGAGCAACCGGGGTAGTGGAAGGTGTCCCTGCCGATGGCAGGAGGTTGGAACGAGCTGATCTTTCAGGTCCCTTCCAACCCAAACCTTCTGTGATTCTATGATTCTGTGTTTCTTTAGATGCAGAGATTGGCACCCTTTGGCTCCAGTGCTGTGGTACCTGAGAGATGGGGGCGTTCCTGCCTCTGCAGCAGGCATCTGGAGAGGCTGGATCGATGGGATGAGACCAACTGAAGTTCAACAAGGTAAAGTGCTGGCTCCTGCACTAAGATCACAACAACCCCATACAAGGCTCCAGGCTTAGGGAAGAGTGGCTGGGAATCTGTCTGCTGGTTGCAGCAGCTGAACACAAGCCCAGGTGTGCCCAGGTGGCCAAGAAAGCCAGTGGTATCTGGCCTGTACCAGCCATGGTATGGCAGCAGGGCCAGGGCAGGGACCATCCCCTGTGCTGGGCACTGCTGAGCCCCCTCAAATCCTGCCTTCAGTTCTGGGTCCCTCACTGCAAGAAAGACACTGAGGGGCTGGAGCGTGTCCAGAGAAGGGAACGGAGCTGGGGAAGGGGCTGGAGCAGCAGGAGAGGCTGAGGGAGCTGGGGGGGCTCAGCCTGGAGAAAAGGAGGCTCAGGGGAAAACTTCTCACTCTCTACAACTCCCTGATAGGAGGGAGGAGCCACTGGGGTTTGCTCTCTTCTCCCCAGTAACAGGCAATAGGGTGGGAAAGAAACAGCCTCAAGTTGTGCCAGGGGAGGCTTAAGTTCAATATTAGGGAAAATTTCTTCACAGAAGGGGTGGTCACGCATTGGCAGAGGCTGCCCAGGGCAGGGATGAAGTCCCCATCTCTCAGGGGATGTAAAAGATGTTTAGATGTGGCACCTGGGCACATGGGTTAGTGGTGGCCTTGGCAGTGCTGGGGAAATGGTTGGTCTTGATGATATTAAAGGCCTTTTCCAACCTTAACAACTCTATGATTTCATGAATCAGAACAAGTATTTATAAACCTGTGCCAGGCTCAGCCCACAGAGGATGATATGAACACGAGACATTTGCAGGGATCACACTGTGCCATGGCCAGGGAGCACCTCTGCCCCCCTGTTTGTACTGGGGACCCCTGCCAGGGGTATTTAAAAGCCACATAGATGTGACACTGAGGGACATGATCAAGTGGTGGACTTGGCAGTGTTAGGTTTACAGTTGGACTCAGTCTCAAAAGGTCTTTTCCAAAGTAAATGATTCTGTGATTCTATGAAAAAGGCACGACTCCAAAACACCAGCGTCCGATGGTTTGCTCACGAGGGGGCCAGAACATCTGAAATCTGGCATTTGCTGAAAAGTCAGGGCCACAGTTGGTGTCTTTGGGGAAGCCCTAAAACCTCAGGGATCCCAAAGCTGCTGGCTTGGAAACTTCCCTCCAAGCTGGGAGGTTCATCCAGCAGAGGAGACCTGTGGGCAGCATCACTATCAGCTCCACCTGCAGCAGGTGGAACTGAAACCTGCTCTGAAATGCTTTGGGTTCATTTGGGTTCCCCAGGGAGCTGAACAGCTTGGCAGAACTCAGCAGCTATAAATTTTACTAAATGCAAACGATTTCTGAAGCAGTTGTCTTTCTTCCTTTTCCATTTGCTGAAGAGACTGGAGGCTCTTTGAGACCTGGAGCATCTTCTTTGCTGTTGGTGCCAAGGGCTGGCAAGGAACACTTGCTCCCAAAGGAGCAAGTGGAAATGCAAACAATTAGTAAGACAGTAGTAAAATTGTAACTCAAAAGGAGTTTTGTGGCTGGGTGTGGGTGCAGGATCCATCTCACTCCGCTCATTTTGCAGCAGGACAATCACCATGGTAGAATGGTGACACAGTTGTGGGCTTCCAGGTATAATTCCAACCATTTTGCAAGCTGTTGTCTCATACCAGGTCTGTGTAGGAACACCATTACCAGCACCTGTAAGGGCCCTGTACCCCACCACCATCCCACCCTCTGGGACTCTGTGCCAAATCACCCAACCTGGGTGTTGACTTGTCCTCTGCTGGGGAGTTGGAGCTCAAGGACAAGGCAAATGTCCATGGCTGTAGCAGCATGAGAGTCAGTACAGGGTGGAAAACCTGCTTCCAAGCTCAGGAGACACCTGGACGTGGACAGACACAGTGGTGGTGGTGACACAGCTGGGGCATTACTGGGAGCAGGACCATTCCACCTGTAGACAAACCCTCTGTTTCATCCACGTGAGCTGTGGTGGAGAACAGCACTGATCCCGTTCTCTCCTTCATTGCTGCTTGAGAGGATAAATGTGTCAAAGACTACAAGGGCTCCAGCTACTCTCATAATGGTGGTTCTACAAATAATCTTGGGTTTACATGAAAAATAATCACAATTTTGTCTGCTTTTTACCAAAGGTTCTCTGACAGCAGGCTGTAAGCCAGCAGCTGTCCCCAGTCAGATCCATACAAAGTAAGGGAGGGCAGTTTGCCATCATTTTTAAAGACATTATTTTTAAACACTGTGAGCACAGTGACAGAGGAGAAGCTCAGGAGCAAGGGACATCTGTGCCCTGGTTCTCCCCCATGCCCCGAGGGTGGGAAATGCCGTATTTCAGTGAGTCCAGGCAATGGACCATTTGCTACAGTGCCCTAAAGCCCTCAGAGGAAAAGTCTCTTATAGACTCTAAATTTAAGCTTTCTCCGATGCCGCGAGGAGTTTATGAGCTGCTTGACCAAGATAATGACACTCTGACATTTTTGGATCTTCTCTGTGACACTGTTATTAATTTTATGGTCTAATTTTATCATTTTTATCATCTTTTTCAAGTAGTCAGTAGAGACCACAATTAGGGTTCTTTTTCTTGTTGATAATAACAGCTCTTAGTACCTGTAACTCATCAGCAAGATTTTTCTTTAATGCATTTGGCTTCCCTTATCAATTTCCTACCACTCAGAAATGTTAAATTGCCTTGATTACTAGTTTTTCCCTTCCCCCCCCATTCTTTATACACTGTTTCTTATACCTAATTGCTGCTTCATTTTCACCTAGAAAGATCTCAAAATCAAACACCATTTTTAGATTATGGCACAAACAGAACCTTTGAGCCAGGTTGTGAACTCTTAGCGTGAACTTTTTATTTTTACTCGTTTATATATGTGTTGTTTTTCTTCACAAAGAGTTTCACTTATCTCTTTATTCAGCTTCCCAGATCCAGGGAGAAGCACCAGGTATATATTACTGGTTGGGACTGTCTTTTATTATCCCATAATTAATGTAATCAGGTCATGATCACCGGTCTCCAGGCAACCACCAATTTCTAGTTCAGTGATCAATTCATCTTTATCCATCATAACAAGATCTAAAATAGAATTACCTCACGTTAGGTGCCATCTCTTTTGTGTTGGAAAATTATCATATATAATTTTTAGAGATGCCACTGGTGTTTTATTACTGCCTGCAGGAGGTCTCCAGCGTTCACCTCCCTCAGGAATGTCCTGCAGAAAAGGGTAAGTTTTCTTTGGAAACCCAATAGCCAAGTGCACCCACCACGGAGTGTGATGGCACATTCCAGCCTCTTCCCACAGTCTCAGTGAACACATTCCACCATGCACGGGTTGTTGCTTATTAAAATAGCAAGAATTGCCATTTCATCTCATTCCACCCCCCTGCCATGGGCAGGGACACCTTCCACTAGCCCAGGTTGCTCCAAGTCCTGTCCAACCTGGCCTTGGACACTTCCAGGGATCCAGGGGCAGCCACAGCTTCTCTGGGCAACCTGGGCCAGGGCCTCCCCACCCTCACTGGGAAGAATTTCATCCTAATATCTGATCTAAGTTTCTCCTCTTTTAGTTTAAAAACACAACCCCTTTTCCTATCACTGTCTGCCCATGTAAAAAGTCATTATCCCTCTTTTCTATAAGCCCTCTTTAGGCCCTGGAAGGGGCTCTCAGGTCTCCCTGGAGCCTTCCCTTCTCCAGGTGAGCACCCCCAGCTCTCCCAGCCTGTCTCCAGAGCAGAGGGGCTCCAGCCCCTGGAGCATCTCCGTGGCCTCCTCTGGACTTGTTCCAGCAGCTCCACATCTTTTCTGTGCTGAGGACCCCAGAACTGGAGGCAGCTCTGCAGGGGGGTCTCACCTGAGGGGGCAGAGGAGCAGAACACCTCCCTCTTCTGCTGCCCACGCCGTGGGATGAGCCCAGCATGTGTTTGGCCTTCTGTGCTGCCAGTGCATGTGGCCAGGTCCTGTCCAGCTTTTCATCCACAGGAATGCCCCAGTCCTTCCCCCCAGGGCTGCTCAGTGAGTTCCTTTCCCCATCTGTGCTCATGTGTGGGATTGTCCCAGCCCAGGTGCAGCACCAGCACTTGGTCTTGTCAAACCTCATGAGATTCCCATGGTCCACTTCCTGAGCTTGTCCCAGTCCCTGTGGGTGACATCCCCTCCTTCAGGTGTGTCACCTGCACCCTCAGCTTGGTGTCACCTGCCAGCTTGCTGAGGGTGCACTCTCTGTGTCATTTATGGCCAGAGGGGATATCCCAGCTGTTTGTTCTCTTTATATCCCTTCCTGTCTATCTTCCACACACTCATGACCTCCTGAATTTCTTCTTACAAAGGTCCTCCAGCCCTTCATAAGACCCTCCAGCTTATCCATCCCCCTCACTATGCCAGGCAAGCACAGATTGTGTCCCCAGTGGAATAACGTAGGGAAACCCACCCAGCCCACCTGTAATGTGTGAAGTTATAATGATGGTTTGAAATAGTTTTGATCAATTACAGTAATTCAAAATTTTGAGGAGTGTAATGAAAACTGGTGATTTAAAAAGTCAAGCTTATTGAGTACAACTGGCTCTTAAATCAACACTATCATTGTATTTCTGTCCGTTGTTATTTCCCCTTGGTTGGTTTTAGGATGAAAATAGATGTCTTTAGTCTTTTAGGATTGCATCTTCTGTGTATGTAGATGCTGGGAAAGAACTGTTTCTGTTTGGCATATTTAAGTGGCTTTGTAAGTGAAATAGTAAATAAATATGTAATTGGAATACTCAGTTCCACAGGGAGTCCTTTGGTATCAGCAGAACCAGGGCTGGAATAGAGCTGGTGTCTCCCTCCAGCTTCCAGAGGGTGGGTACCATGCAGAGTATCTGTCCTGCGTGTCCATAGAGTTGAAATGAATCTGTCACCCACTTCCACTCATGACAACACTGCAGTTGTGCCTTGGCAGTCCTGTGGAAGGGGGTGTGGGGTCATCCCTTGCTGGTGGACACTGTGGTGGGTCCCATGTCCGCTCCAGGGGCAGAGTGTGAGGTGTCTTCTTGAGCCTTGTGCTGCCTCAATATCCCACCATCAACTGGAAATACTAAAAATCAGCCTTTTGTGTGGGACTCTGCAAGGGAATGTTTTCAGACTGCCTGAGCAGAGGGACAGAAACCAGCTGGATGGAAAATAATTAGAATAATTATTTGAAAATCAATAACTGTCTGCAACAGCAATCAATTAACCTGGAGACATTTCAAAATGAGATCTACACTGACTGGGCAGCTGAATCCAAAACAATAACTTAAAATTTGCCCTGGATAACCTGAAATTGTCTTTTAAGTCCACTGCAATCAGCATCCACCCTTAAATCACCAACTGCCCTGGGATGAAGGGACCTTCCTCTTTTTCTGGGCTGTCCCAGGCCTGCCATTGCAGAGAAGGGATTGGAGACATCCCTACAAAGAAGTCAAGAGACATATGGAGAGAAGCACATCTTGTAGGGTCAGGATTTGCCTCCTTGTTCAACAGAAGAAATCCAGGAAAGAAATTTTAGGGCATTTGTCTTTGAAGCCCCCAAACAGAGCCAAGCTAGATCATGTCTACTGCAAACCAGTTGACTGGGGGCTCCTGGAGGCAGATCACCTCTCACAGAGCCCTGGAGAAGCAGCTGGTTTATTTTTGAACTGTAGCAGGTTTCTAGGAAGGCTGAATATCACTGGGGGCTGTTTTCTCAGATTAAATAAATAAACAAATAAATGTCACAAGTGTGACTTTCTGTGGTCTGACTACACAAAAACTGCAAACCCAGCCTTTAAAATGTTCAGCAAACCCTTTTGTGGAGTCTCTACCTTGTGCCCCACGTGGACACCAAAAGCAGCCCAGCTGTTGATCTCAGACAGAGGTGGGTTGGGGATATTCCTTTGGCTGATGCAAACCCGTTGCCCACTTTCCACAATCTCCCAGTTCTTCTTCTGCCTGGGTGAAGGGGCAGCTTATCTTCAGGTTCAGCAGCAGACACAACTCTCCACAGGTCCATGGTGTGTGACCAACTTTAGGTCCCACCTCATGTAACACCCTCCAGCCTGTGCCCTCTGGCCCCTCTGAGCTCTGTGTTCCCTGGCAGGGGAAGTGATCTCTGCTCCTGCTCTGCGCTGCCTTTGTGAAGGGCTTTGGGATCCAGTGACAGGTGTTGAATATTTAAAGCAGGGAAGGGGGAAAAACGAGCAGGTGCCTGCTGCCAGCTGATGGCTCCCACTGCCAGGAGCCCAATCATACCCTGCCCCATTTCACTTTTTCCTTTGGCTTCTGCAAAGAAAACATGGGGATGGACCAAAATGAATGTTGCAAAAAGCATCATTTTCCCTTTAATCCATCAGCCTAAATAAAATTAGTAGATTTAACCCTTTTTTTTTTTTTGGAGTTGATAGTCCCTGGCCAGTCCCTCAGTGTGTCCTCACAGCTTGAATTATAGTGCAATAATTCACCCTGAGGCACAGGGACTCTCAGCCTTGTGCCTGACACTGCTCCAGGCCGGAATTATTGTCCATAATTCACACCTTGTCATATCTTATTGCCGGAAACATCCCCTAAATGACAAAGCTGGATTCATTAAGTAGAATTCAGTCAAAACTTGGGGAAGGCAGTTGATGACAGGAAGGACCATGTACTAAAGTCTGATGGCTGAAGGAGCTGGGGGGGCTCAGCCTGGAGAAAAGGAAGCTCAGGGGAGACCTTCTCTCTCTTTCCCACTCCCTGACAGGAGGAGGGAGCTGGGGGGGATCGGGCCTCTGCTCCCAAGGAACAGGGACAGGAGGAGAGGAAATGGCCTCAAGTTGCAGCAGGGGAAGTTTTAAGTGGATTTAGGGAAAATTCTTTGCTGAAGGACAGTCAGGCATTGGAAGGGGCTGCCAGGGCAGTGGTGGAATCACCATCCCCGCAAGTGTTTCAAAGAAACCTGTGGATGTGGCCCTTGGGGACATGGTTTAGTGGTGAACATGGCAGAGCTGGTTGACAGTTGGACTCGCTGCACCTTAAAGGTCTTTCCAACCTAAATGATTCTGTGATTCTCTGATACATCTGTGTCATTTCAGCCCCAAACAATAATGTGGAGCAAGAGGTGAATACATCTGTGTTTCAGTGCCTGTGTGTTATGGGTGGGAATCTCTCAAGTAGAGAGATGACTTTCCATGATGCCTGTTTGTGGCCAGATGCTTTGACCAGCTGTCCACAATGGGCCTTTTCAGAACTGTGTACGTTCCCATGCAGACCAAATAATTTACTTCAAGGGGACATTAGCAGCTGTTGCATGGAGAAACTGCCCCTAAGGTGATAAGAAGTCCATAAGCCCTTCACAGGCACAGGCAAACATAGGCTCCTCTGTACTGTCTTCTGCAAACTCCCCCTCTCCACCACACTGCCCTAAAGTCACCAGAAGACCCTCCATGTGTGTCCCTGTCTCCCCGGGCTCACACACAGGCCACCAGCACCACGTGCCATGGCAGGAGGGAGAGGTCATGATCAGACCATGCCAAAAGCAAAGGTGCAGCTTTGCCATCACTGTGGGCTGAGCACCCCCCACCTCCCTCCTGCAGCCCAGCTCTGTCCCACCACGGGGGCTGGATGGGGACAGGGCTGGTGTCACACATCCACCCTGGGAGAGCACAGGGACAAATCCAGCCTTTTTGGTGAGCCTTGGGAAGGCACAAACCTGCCTGGCACTGTGCCTTGGCAGCCAGGAGGGCCAAGCCTGTCCTGGGGGGCACCAGGCCCAGCATGGACGGCCAGGCCAGGGAGGGGCTTGTCCTGCTCTGCTCTGACCTGGGGCAGCCTCACCTCAATATTGGGGCAGTCTGGGGGGACAGAATGGAAGGAAGATCTGAAGCCATTAGAGAGTGTCCAAAGGAGGCAACGAGGATGGGGAAGGGCCTTGATTTGAAGCTGGGGGAGGACACTGAGGGTATTTGGTGTGTTCAGCTGGAGAAGAGGAGACTGAGGGCAGAGCTCATGGCAGTTCCAGCTTCCTGGGGAGGGGCAGAGGAGGGGCAGGGACTGAGCTCTGCTCTGGGGGGACCAGGGACAGCACCCAGGGAATGGCTGGAGCTGTGTCAGGGCAGGGTCAGGTTGGATCTCAGGGAAAGGTTCTTCCCCCAGAGCGGGGTTGGGCACTGACCAGGCTCCCCAGGGCAGTGGGCACAGCCCCAAGGCTGCCAGAGCTCCAGGAGTGTTTGGCTGATCCTCTGGGGCACAGGGTGTGACCCTTGGGGATGGGCCTGTGCGGGGCTGAGGGTTGGACTCGCTGATCCTTGTGAGTCCCTTCCACCTCAGCACATTCTGGGATTCTGTGATTCTGGTCCAGGAGCAGATTGGTTTTGTGCAGCCCGAGCTCATTGCAGGGCACTCCTTAGGTTAAAAAGCACATCTGGGGAGAAATGGGTTTTTTTGACAAATAGTGGTAAGTAGCTAGAACAGCAGGGTCTGGAGGGCAACATGAGGAGGTGGCTCTCAGCAAATGTCACCCTGGGCTGTGCACAGCCCGTGGTAGCTGGTGTGGACACTACTCTGCACAGAGTGTGCTAAACACAGTCACTCACGGGAGCAGCGTCTCGCTGGTATTCGGGGTGGTTGGGAGGAATCCCTGCCAAACATCCAGGTGCTTAAAACACCACCAGACATCTGCTGTGACTCAGATAATTCACACCCTTCATGCCCACTGAAGTTTAAAACATTTCAGTCGAAAATATTGCATTCTGTTGAGCCAAGTCATGAAGGAAGCAGCTTGTGCTCAGATGGTTTGTGCAGTTCCCCCCTCCTGCTGCTCCTCCAGCTCTCCGTGTCCTCCTTGCACAATGTGAGCTCACTTTTAAATGGGCTAAGTGGTGAGAAGTGTGGCCATTTCCCCAGCTACTTATTCCTACCCTTCACCCAGCCCTGCCACATGCAGGGGCAGTGGGATCACTCCCAAAGGCACTGCAGGGAAAGAGAGCAAACACATTTCTCTCTGCAGCAGAGTGGAAGGAACAAACAGGGAGTGACAAGTGGCTGGAGGTGACGGAACCTTCACTTGGAGTCACTCAATTTCTTCTGCAGAAACAGGGCATGAACTGCTCAACAGGTCTTGTGACAACAACCAGTGCTTGAAATTTAGCACCTGCACTTCAGAGTGGATTTGGGAATGCTGTGGTGGATCCCACACTGCAGAGCTCCAGGGCTGTGACTGGCAGGAGCACCCTGACTGAGCAGTGGGCTGCCTCCTTCAACAGGACTCAAAGAGCAGGATATTCCTTGGACTTCTCTGCCTTCTTTGGGAGTCCAGACTGGCATGTTGGTGGGACAGGATCTGTGCTGAGACCTAAAGCTCACATGGTTTCCTCTTAAAAGCAGAGGAGCAGTGGCAGTGTCAGCCTGCTGGCACCAAGATCAAGAAGTAAAACTCTGCACTAGCACAGGTCAAAATCCGCCAGCTGCCCCAGGTTCTCATTTCTCAGGACATTGATGCTGTCCTGAGTTAAAAGATCAGCTGGAGAGGGTGCAGAACAGCCTGTCCCAGGGGGCATCCTGGCACACGGCAGTAGCAGGAAGATGTGAAGATGTGAACAAGTGCATATAGACAATATTGCAAAAGCAACAGCACTTGCCTGACTCCTCCAAGGAGGCCGCTTTGGACTTGCTCACAGTCAACAGAGCAGGTGTAAGCAAAATGCCCCATGCAGCAAGACAGGGTTCACCTCAGAGTGTCTCAGTGGTGACATCTTGGCCCACAGTGAACTCTGAGCCATCTCTCTGCTACCTGTTAACACAGCAGAAGGCAACAAGCTCAGATGGAGCCACATCTCAGAGAAGGCAGAACCCACCAGCTGGCACTCATGCTGCCTCCAGCTGGCTCCCATGCTGTATCCAGCTGGCACAGGCAGGAGCACAGAGCCCTGAAGAGGTGAAGACAGCCAGGGAAACCCAGGCACCATGTCACCCTGGCAGGTCTGGCAGTGTTTGCTGTAGCACATGGGTTCAGCTCAGTGCTTCCCAGGGGGATGTGAGCGCCTCCAAAGCATCAGCTGCACAAGGGTAAGTGGTGTTTACTGACAACTGGGAATAAACATGTGTTCCCATTAGTTATCCATTAATTAGTAGACTAATAATGGGCTAAACCAGCTTGTTCTTTAGTAGGTGAGTCTTCCCTGTCATCCTGGACTATTAAAATAATAACAACACTCCCTATGTGTGCTCTTGCAGAGTCATTGTGTCACCCAGGAGGGACCATAGCACACCTGCAACTGTCCTGCTGCTTCCTGCTGTAACCCTGGTCCTGCCAAGCCTGGTGGCAAAATACCATAAACTGCTACGAAACTCAGTGTTATTTGTATGTCAAGTCCAGAGATCTCCCAGGACAGTTCCCTGTCCCAGCCTCGGGACAGACCTGCACGCCCCACACCAGGATTGAACCTCACAGAGATGGGCAGAGCTTGGAGCAGGTGAAACACACCCAGTCAAACATCCCCAGCTGCAGCACACAGCCAACCAACCTTTCTGACCACAAGGAGAGGAGTACTTTAGCTTGCTAAAATCCCCTTTGGGGTATTCTTTGTGCTTGTCACTGCAAGAAAACAGTTTCTTTCCCCCAAGATTGTTGACGTAGCTTGTTACTGAACACTCGTCTGTTTGCAGATGTTCCATATTTTCCTGACATGAAGTTTCTTAACATCCCTTTTAAATTGTCTTTATGCTCACAATGTTGATGCATAATCTCTTTTTTCCTTGAGAAGTTACTGTAAGTGCCTCACGCAATGATGAGATGAAAGCCTTCTTTGTGTTCCTGCCAATCCAGTTTGTATGCCTCTGTTTGTCACCTGCAGATAAAAGCTCAGGGATGTTGTTTAGAGCCAGGCTCTGAAGTAGAGACTCAACTGGAGGCAAGGACAGGAGGGAAATATTAGCAAAGCAACCACCAAATTCTTGACAATCCCAACACCAGCCATTGTGAAGCTTTGCCCAAACAAGAATCCCTCCCTAAAGCCTCTTAGGGTGCTTCCATGAGCACATCAGACTTCAAAGAGGGTGCACACCAGGCCAGTTCCTGGAGCTCAGCTGATGAGCAGGAGCTCATTAAACTGCAGTAATTTGGCAGGTCTGTGTTTACTTATGCTGGAGCATCACATTTTGCGAACAATTTTTTTCCAAACCAAAAGGTTTGAACTGTGTTAAGCTGATGAAATCCAGTCATGGAGACCACTGTGTGGCTTAAAAACACTTTAAGTGATGGAAGTCTGCACACAGATGCTTTCCTTAAATATGGCATCAAGTATCTTTGGGTTTTAGCCAATTAGAAAGTGGTTTAAGCTAAAGCTTAAACATTTTTGTGGCAGACTCAGAGATGAGCTGGATGGACCCTGCTGTACAGACACACCAGTGTTATATCCCAAGTTGTGACTGGGGGCAGCTGAAGCTTTGTCCCCATGGTGGTTCCTCTGAACCCCTCTCCACCTCCACACAGCTCAGCACATCCTTGGAGGCTTCTCTGAATCTACTCCCTGCTTTCTTCCCTTGGACATTTGGGAAGGAATCGGGTTTATTCTATTTTTATCTGTTTTGCTGGGAGAATGCTTCCTTGCCTCCAGGTGGAACAACCAATCCTTTAAATTATATGGACTGTACAGAGATAAATAGGTGTGTACACCTATGGAACTGGAAGGAACATGCTCCACCTGGGCCTGGAAAGGTTTGTTTATCTGTTCAACGCTTTCTTTTCTTTTCCTGATTGATCACATTGGTGGCCAACAAACAATGTCACGGTGCCATGATGTTTGTTCTTCCTCCTCTTCATCTCTGCCCTTTGCTGTCCTGCTCCATTGTGTTTTAGGTGGGATGCAGATTGTCAGGATTGGAGAGCTGTTTGCATTGTGTGAAGAATCAGAGTAATTTAGGTTGGAAAGGACCTCTAATGTCAGGGTTTGGGGTTTTTTTTCCAAGGTAGGAAAATAGTGTGTCTTTCCTCTTCTCTCCTAATGCAAATGTGGCCAAATCGATTTCCCTCCCACTTTCCATAAAATAGATTGATTCCAAGAGGAGAATTTTGAGAAAAGTACAAGTTTGTGAAGACAGTGTGTTCTCGTGGAGGCTGAGATAGTTACTTTAGCTGGAACATTGGTGGCACTTGGCCTGGGGAAGGCAGAGTTTAAAACTGGGGTGGGGAATATCTCTGAATAGAATCCCAGAGTAAAGAGGGTGGCAATCAAGTCAGGATTTATGAGGTGGATCAGTACCCTACAGTGCAGCTCGAGGTGATCTCAGCAGCACAGGGATGAGCAGCAAGATGGGTCGGGCTGAAGGGTAACAGCAAGCCAGTGTCCCAGCAGAGTTCCAAGCTGGATGCCTTTCCAGGCCTGTTTCTGTCCATTGCAAGCCCAGGTGGTGCATTGGCACTGTCCAGTCTGGGTTTCACTGGGGGAGTGGTGTGTGATCTCTCTGCACCCACAGCAGAGAACACAAGGGAAGGGATAAGTTAAGATAGATGGAGAACCAGGCTGAAGTTGGCTCCAGTGGTGGGATGGATAGTGCTCATGGTTTGGCTGATGTTCTGGATCTTCTAATGAAGGTCTGACATTATTTCCTTTGAGCTGCTTTCTGCAGCAAGGTCAATAAAGCACCAATGCAAATCAGTTGAAACAAAGGTGCAGGAGCAGATAACTCTGAACTCCCAAATACTTAAAATAGCTGCCATGGCCCGAGTTATTTACCTCATCTTTGTCAACTAATGAAGCTGCCTCTGTATGGAAATGTGCTCTTAACTTACATTTTTGCTGAGAAGTGGTTGAGATTAATATAGGCCAACTCTTATTTCAGTTTCCTTTTGAATTACCCTGAAGATTTGTTTATTTACAACCGTCTGAGTATTTGAACATAGTCACAGCAAACTAGACAGAGTTGGACACTGCATTGACAGACCAGAGGGAAAACTGGGAAAAAGAGAACTGAGAGGGAACCACAGGGATGAGATGTCAGAGCTGGGCAAGCAGAAGATACTGCAGTTCCCAAAGGTCTGCCACAGGGCAGTAGAACATCGTTGGGGGTGGCAGGAAGGTGTCTAATTGCTGCTTAATTAGCCCCAAAGTTCGTGTGGCAGGAGGGGCTGTGGGATCAATGATAGAATCATACATTGGTTTGGGTTGGGAGGGACCTTAAAGACCATCTCATTCCACCCCCTGCCGTGGGCAGGGACAGCTTCCACTAGCCCAGGTTGCTCCAAGCCCTGTCCAACCTGGCCTTGGACACTTCCAGAGATGAGGCAGCCACAGCTTCTCTGGGCAACCTGTGGAGTGGTGTTGGCTGGACACCATCTCCCATCTCCTTCCCAGCCATGTCTCCAGCAGCAGACAGCAGCTCAGGACACTGCTGAGGCCTCCCTGCTGCCTGCTGGGATGGGCATTGGTAGGGAGAGTGGCAATGCCATGGATGTACGAGGGCACGAGGGTGCCCTGGGGTGGGCAGGGAGCCCACTGGGCCAGGGAGCAGAGCAGACTCTCCACGGTGCCATTGCATGGGCAGATCCACAACGTTTGTTGCAGGTAACCGGTTTTATGGGACTTCTCAAATGAGTGTTGGGGTTTTCCAGCAGGGTAGGGTTCACTTCTGCTGCTAAATTGTTGCCCTGAGGCAGAAGGTGCATGTGAAACCCTGAAGATTTAAAGCTGTCAGACATTCAACTTCACGGGATAACAGAATCACAGAATGTGCTGAGTTGGAAGGGACCCACAGGAATCAGCGAGTCCAACCCTCAGCCCTGCACAGGCCCATCCCCAAGGGTCACCCCCTGTGCCCCAGAGGATCAGCCAAACTCTCCTGGAGCTCTGGCAGCCTTGGTGCTGTGCCCACTGCCCTGAGGAGCCTGGGCAGTGCCCAGCCCCGCTCTGGGGGAAGAACCTTCTCCTGAGATCCCTGATCATCTGATGAGCAATAAAAATATCCTTGGTGAAAGTACAGTGGGCAGCACCAGCTCTGACTCTGCTCAGCTCTGCAGTAGAGAAAGGGCAGCTGGTACACTGACATGGGCTGGGCTGAATGGGCACACGACCCTGTGTCCATCCCACCCCCTGGACCACCTGGGGGATGCCACGTTGGTCCTCAGTGTGCCCAAAAGACACCAGGGGATGAACTGTGTCTGATGGAGACCTCAAAGGCTGCATGAACACTGGTCAGAGAACCTGGCAGGCAGGAGCTGATATGGTGATGTTAAAGCCTGCCAAGGAGACCCTGCTAAAGCAGAAGTGCCTTTCCAGAGCAGGGTGAGTGTGGTACCTGCACATGCTCAGGGCATGTGGGACTGAAAACCCAGTGCAGACTCTTATGGAGTGAAGCTCAGTCCAGCCACCCCTGGAAAGCAAACCCATGGACACCGTGGAGGAGCCAGGGCTGCTCCCTGCCTCTGTGGGACGGATGGCACAGCCACGGGTGGACAAACACCACACATTGCCATGACTGTGCAGTGGCACTCCAGACACATCCCCTATGGGCCAGGTCTTTCTGCTTGGCTTAGTAACACCAAGCAAAAGTCATGAAGTGCAGCTTGCCCAGCTCCTGGTCCCCAGGTCAGCTGGGATCCCTCACGGACCCCTTCTGGTGCCCTGATCCCCATCCACAGCTCAACGTGCATTGGCTTTGTGGGCTTGGTGGTATCACCCAAAGGTTGGACTTGATGATCTGGGAGGTCTTTTACAACCTTTGTGATTCTGGAATTCTGTGCCCTCACCATCTGTGAACTGAAACTGCAGCAGAATGACCTATTTCCACACTTGCTGCTGCCAACTTGTCTCATCCCTGTAGGGTGTGTTTCACTGAGCTCTTTGAGAAGTGTCACATCCCCTTCCTCTCTTTTTGCCATGCCCCCTCCCTCCCTTTCCCATGTTCCCTCCCTCTCCTTGCCACATAACCAGGCTGCTGAGTACAGCATATGATGGAAAAGAGAGGAGACATTCACTGGGCAAGAAGAGACATTGCCTGAGAATTCCCCACCTCTGCAAAGGCTCCAGGGTGGAAGGAGGGAGCAGAAGGCTCCATTTCATGGTGTGGAACCAACATTTGGCTCCACTGGGCTGCTGCTAAAGGGACACACAGGAGCTGGCTTTTCGTCTTGGTGGGGGCAAACCCAGATTTCCCTGCACAGCTCAAGGGTATTCTCATGGTCACAAAGCCATAAGGCTTTGGCAATGTGGCTTCCACACCCCGTGACCCTGCTCTGAGGGATGAACTTTCAATTTTCTGTGTGTTTTACTGTGCTGGGCAGTTACCACCCTGCGTGAAGGGGCACAGGCCAAAGCATTTTCTTTGCTGTGAGCTGGGAAATACAGAGAGAAGCATGAAATGGGAAAGGTTTTGATAGGGAAATTCTGACAGTCTAAATAAAACTGGGTTTCAGGCTTCATGCCTTATCACCTGGACTTGTGTCTGGCAATAACAGGAGGCACTGCCAAGCAGCCGGTGCTCCACAGATCCACCCAGGTGGGCCTGTTGGATCTCCTCTTCGTGTTTCATCAGGGGAGGCTCCGTGCACCAAATCAATCCTTTGCCCATCAGATAAGAGCATAAAGTACTCAGCTAATGCAAATGTGTAGTAAATCAATAACATGCCACTACTAATACACTTTAATTAAAGCACAACAGACTGCAGCTCCTCTGCACTTACAAGGAAGGAGAACTGGCTGATGTGGCATCAGAAAAGGGAGCTCATGGATTTGAGGATAAAAGAAAACCTGTCCTAGGGGTGGACTGAGGAGTGGGAGGGATCTGAGCAAGGAATGGTGGAGCTCAGAGGCAGAAGGCAGGGGCTGGAGAACAGCATGAGCTGTGCTGCCAGTGCTGTAGTGGAGAATAGAAATAAGTCTTGGGCTGATGGGGCAGGAGAAGGGCATTGGGGAAAGAAGTGTCTGTGAAAGGAAGGTAGAATGGATGGTGGCTCACAGCTGCTGGAGCTGAGCCCCAGAATGGCTTAATAAAAACCTCTCTTCACAACAGGAGTATCAGCAAACCAAGTCCAAATGATGAGTGAGGCACTCACTGGACAGAATCCCAGAATCCACTGAGTTGGAAGGGACCCACAAGGACCATCGAGTCCAACCCTCAGCCCTGCACAGGCCCATCCCCAAGGGTCACACCCTGTGCCCCAGAGGATCAGCCAAACACTCCTGGAGCTCTGGCAGCCTTGGGGCTGTGCACACTGCCCTGGGGAGCCTGGTCAGTGCCAACCACCCTCTGGGGGAGGAACCTTTCCCTGAGATCCAACCTGACCCTGACACAGCTCCAGCCATTCCCTGGGTGCTGTCCCTGGTTCCCCCAGAGCAGAGCTCAGTCCCTGCCCCTCCTCTGCCCCTCCCCAGGAAGCTGGAACTGCCATGAGCTCTGCCCTCAGTCTCCTCTTCTCCAGCTGAACACACCAAATACCCTCAGTGTCCTCCCCCAGCTTCAAATCAAGGCCCTTCCCCATCCTCGTTGCCTCCTTTGGACACTCTCTAATGGCTTCAGATCTTCCTTACACTGCAGTGCCCAAAACTGTCCCAATATTCAAGGTGACAAAACCAGAGGAAATTCAGGAGCTGAAGGGATATGTAGGACCATGTGGACCAAGGCTCAGTGCCCGTGCAGGGCTCTGCATCCCCCAGGGCTGGGGCAGGACCGTGCCCTGGTGCAGCAGCCACGCTGTGCCCTGTGGGCTGGGTCACACCATGTGCTGCCGAAGACCTTCTGCAGGTCAGGTGGTCCCTGGTGGGATGGTGACTCCTTTCAGCTCCCACCAACCCCGCCCTTGAACCAGCCACCACAGGGAACAGCCACATTTTTGGGAGCAAAGGGAGGTTTTCATGTGGCCATACAGCCCCAGAAGCAAGAACCTCAGGGATGAGCTGCTCGTCCTCCTGCTTTAATCCCGCCCTCCTGGAAACATCATAGCATAGAACACCGTGCTCGGATTTGTTAATTGAAATTTAATTGAAACTGCTTGACTGGGAGCTCTCAGAGGGCTTAAGGACTGGAGAAATGACAGTCGACCAAGGAGAGCACTGCACTGCAAGGCACCAATCTGGGCTCATCAGGGCTTGGTCTTGATCTTAAAATAGTTATTTGAAAGCAAGCAGGGAATGAATGTTTGTGGGTTGTGCCTCATTTGGAAGAGAAACAAGCATGAATGGACAGAGAAGTGATTTTAAGAGTTTAGAAAGAGGAGCTGTCCTGATTTTTTCTCAGTGCTTTGGAGGAAGTGATGGGAGAGCAATGTGCTCCCTGGATGAGAAACCAGAAGTCAGAGCTGTGGGAAGGTCTGAAAGCACAGAGAGAGCTGATGGGAAGGTGGAGATGGGCTTGCAGGGTGATATGGTTACAGGAAAGGCTGGAACAATTTGGGATTGCATCCCAAAGAGCCAGAAGAGAGCCATGACCGTCCATTAAGGGAGTCAGTGCCACCAGAAATATTCCACTACTTCACAGAATCCCAGAATGTGCTGAGTTTTGGAAGGGACCCACAAGGATCAGCGAGTCCAACCCTCAGCCCTGCACAGGCCCATCCCCAAGGGTCACACCCTGTGCCTCAGAGGATCATCCAAACCCTGCTGGAGCTCTGGCAGCCTTGGGGCTGTGCCCACTGCCCTGGGGAGCCTGGTCAGTGCCCAACCACCCTCTGGGGGAAGAACCTCTTAGCAATACCTAATCTAAACCTCCCCAGGGAATTTTTGGGAACTCTTACTGATCCAGACTGGCAGTGTTGGAACCACCAGACCTGAGGCTGATGAGAAGCTTTCTGTGTTTCTCCATGGGCTGGAGGCCTTGGAGGCGATGTCTCACCATCCAGCCCTGGCTCCCTCCCTCCCCACCAGCATCTTCCCTTCCCTCACAGGGGACTTGTTTCCCAGCACATATCAGAGCTCTGGGAATCCCCAGCAGATTAGAGCTGGCTAAAGGCAGGGGGAAGGTTACCTGACACATTGCTCCTGACATGTCTCAGTGGAGTCCCTTGTCCCTGGTCGCTGCCATAAATGATACACCCTGTTACACCCACTACATGAAATCCAGAGTAAATAACTGAAGTAGTTAGGGAGCAGGATTACCCTGAAATTTGTTTCCATCCTATCACAGTGATTTGGTTGTCTCTGGGCATTAGCTCCACAATGTAATAAGCAAAGCCTCTGAAATACCTTCGTGAGAATTAGGGTTTTATAAATTAACTGATTACTGATAAAGCCTAATTATAAATTAGGTCTTATTATCAGAAGCTTCTGAACTACTCTGAATGAATTAAAGCCGTAGGAGCAGAAATATTTCAGTTAACTGTGTGAACTCTGATAAAGGTCTGAAGAGAGACTGTGCTCTGCCCTGCTCCCTGCCTGCACCCAGGGCATTGCTGGGAACTTCTGCAAAACCAGGCAGGACAACCTGAGACAGCCCCTGCACCAGGGAGTCTCTTCTTTACTCCTTCCTCTGTTTGCCCAGGGAACAAGGTGATCCCTTCCCCAGGGCTGAGACATTTCTCACCTGGTTGCGGTGACACCCACCCGGCCCATTGCAGTGACCCCCCACCCACCCACTCCACTGCACCGGAGTGAAGGTGCTCCAGGGATGAAGCTCAGGGCTGCGGGAGGCAGTGGGTTGGAGGGTCAGAAATCACTTTCCTTGGGCAAAAATCCTAATTCTCACAAGCCACTCGCTAACCCTTGTCCTACAAACCCTCACTGTGACCTCGGTGGCTCTGTGCACAAACACAGGGGCCACGGAATTGGAGAGGAAAAGATTTTTTCATTGATTTCATCCCAGACTGACACTTTTTTCTTATTCACTGGAAAACTAGCATTTCTCTCCCTGCTTCCAGCTGACCTGCCAATAAACCACTTCATTTTTTCAGGAAGTGCTCTGTCTTGAAGATACATCAAAATACTCTGAACTTTTCTTGGCAAAACTAGTAAAACTGGCTACTCTAATAGTTCTGGAGTGCATGTCCTCTCACAGTCTCCTTTACAAGGAGGAGATTCACTACCTGGGTTCAGGGTGCAAGGGGAGCATCACTGCAGGGAGACCATCCTGTAAGGGTGGGTTGGTGACAGCCCTGCCAGCAGCAGGTACCTCTGCGACCTGACTCTGTTGGGTCCTTTTGAAAGAAGTGTTGAAATATCTGCTTCAGGAACACCTTCTTCTTACTTCCTTTTTTCCTCTCAACTCTGACCCCCTTTGGTTTGAAGTCAGAACTGTGTCTCTTTTGTTTCCCCTTAGCTGGTGAGCTGTATTAAGGTAGGAAATCCTTTGCTTCAGGGAAGATTTCTCTCTGCTGCAGGGATCTGGGAAATTTAGGAGTGGAACATAAAATGGAAGGATCTTAAGTGTGAGAGAGGTTGGTGGATGCCCCAGCCCTGGAAACATGCAAGGTCAGGTTGGATGGGGCTTTGAGCAAACTGGTCCAGCTGGACTAGATGGGCTTTTAAAGGTCCCTTCCAACCCAAACTCTTCTATGATCCTTCATGTCCCTCAGTAAATGGTTGCACCATGTTCACGCCACTCCTGCTCATGAAAGTTTTCCTTGCCATCTGGAAATCAGTTTGGTTTTTTGCCTGTCCTGCCCAAACCCCAGTTCTCTGGGGGTTGGATCCTTCTGGGTGACAGGCTCCATCCACCTGCCAATCCATCTGTTCTGTGCCACCATGGGCTCGGAGTTCAGAGAGCTCCTCTCCCTCCCTGATGCCTCCAGGTAGATTTACAAACAATAAACTCTTTTTTGCTAGCTCAAACCCAGGTTTTCAGCTGATTGCTGTAGGAAAGGCTTCCTGTTCCCTGGCAGCCACAAACACATGTTCTCTAGAACATGAGCAAGGAGAACTCACAGCCCAGTTCAACCAACTACAGCCCAATCATCAGATCTGACACCGTTCAAGCCCTTTTTTCTGTCCCTTCCTCTGCTGTTCCTCATCCTCTATTCACAATTTTTAAGCAATCTCCACTGCCCTGAGTGTTGTCCCCCCTGTAGCAGGACAAACAAGGCAGTTCATGTCCCATCTCACCCCCAGGCAGCACCCAGGGTGTGATTCTGTTCTGCAGATGGAGACTGGAGCTGCTGGAGCACATTCAGGGACGTGTTTCTGAAGAGGTCCACCCTGCTCTCCTGCAGTGGGTCTGTGTCTGTGTATCCCTCAGCTCAGCTGCTCCCAACCCCAATTATCAGCAGAGTAATTCAGGACAGTGTTTAAGAAGTTTAGCTCCTCTCATGTACAATTTGAAAGATGTGAACATTCTCATCACTGGGCTGAAAAAGATACTGAAAGAAAGGAATTCATGGACTTCAGACCACAAAGGAGCAGCGACTGCAGTTTGGACCTTCTGCTCAACAGAGGCCAAAGATTCTCACCAGTAATTCACAGCTCAAATCAATAACTTCTACTTAATGCCTCTGAAAAGATGGTAAGATTTGATTTAAGTGATGAAAAATCCACTGTGTCCCCAGCCATGCCATTTTCATGATCCTACCTCTCCAAAAACATCACTACTAAAAACTGTACGAGTCTACCTGGCTGTTGGCTCTGACTGTTGGATAAATCTACCTGTTCCTACTCTGTCCAAGAATCATCCACTGCTCAAGCTCCTCTCCCCATGGCAGAACTTGAAATGTTTAAGTGACATCTTTTGGACCGGTAAAAAAGGTTGAGAGGTTATTTTTTATTATAATGCTGTTTTAGAGCCTCTGAATGATTCTCATTCTTTGCCACCTGCCCAATGTGTCAACAATGTTTTGACAGAGGAGCTCCCCGACAGGAAATGATTTCCAGTTGTGGGGTCACCAGTCCCAGGTGGGTGACCATGTGCAAGACCTATATCTCTGGGAATAATCCACTTTTCTCTCTCTAGAGTGGTGGTTACCTAAAGGAAAAGAAATTCTGGCTCTAAGTGAAGGTAAAATGATACAGCTGAGAGAAGCTAAATTTAAGCACTGTCCTGATTTGTTCTGCAGTTGTGCACCTGAGCAATGATCCCAAAGGGAGTCCTACAAAATACAATGGTCTCCTTCTAGGAAAAAAGGCAACGACTGTGAACCAGACTGTGAACCAGACTCTTCTCAATGTGTTTTGTGGTCTCCTGGGCAGTTTTGTTGCCTAGAGAAGGCAGTCACCTGCCTGTGGAAGGGTGGTGTGTGTGGTGGCTCCCACCCTTCACCTGTGGGAAGCAAAAGCCTTTGTGTGTCCTGGTCCCCCTGTGCACCCATAAAGAGCTCCATGGACACCACTTTGCTCCTCGACCCCCACTCCTCATTGCTCAGTTTGAACTCCAGGGTGGTGGATCCCTGGGAGTGTTTGGTCACCCTTGATGCTGTAGGAGAATTCAATCCAGCAGTGCAGGGAAATGTGCAATTACCTTGGAAAGTGCATGTTCTTAATGAGGTGATCATGGGATACCAGCTGGAGAGCAGATCCAAAGCCTGTGAGAAAGTACATTGAGAAAATAACACCCATCTGCTCTTCCAGTATGGAAAAATCATCCTCTGCCTTTTTAAGGAGAAGTTCCTTGTAAAGCTATTTTCATTCCTCCCCAGCAGAGCACACAGATGGAATGGGATTGTTTTCATGATGGCAAGGATTTGCTCCTTCCATTTGCCAGTGCAACCAAACATTTAATTATAAAACTCCTGAAATTAAGTAGATGCAAAAATTAAGATGAATATGCTCATTTTTGCCAATACTGTGAAATGTTTTTACTCTGAAAGACTCGTTCCATTACAATATACTGAGCAGAAAGTTAACACTCACATAATGACCTTAAAACCTGCTCAGAATGCAGAAACAGGTCATTGCTGTTCACTCTCTTAAGGAAAGATCTAGACCCCTAAAAATTGAGTTTACTATGGAAACAGTGTAATTACAGAAGCAGAACATGTAATACCATAATTCTGTGGCTCAGTAGAGCGTCTTCTATATTACAGAGTCCTTTCAGGATGTACAGCTGCCTCAAGGTCACTGAGAGCGTCCCTTTCCTTATTTTCCTCTGCTCTGGAATGTTGGACTTCCCATCCCTGCAGTTGTTCAAGGCCAGGTTGGATGGGGCTTGGAGCAGCCTGGTCTAGTGGAAGGTGTCCCTGCCCATGGCAGGGGGTAGAATGAGATGGGCTTTAAGGTCCCTTCCAACCCAAACCAGGTTGTGATTCTGTTATTTATAGAAACAAAAATTCTCCCTTAGGAGGATTTGGGTGATAACACAGAGAGGTGAACTGGTCCAGTTAAACCAATTCAATCAATGCAAAGGCATTTTTAGTGTGGTTGCAGTGACTTATTTTGAATGAGCTTAAGCTTCTTCCTCACTATCTTAGGCTGAAAGGGACCTGTCTGATGGGGAGGAGAAAGACCATGCTGCACCTTCCCTCAGGTTGAACTGAGTCGTGTTAGTGTGACACCTCACACTAAATGGGCACAAACCCCAAGGGGGCTTCACCTGACACCTCATGGAAAGGACAGAGCAGCCAAGAGCATCTCCTGTGCTGAAGCCCAGATCTGTAGTAGGAGGAAATTCCACAGATGTGAGTGGTCTTGAGGGTAAGGACCTGACCTCAAAAGGCTCCCTTGACCACCCCCCCGAAGGACACCAACAAGTCAGACATCACGTGGGCCAACTACACCCAGAGAGCAGCCCAGGGCGAGGAAAGCTGCCTGGGACAGCTCAGCTGAAACTGCCTCATCCTCCTGGAAAAGTTACAGGGAAACATGGTGGGCAGCACCAAAGAACTGCATTTTGATCCAGATGTTGAATGGAGGTGAGGTCTCCTCAGCCTCTCAGGACTGTGGTGCCATGGTTTGGCAGGGAGAGGGGAGAGGTTTGTGTTTGTTAGCAACAACTGCATTGTGGAGGGCAAAAGATATGGGAGTCATGGAACACGTGGGGGCCATCAAGACTGCAAGAGCTGCTGGGACACAACTGGACTGCTGGTCAGGGTGTCCCAGGGGAGCTTGGCCACCTCTGTAGATCGTACATGATGTGCTGGTTTCACCTGCTCTGCACATTGATGTGGGACCTGATTCCCCCCAGCTTGGCCAAATGAGTCAGTGGGTGCACCCCGGAATGTTGCAAGAGCCAGGGCTGACATTGGTGGGCAGGGTCTCCAAGAGGGTCCTCAAATGTGACAACATGCCCACCCACAGCAATAGAAACAGTGGTGGTGGTGTCACCTCCCCTCCTCCTGCCCTGGTACCTGGAGCAAGGTCAAGCAATTCTAGACCACTCAGTAGGGACATTTGATCCTTCTTTGCTTTGTGTTCATCTTTAATAGATGCAGGGGCCACCTGGCTCCAGCTGAGAGAAGTATCAAAGGATCTGCTGGGCTGTCAGTGGGAAGGATGGATGGATGGATGGATGGATGGATGGATGGATGGATGGATGGATGGATGGATGGATGGATGGATGGATGCATGGATGGATGGATGGATGTCTCCTAGGCTGCCATGGAGCCCCTCCGTTTCTTCAGTCCTCCCTGAGTCTGGAAACCTGAAGCAAGCTGTGGCAGCTGAGACAGCCCATGCCAGGAGAGCTGTCTGGTGTTTTGCTCTCTGCAGCTCTCCTGAGCTGAGCTGGAGGAGCTGCAGAAGGAAAATGTCACCAGCTGGTGGAAAACCCATCAGAGGTCACAGCACAGGGAACCCCAGACTTTGCTTTGAAACTTCCTCCCTAAATAATGAATTTCCTGGCAGCAGTGTCTCAGAAAGGCTTAGCATGAGGCTGCCAAAGGAGTGACCTTGTGTGACAAAGCAGCTGGAAAATGCCAGAAAAATTAGATCAATCAATCTTCTTAATTTGCTACTGAAAAATGCAACCTTTGCAACGGGATGAGAAGCCCAAACCACCCCTTTTAACCTGGATCTTCAATCAACATCTTCCCATGTTCCACAAGGAAGGAAAACACACATAAAGAAGCAATTCAGAGGAGCTCCTGGTGCCCCTTGCAGTTGAGGTGCAGAGAGATGACCCCAGCTCAGAGGGTACAAGAGGCAGAACTCACCCAATAGCAAAGAGCTAAATAATTTAAAAATGTCTTTGCTCCCTTCCTTTGCCACAGCCAATGGTCCATGGGGTTGTCAGGAGCATGATGGGCAATGTACAGAGAGAGAGGGGGAAGTCCCAAGAGCCACCAGTGGTGCTTATTCGAGGGTTTTCTTTGGGACACCAAAGCTGGCCAGAGCAGCTGTCTGCTTTCTTCACCTCTTTGTGTTGTTTCAGACACATTGTGGCTTTTGTGTCACCCTAAATCAGCAAAATATTGATATCAGAGTCCATAGAGTACAGAAAAAGTAGAATCACTCATGAGAGCAATCAGGCTACTGATCCCTTACCTTTCCAACCGCCTGTGTCCAAGACTTGAGCTGGAGACAGCTGAAAGCCTTTAGAATTGATATTTTCTAGGCTCTGTCTCTGCTTCCAGATGGGTTTCCTCTGAGAATATCATAAAAACACTGAGTGTCAGGAGAAAATAGTGACTCCCTGCCCATCACACAGGTCTGGTGACCCTGCCTGCAGCTGGAAGTGTAGAAATAGGATGAAAGAGGCAGAAAGTTGAATGTAGGGCTGAGGATCCATGGTCTGGGGGCTATAGAAAATTTATGCCAGATACAGTAACTCCCAACAAGTCTCTACAATCTGTTGTAAAAGCATATGGTTGATGTTTGTCAGCTTTTGGCAGAGTGGCTGAGGTGGAGCAGCCGCAGCCCCACACTCAGGAGGAGCTCTCTCAGGACTGTCAGGATTTTACCTTGATGCTAAAAGAAGCAAAGTCTGGAAAAATGCAAGCAAGGTTCCCTTGCAGGCTGTTCATGCTGAGTTTTGTCCTCCTGAGCTGCTCCAGAGGGTCACTGGAGCTGTCCCAGCCTGGGACTGGGACTAGCCAGGGCTTGCTCTGTTCAGCAGCTCCTGTTTGCCAGAGGCCACTCTCCCACCTGGGTCAACCTTTGAATTTCCTCCTTCAGACCATGATTGCCAGTCCTGAGGATGCCAGGGTGGTGAGATGGTCCCCAGTGCTGGTTGCAGGATAAATCCCTGTCTGTGGGATCCCCTCTGTGCACAGCAGGTAACAGGGCAGGGTTGTGTTACTGCAGATTTACACCGTGTTCATGTGGAGCTTCTTCTCCTTCAACAGAGGCTGTTCCAGTAAAACAGGAGTTAAGGCAGGTACTTTGCACAGATGGTGCTGTCACCATCCTGGGAAGATCCCACAACCTATTTAAGAGTGAGATTTCCAGCACTGGGGTGGGAACTCAGCGTCCCAGACTGTCTGCCCTGGAAAATCCCTGAAGATCCTTTCAGAGCCAGGCTCAGGGAAGTGCCCAGGTGAGCAGTGGGCTCCTCTCCACTGTCTGACTGATGATCAACAACAGCAACCATAGAATGGCAGAGAAGATGCAGAGAGAGGGCAGAGCAAAAGGAAAGGGGGAATTGGGGTGTCTCCAGCCCCTCCTGACCCATGAGAGGCACAGAGCTGGTGGGACTGCTTGACACTGGGGCTGAGATTTGGTCAATCTGGGTTTATTTGCCCCTCCACAGTGACAACCTTTCTCCTCTTCAGCCACTTCCATGGATCTTTCCTGTCAGTGTTGCTGTACAACTTGCATTTATTTTGCAATCTGAGTGCATGGTCAATACAGACCTCATTCTGCTGTGTTCTCCTGCAGTAATTTGGATCTATAATACATGGAATAGTCACCATTTCCTCCCACAGCCTAACTCCTGGCACAGGAAGGAAGGACTGTTGTGGTCTAATCCAACAGTGTATGTTGTACATGCCATAAATCTGTTACATTTACTCCCATATTTTGTAGAAAAATAATGCTGTATCTTTGCATCTGGGCTGCCAGGCACTAATGTTCCTTGTGTGCTGTCATTGTAGGGGAAACACAGCACCAACAATACACTATTATCACTACAAAGTGACAGAACTGTAGCTATATCTGTGCTAATGTGCTGCACTGTATGATAATCACAAATGCTTTTCATACATACAGGTTTTTTTTGAAGACAGAGAGAGAAGTCTGAAGAGACTCTGAGCTGGCAGCACTGCACAGAAACCTGATTCTCCGAGAGCTGCTCAGCTGAGAATCAGAGAATCACAGATTGATTTGGGTTGGAAGGGGCCTTAAAACTCATCTCATTCCATGGGCAGGGACACCTTCCAGTAGCCCAGGCTGCTCCAAGCCCTGTCCAACCTGGCCTTACATATATATGTATATTTATTGTTGTTATAATATTGAATACAACCAGCAAGTAATTTCATAATTTCAGCCCCAGCACCAGGACCTGCACATGAGCCTGTTTGACACTCCCTCTGTCTGCACTCAGGTGTGGCAGTCATGGTTTATAAATAAAGAATTAACAAAATACATACAGAAAGCCTCCAGTTGGCTTTTCTCCTTTCCAGATGCCCCAAAAATATGCATTCAAACATCAAAATGGCACTTAGAGGGCAGGAGTGGGCACTGAATCCCTCAGTAAAGTGTCTGTCAATGCACATAGATGTATTTTTTCTGGCCCTTTGCATGTCTGGGTAATATTAAGCAACATCTGTTTGATCAGAACATTTAACATTACTCTTCAGCATCTTAAAATAGCAGGTAGAGGAGACTTCTTCTACTCTGATGTGAATTTTTAATACTTGTTGATATTCAAGCTGGGGTACTGGGATGAGTTATTTCTAAGAGAGGGAGCCTGGCATTGGTCCTGTGAAAAATAATGGCTCCTCCACAAATTGAACACCGAGAAAATCAACTTTTGGTCCATATGGTTTTATAGCAATTAGATCCTGTCAAACAAGTCTGATTTCTTTTCCTGCTGGAACTGGAAGTAGGTTTGAGAAGCACGTTGCCTGGATGCAGCAGATGTTTGCAATGCACCTGCCCAGGGAGATAATTGAGTGCCTGGGATCACAGGTATGGATGTGAAGCCAAATGCAAACTTATCCATCTAAAAGGCAAAAAGGACCTCCTGGAAAACAGTGGCTTCAAAAATGGATTGAAGACCATTGTGAGCAGATGAGCAAATGTGAGCTGCCAGTGCACAAAGAGTTAATGTTGTGTTTGTTAACACAGGGGTGGGCAAGGAAAGATTTCTTCCCTCCATAGGGAAATGTTCACATCAAGCCTGGATTATGAGATGCCAGTCTGATGTTTGTGCTTTAAGAGGGTACAGGAGCAGGAGAAGGTTCAGAAAAGAGCCACGGAAATAATTTAAGGATGGGAGAAATTGCCCTAAAGTGACTGATTTTTAAAAGCACAATTTGTTTAAATTGTAGAATGAAAGAGTGAGAGGTGACTGGAGTACTTTGTAAGTACTTGCACGGGGAGAAAATACCAGGGACTAAAGGGCTCTTTAATGTAATGGAGAAAGACATAATAAGAACTAATGGCTGGGAGCTGGAGCTGGAGTAATTCAGACTAAATAAGTCACAAGATTTTACCAGTGGAGGTGATGAAACACTGGCACAAAGTCCTGAGGGAGGGTGAGTGACCTCTGTCTCCTCAGAGCTTCTGTTCAGGCCTGGGCTTCATTTTTGGAGGACATGCTCTAATCAAACACCAAGAATTTGCCTTTTTGCAGGGGTGAAGCCCTTTCTCAAAGTCAGGAGTGGGTCTCAACAAGGCAATGGGTCCTCCTGGCTGAAAAGTGTTTGGAAAATTGCTTTTGCACCTGATGTGACAAGGCTCAAGGGACCCCTTCTAATGAAAGATATTTTATTATCCCATTTGGTCCGTGTGGCCTCTGGAGGTGGCTGAGGAGCTGCCAGGCCAGGGTCTCAACTGGAGTGATGCAGTTCAGGATCTGAGGCCACTCCCTGAGCAGTGGTGCTCTCCCACACCATCAGTACCTCATTTTCCATTACTTCTCCAGCTCAGACCTTCCCTCTGCTCTGCCAGATGTCAGTGCCAGGGCTTAGAGAGAGGTTCCTCCTCTCCCCCACACAAGTATTTGGTGTCCTCTGAAACGGGATTTCTCCCTGAACTCTGCAAGAAGATGAACTTGTCCCCTCCCCAGTCCCAGTTCTGGGTGTGAACACCAGCCATGGACTGAATCAGGCTTATTGACACTGAAGACCCAGCTTCAATCCCAATCTCATTTCTTTTTAGTGGCCCCTTTTAATTCCACACTGGTTGATGCCAAAATCGTATGGTATTAAAAAGGAAAAAAAAAAAAGCAGCTTTTATTGAGCTTTTATTGCCCAAATTTTATGCAGGATGTTGTCTTTGTTGTTGTGCTGTGAGATTTTCAGTGAATTCCCAGTTTCTTTCCCAACAAGCAGCACTGTCACCCTGACTCCCTTCCCAGGACACATGCACTGACATGGATTCTGTGTGTGGTTGCTTGGCCAGCTTGGGAACACCTTGCCATCCCTCACCTGTCCATACACATCAGTCACCCAGCTACCAGGTGAACTATGGGATAGCTTATTCACCATAAATAATGAGTAGTGAAAGAAAAATACCTCTGTGAGTAGTTCACAAGCCATCAGTGGATAGAAATATGTTCCCATGATCAGTTTGTTTGTAATACCAGAGCACATTTTTACAAACCACAGCATTCAGAATTAATTTCTCTGAGAGGAAAAGGGATCCAGCACTAATGGAGGAGGTGGCTGCTCACGTGTCACTTCAACTGCTTTGAGAACTGCCACAAGCCTTGTCCATTCCTGCAGAAGTCCAGGGATGGATCCCAGTGTTTCACCTCCATCCTGAGTGATGGCAGTGGGTGCTGGGGTAGCACAAGGGTCAGGGCAGGATTTTGAACCTGGATTTGAAGAGCTTGTTTTAACCAAGATAGGTTTTCTGAGAGGCCACATCCCACCTACTCAAACCTTTGACCATTTCCATTGCTAAGAGCATGGTTGGGCAGGAATTTTCATAGAACCACAGAATCACAGACTTGTTTGGGTTGGGAGAAAACTTAAAGCTCATCCAGTCCCACCCCCTGCCACGGGCAGGGACACCTTCCACTAGCCCAGGTTGCTCCAAGCCCTGTCCGACCTGGCCTTGGACACTTCCAGGGATGGGGCAGCCACAGCTTCACTGGGCAACCTGAGCCAGGGCCTCCCCCCTCACTGGCAAGAATTTCTTCCCAACATCTAACCCTGCCCTCTTTCAGTTTCAAACCATTTTGTTTTCATTTTAAACCATTTTGCGTGTATACATTTTCATTTATAAGAATCTTTCATTTAAGTCTTTGTGTTTTATCACTCTAAGGGCATCGTTTCCTGCTTCTCCAACTTCCTGGGAATCTTGTTCTCCACCATCTCCATTGCATCTGATTCTCCTGTGGTTCCAACATCAGGAGTAAGTCATCCATATACATACTGGTTTCTGGTCTCCAGAATTAATTTCTTCTACTCCTTGGGGATTTGATATAGGTAAACCAAAAGTTCATTTCCTAACAATAAAAATACAAAAACAGAGGTACTAGAAGAGGTGTTCTAGAACACCAGGGTGTTCTCCCTAGTAAGGCTGGTTAAGGTTCTGATCTTCACAAAACTGTTAAAAATAGTTCACTATAGAATTTTCTATAGTGGCTTGGCTCAATTTCTAAATTTTCTTTTGCTGGAAAAGAATATTGGCAAGTCATCCCAATTCTCAAGCAATGTTATCAAGAGCTGTTGAGAAAGCTGCATCCACTCATTTAGGGGGATTAATTCTAATTTGTCACATTCATTGCTAATAACTTTTAACAAATCCAACCCAAATTTTTGTTTTTCAAGTAAGGTTTGGATTTCTGTGCTGTTTCCACCATCAGAGAGATGGGTGTGGAAATCCAAGAGGTGAGGGACACCTGCCCAATGAACCCACCCAACCACCTGCCCAATGGGCACCACAAAATGTTGGCTGTAGGATGCAGTGTCCTGGATCCCATGGTTGGATGGTTGGAAGCTGCTCTGGGAGGGCCACAGGCCAAGACACAGAGGTGCAGATCTCCTGAAGTGTCTCCTAGTGCTGAGTGAAGCCAAAGGCAGAATCTATGTGAGTACCATGGGCCCAGGGAGGAACAGGAGAGAAGTTTTAGATACACAGTTTAATTTGCTGATGAGGATATGATGTAAGATCTCAACGGTATCATTTCCAAAATGCTCTCAGAAATGAATACAGGGCAGATGAAGGCTCAGATTTGAGAAAAATGTGTATGGGATCAGGGTCTGGACCTGCTAAAAGTGGAATAAATGTTTGGAATTGCTGGAGCATGTCTGTGAGAGGCAGATTCTCACACAGGCAAAACAGGCCTTGGCTGGAGGTGGCAATTACCAATATCACAAAACAATCCAGGTAGCTGAACCAATAGCAAAGACTTACATGTAGCAGTTTGAATCCTATAATTTTCGATATTAGGATAGGTGAACTGGAGACTCAATTCTAAAGGAAAGTATTGACTTACCAGGCCTGGCAGAGAGACAGTGACCAGTGGGACATATCATGGAATGACAGTCACGGAGTAACAGGATGCATGAGGCTGGAAGGGACCACAGCGGGGAACCGGTCCCACCTCCCTGCTCCAGCAGGGTCATCCCAGAGCACACAGCACAGGGTTGTGTCCAGATGGTTCTGGAATATCCCCAGTGAGGAGACTCCACACCCTCTCAGGTCTCTGTTCAGTGCTGGGTCACTGCACAGCAAAGTTCTTCCTTGTGTTCAGGTGGAACTTCCTGGGCATCAGTTCCTGCCCATTCCTCTTGTGCCATTGCTGGGCCCCCCGAGCAGAGCCTGGTCCATGCTCTACCCCCTCCCTGCAGGCACTGATGGACATGGATGTGGTTCCTCTCAGTGTCTCCTCTGGAGGCCAAACAGGCCCAGCTCTCTCAGTCTGTAACAGGGTGTATCTCATGTGGTAACAGCAGAGTAACTGCTGCCAATGGAGAGGAGACACTTAAAGGTCAACAAGGTAAAGGAGTTTACTGTGCCAACAGGCAGCAATTCCTGTGGATGGAAGTTTCCTGCACATATGGTAAGAAATGATGTGGTGGCTGTGCTGAGCTCCACGGGACAGCTCAGTGATGGTGCACAGGGTCAGTGAGCCCTGAGTAGTGTTAGCTGATCTTTCAGGGCTGAAAACACAAACATAAAAGTAGACTTCCAGTGCCCCCATGGTGATTAGTGACTGTAACAAAGGGTGAGGTGCTGAGACTGCACTGTCAGGCAGCCTGAGAGCTGTTCCTTCAGAGGGTAGGAAAGAGGAGAAGCAATCTTTGATTTAGTGTGGAGCAGTCCAGGAGATTTGGTTCAAGGCCTAACCATCAAAAACCATTCCCACAGAAGAGTGGTTGTAATAGACTGAAGTTCAATACTCTGTAGGAGAGGGGGGGAAAAGGTAGAATTGGCTCTGATAAAGTTTAAAGGGACTCTATAAAAAAAAAAAGAGAAGAGACTAGTTAAAAGGGAATTTAAAGGGAATGGCTAGAAGGGCAAAATGATTGAAAGCAGTGGGGATACTTTTGAAATAAACTATATTAGAAGCTCTGAAACATTATTAGAAACTTTAAATGGACAAAAGTCATTCTGGCCATAGTTCTAAAGCAGCATAAAAGAAGCAACTAGAACTCAAAGAATAACTCTGGCAAATTAATGTAAACTCATGTTAACGTGGGCCAAAGTTGTGCTTGAGGAAGAACTTGCTAAAGACATTAAAACTCATGATATCATTTATTTTTCAGGCTTTGGAAGGTAAGTCTGTGCCATGGTACAGCTCATGGAAGATCAGAATTCAGTGGGAGAACTGTGAAAGGGCACGGCAGGAAATTTAAATAAACACGAGAATTTAGTCATGTTCCCACATGGGGAATTTTCATTACAAGGGATGAGTATGAGGACCTGTTTTATATTTTAGACCTGAAATTAAAAATTGAATAATAAAAATTCATCAGGACCAGATGGTATTTTCCAAAGAGCTGCAAAGGAATGAAGAAATGAAATTCCAGTCTGTTAACTGTGCTGGGAAATCTGTCACTTCAATCTACCTATGCACCAGAAATTAGAAGGCTGAGAATTTCTTGCCAATTTATTAAAAAGACTTGAAGGAGGAATATAGAAAGCTGTAAAATGGGAAATCTGATTTTTTACGAGGAAATCTGGAAGACACTGTAATAAAGAACAAACTAAGCAGGCAAAAGGCAGAAAAAGATGTTACCTCATCCAAAATTGACCAATAGAGCAATTCTGGACCCTGCAGGTGAGAACAGATGTAGCCTTGAATATTTAGATTTCCAAAAAAGCTTTCAAATAAAGTTTTCCCAGTTGTAAGATACCAGGAAAGGTCCTTATATGGTGTAATGGCCCCTTCAGTGACATGAAAAATTTCAGGAATAAAAACCTTTGTGTCTCAGGATGCTGGAGCCAGGGGAATGTGCCTACAACAGTAAATTGAACAGTGCCAGGGAGCCTTTCTAGGCAATGGAATTCACTAATTACAACATTACATTGGCTTGTTTTTCCTGGTTTGGTTTTCCCAGCCAGCTCCCACCATGGTGATCCATTCACAGGCACCACAGGGCACTTGATACAACCCAGGGTGGTTCCTGATGGTCCCTGTGGGTGTGAGGGGAGGGAGGAGTGAATCCCAGGGATGGACATGTGCTGTGCCACACGTGATACAAAGATGCATAAAGCTATAATATGAAGATGTTCAAAGATTTAATCACTATAGAGAGTTCTTGGGAACACCAGTGCAACCCTTGGTAATGCTCAGAAAGGAAATGGTGGGAAAGAAAGAAAGCAATAGGAGCAAACAGGAGACAATTATGCTGGGAAATCTGTCACTTCCTCTACTTATGTGTGAAAAATTAGAAGGTTGAGAATTTTTGCCAATTTATTAAAAATACTTGAAGAGTTGTATAACTCAATGGAATGACCGTATTTTGAATATTATGTATATTTCTGATATATATTCCTATTAAAACTGCCACAAAAATCCTTCTGCAAACTAGAAGAGCTTTAGGGATGGTTGGGAAGGATGACAAAAGGTTTAGGATGACTTTCACACCTCAGCTTGGGTGGTTGCACAGGGAAAAGATTGTGGTGTGCAAATATCTACAAAATCATGAGTGACACAGAGGGAGTGAGCAGAGAACAGTTATTCTGCTATTCTCCCAAACAGAAACCACAGCCATCAGCATCTCAAACCATCAGGGAAGAAGTTGAAAGCCAGCAAAGGGAAGATCCCCTGAGAAAGCACAGTTCCCTTCATGACACGGTGTCTGAGCACGTCAGAGAGTCCAAAGGCACAAACAGGATCCAAAAGAAGGGAAACTAATTTCAAGATGAAAAGGACATTTTCTGAAAAGTGTTCAGCAAAAAACCCTTGAGCCAGACTCTGCTGGAAGTGGGGAGACTCACCAGGGAAATGGCCCTCCCTGTTTGTCTTGTTTCTTCTGGGCATCCCGTGGTGACCATCAGCAGGGACAGGTGATGAGGAGGATGGATCTGACTCAGAACATCCCTTCTTCCATTCTTATTACACCCTGATGAGAGTTTGGGGACTTCCACGGTGTAGGGATTGTCAGTCAGATATTTTGACAGAAGCACTAATTGCAGTAGTGGACAGTGGAGGATTAGGATTTCTGACAATGCAGGAAAAAGTTGATCTTTATTCTGTTCAGGTAACTAAAAATACGAGCAGCCTTTTAAAAAACTGGGACATGTATTTGTCAACAATTTTTTAGAATTAAAAAATGCACTTTTTAAAATGTATGCTGGTGTCACATCTGGCTCAGCAGTGACATGAGTGTATCTCATGGTGTGGAGGTGGCTTTTTCCCAATAACTCTATGATCTAATGAGCTCCTCATGAATCATTGAACAAGCATCATTGGCACAGGCTTCGAGGACAGGACCAGCCCCTGACAGTGTCTGCAGTGTCTTGGCTTTCCTCTTCATCCCTCACACTGTTGGTTGCAGCAGAAGCTCCTTCTACCAGGTTGTTTGGTCCTGGTGAGCACAGTCAGGGCTGGTCAGGAAAACAGTTTGTCTGGCACAAGCACATCGTACCTTTTATTTTAAGAGCTTGTCATAGTGAATTGAAAAAATGTGATGTGTGAGGACACCAGAACCTCACCAAACACAAACCCACTTGAAATAATAAATATAGATCAGATTCCTGAGTGGCTCTTGTCGCCCAGTGAATTGTCCTGATGTTCTCAGCTGTCTGGTAGATTTGGATGGAAGAAGCTCCTCAGCTGTAGGGGTGACCCAGCAGTCACGCAGGCAGAGCTGTGCCATTCACCTCCTCTGACTCTGACCAGACCACCTCACAACCCACTTTCCCCTCACTGAATGTCTCTCTGTCCCTTTACAACTGCAAAGCCCACCACAACTTTCATGCCTGAAGGTGAGAAATGAGCTCTGTGGAGACCTGAGCTCAGTCATGACCTGGGCCAGGAGGCTGGAGATGCAACAGAGTGGTGAGCTGGGGGGAAGGAAGAGGTAGAGACAAGAGAAGAGGTGGGATGACCAACACTCCCTGCTGAGATGAGCAGGGAGATGCTGCTGGAACTGGGCACTTCATGCTCTAAGTCCATAAGGCTGGATTGTCTTATGAAGTTATTTTTCCAACAAGCCCCAGGTTGGACGGGGCTTGGAGCAACCTGGTCTAGTGGAAGGTGTCCCTGTGCATGACAGGGGTGGAATGAGATGATTCTATCCCCAATCTGTTCCCAATTCTTCACCCCACAGGAACCCCTGTTTGCTGCAGAGTACCTGCCTCAGCTTTGCTTGGGGGTGGAACAATATGAGATTTAAGGTCCCTTCCCATCCAAACCATTCCGTGATTCTGTGATTCATTATCCCTCTTGGGGTGATGTGAATTTTCACCACCCTCTGCACTTCTGGGCCGCAAAGATATGATTTTTCTTTACCTCAGAACAGGGAAATCATCAGTAACCAACCTCTAGAAGACATGAGGGACCAGGAGCAACATGAAATTTGCCTGGTTGAAGCTGCTCTCAGCAGCTTGTAGGGAAAAGCCTTCTGCAGTTTCCTCAGGGAATGAGGATTCTGAATTCTGGCAGAAAAGGGGGAAAAGAAAAGGGCTGGGTCTATCATTTCCCTCACAGGATTGTCAGTCTTCCTCCTGGAAGTTTACTCCGGTCTCCTCTCTCCCTCCTGCCTCTGATGGAGCCGGGTCAGTCCCCTCTGGACTGGGGAAGGTCCCTGTTCCTCTCAAGGAGGGAGCAGTGCCCCTGCTGAGCCCCCTGGCCCCCTCCCCTCGGCACCACCAGCACTAAATTAAACTCGATTGTGCTTCTCCCACTTTAGTAATTTAGATAAAAGTAACATTTTGTTTGAGAGCAGCAGCAATTATACCCTGGGGTTTGGGATTAACATAATTAATACTTTCTCAATTTCCGAATGTCCCCCCACCCTCGCTCCTGCTGCAATCAGAGTCTTGGCTTTCAGTGACGCTGCAGCAGAAAGTGTTCCCCCAAAAAGGTACATGAGTCCTTATTAGGGAGCATTGAGGGTGTTTAGAAAGGAGCATCTCAGAATAAAAAGCAAAAGAGAACTATATCACACTGCATTAGTGTCTGCAGCACATGAAAAGCCTGTCACTTCACCACCCAAGGAACTAATGAAGATCCCAATTATGCAGCAATAAAATATACATATGCAGTACAGAGGGGCTTATACATTTTTAATTTTTTTTTCCAAAACCAAATGCAGAGAGAAAATTCTAATTAGTGGTTTTATCATCTTTAAATAAAAAGGGACGTGGTTGCAGGACACATCTAGGAGTTGCATTTCAGCCCCCAGCAAACCCATGCAGGCACAGCCTGGTGTCCTACCACCATCCCAGCCCTGCCCCCCCCGATCACCTGGACATCCTGGGAGGAGGAAAGCACATTTTTTGGGATTAACATAATTAGTACTTTCTCAATCTTTGATTTTTTGGCTATGACCCCACAATTCCCACACCACTACCCAGCCAAGCCATCCCCTCTTATGTCCCTATCTCCTCACTCCAAGGAAGTCCTTCACTGCTCCAGCCACCTTGGCATTGCCAGGGAAGGTTTTCCCTTTGCAGGGAGGTCAGAGCAGTGAAGACCCAGCTGGTGGTCTTGGGGGGGTGGGTCCATGCCCACTCTGTGAGGTGGTAGCAGGATGTCAACAGGCGTTGGAGACACTGGCTGCATCCTCCAGCTTGTGTTCACTTCACCCTTCCCTTCACTTCCCAAAGCTAGAGGGACAGATGGCCCAACCCAACTCCAGCCTCAACAGGGAAGACCCAGGCAGCAGCTGCATGACCGCAAGAAAGGAACAGGATGGAGCCCTGGCAGCAGAACCAGCAGCTTCCAGCAAAAATCATAGGATAGTTTGGGTTGGGAGGGACTTTTAAAGTCATCTAGTCCAACCCCCCTGCAGTGAGCAGGAACCTCTTCAGCCTCTACTTTCTTCCTGGAGCAGAGCCCTGGAGATACTGGGGACTGATGAATAGTGTTCCTACTAAAAATCCTTGGGAAAGGGTATTTTGCAGCAGCAGAAGTGGAAACCTGCCCTTTCCCCTCACCCATTTGCAGAAGATCTGTGTTGTGTGATAATTCACTGTTATTTTCTGTGGTGCTCCTGCCCTGTGTGCCTTGGGAACACTGAGCCTGCACAGGGACACACGTTTGGTACAGAATCAGAGAATGTGCTGAGTTGGAAGGGACCCACAAGGATCATTGAGTCCAACCCTCAGCTCTGCACAGGCCCATCCCCAAGGGTCACACCCTGTGCCCCAGAGGATCAGCCAAACCCTGCTGGAGCTCTGGCAGCCTTGGGGCTGTGCCCACTGCCCTGGGGAGCCTGGGCAGTGCCCAACCACCCTCTGGGGGAAGAACCTTTTGCTGAGATCCAACCTGACCCTGCCCTGACACAGCTCCAGCTTTTCCCTGGGTCCTGTCACTTGGCACAAGGTTTATCCTGGGGACAAGATCCCCACCTCAGCCCTGTGCAGATGGATTTCCAGACAGTTTAGCTGCACCTTCATGATGGACCTTATAAAATGAATAAGAATTTGTCTTTCCTCTGGCCCAAAGCGCATAAAGGTCTGGCCGTTGTCCAAAGGAACAGTAACACACACATAGACAGGCTTCCATCCCTCCCAACCTTCCAACATTGCTCCAACCAGGAAGGTATTAGAGCTACTCAACAAAACCAACTTTAAGAGCTTTTAAACATTAGCTTAGCAATACATTTCCCTTAATTGCATCCAAAGAAATGATGGACCTATTTGAGGGTCATCTTCCAGAAAAGTCTGTATAAAAACCTCCATCTGAAGCAGGAACTCAGCTTGGAAAGTTCCAGACAAAATGCTCAAGACCTGGCAAGGTTTTAAGTGATTCAGAACAATGTTTAAAACAGAGCTGTCAGGCATAAAGTAGCTCTGTCAACTCCTCCTGTAATAAAAATAAATGATCATTTGTTGCTTTCTGAATTGTAATATGCAGATAAGTGAATATATTATACAATGTCCAATGTCCTAAACTCCATTTAAATTTTAAAGTCCCTGTAATGTGTTGTATAAATATAAGGGTAAAAAAATAATTCCTGATTATAGCAGGATTCTGAGAAGTTTCCAATCACGCAAAAAGCACAGAAATTGTTATTTTGACATGAATCAGTGAGGAGGCTCTGAGCCCACTGGAGTTACAGACTCAGGATCATTATCACCAGGCACGGCAGGAGCTCTCACCTACCACGGAACTCTCTGGGGGGGAAACAGGAATCCTTCATTTTTCCAGCTACAGACCAATTACAAGGTGTTGAGGAAAAGTTTTCAGAGTGAGGCACAGCTGAGACCAAGGGGACACTCAGTCCTGGCTAAGAGGTGATGCATGGGTCTCCCAGGAGATGCTCCCACTTGGATATTTAGGGATACACGTGGGACCTGTGGACTCTTGTCCTGAGTTCTCCTGCTCCAACGTGCTCTGCTCAGTCTCTGCAACAGGCAGATGTGGGCCCTTCTCCATTTACCCTCCTGCAGTGATCCAGGTACTTCAATGCTGCTGGAGCCCTTAGAAGGGGAAGAAATAACTCAGATAAAGCAGACAAGGGTCTCTGTTTTAGTATTTTCTCTCTAAGTCACAAAATTCATCTTGAAATCCCAGTATATACCTGACTGCCTTCCTAATTACTGTTATCTTAGCTGCTATGCCAGTTTTAAATTGCAAGTTGAACTGGAATAAAAAGCAAGGAAAGTTTAATTAATTGGTTAATTAATTATTTCTCCTTTTTTAATAAGAAGATAATATTCACAGACACAAACAGGGGCAAAGACAGATGCTGTGGCCAGATCACCACTGCAGAGCTGGTCCTCACTGCTGGGGCTGCCCTGGGGTCATGAGCCCTTGGAATGGGGGGGTTTCTCCAGGTTCCCTCTCCTTGATCCTTCCACTACATGAAGGAGCTGCTACAACAGAGCTATGAGAGCTGCTCCTGAATTGGGAAAAGGGTTTTAGAGGGCCAGCACTGACAGAAAGTTTGGGTAAAAAAAGAAAAAATATTCCTTTTCTGCTTGTTTTTCAAAAGCCTGCAAGCACTCAAGGGTCCTGGTGAAAATGTTGAATTACTGGGCACGGGGATGTCCAGGGATTCTATTAACTCACCCCCTGCAGAAATCAATGCTCCAGCAGAACATTTTGGGTGAGCAGAGGAGTGGTTCCTCAGGAATTCCACCAGCAGGACTCTGCCATAACCTCAGGGCCATGGAACCAAGTGATGATCAATGAACACTGGATAAATTCTGCCCAGTTTAAAACCTCCAAGCCCCCAAACATATCGAGGTTGTGTGGTTGCATCTAACCCAGTCATGTAGGGAGATGTTTAGAAGTCAAAACATTTGCAACACTGATATTCAGAGGCTGAACATGACAGATTTGGAAATAAAATTAGTTCTTTTTTTCTCAATCCAGGTGACCCCTCAGTGCAGAGGCAAATTCTGCAGTAATGGGATTTTTCACATGGAGACATAAAATAAATAATGTGATCAACTTTTCTGGTGGTACCAATAATAAATACTGCATTTGGTCTGCTAAACCTCAGTAGCACTTGAGTTGATGCACAAAGTTCAGCTGCTGTGATGGACATATCAACGTGGTCTCCAAACAAATGTGTGGAAGACTGAGCAGGAAGAATATGTAAGGAAAGACTTTGGAGCTTTCTGGAGAGGTCCTACCATGACCCTTCAGCTGAAGATCACAAAGAGTGGGCAGGGACTGGGCTGAGGATGTGCTGAATAGACTGGTAGTCACAGACAAAACATTTTTTATGAGAAAGCACAGAAAAACAGTGTTCATGCAAGCAAAAACATATTCTCCAGTGACTAGATGAGATGAACCAGATGAGAAAATGCAAGGTGAGGATTTGGGACCAGGTGTGGGGCAGCTGAAGGGTGTATGGGCGAGCCTGCAGCAGGATTGGAGTGGATCACGTGTATGAAATAATTCAGGGGGAACACAAAACTCAGGGTTTAGGGTCAGACAGGGTAAAGAAAATATAAAGAATTTCTGGTAGAACCCCCAAAAGGGTGGCATTTGCTGAATTAACAACCATCACTTCAGTCAGATGGAGGGTCGAGCAGTTTCCTGCCAAATCATGATGAGACTGTGATGAGAATGTTTGAGATGTTGGGAGGGTTCTTGTAGAGAAGCAAGATTCAGGGTGGGAACAGTTCCAGGCATGGAGAAAAACATACAGCAATTGGCAGGACTTTCATATGGACTCTACTGTTATTATGTGGTTTCATTGTATTCACACTACACAGTGCACAACTGCACATGCCCAGGCTTGCCATGAGTTTGCCTGCTCCCTGCTTCCCCCATTCCTCCCCTTTTTGCCTGTGCCCTATTCTGATTTGCTCCCCCGTTTGTCTGTCTGATAGCCCACCCTATGTTCTGCCCCTTTTCCCTGGCGGGACTGTTAAGAATCGGGCGCACGCCTGAATAAACAACTCTGCTTGCACCCTTCCTGGTGTCCTGTCCCCCCTTCGGACCGCGACAGGTTCTGAAACCACAGGACAGGGACCACAAAGGAGCAGCCTCCTGTGCCATGACCATCAGACCCTGCTGTGTCCCCCATTGCCCCAGGACTGGGCTCAGAGCTCAGTTCTTGCAGGACAAGCTGACAACTATTTCTCCCATTGACACTCACCTGCTCCCGTGCTGCTCGTCCTCTGTTCCCAAACTCACTCCTCTCATACTTCATTATTTTTCCCCATTGTCTTTAGAGAAAATAATCCCATCCTTTACCAGCTTTCTTAGTGGGGACATGTTTGTGTCATCTCTCCTTTTCAGGCAGCTGTCACCCCCGGGTTCTGGGAGAGTCCAAACACAGCTCTGTGGGTGATGACCAGTGTGTCTGGTCGTGTCACACCTGTAATTCCTGGCTTCTCTTGAAACATTCGTGGCCTGACACTTGCCTTTTCCATGGTCACATCACATGTTGGTTCTTGTGTTATTTGTGAATGAAGATATTAAATATGTTTGAATTGGGAATGATTTCCCCAGTGGGTCCCCTCCAACCTACCCTTGCAGCTTTGCTCTAACTTGTCCCCTAAGTCAGACTGATCCTGGTTGTCCCTTATTGTAGTTCAGATAATCTTTTCCCATATGATGCAGAACCAGGAGCTCTCCTCCAGTGTGAGTCATTAGAGGTGAGAAAACCACTTTTTTATTCAAAGTTACCAGGTTAATCATGCACCATCCAGCTCAATAAACCCATATTGAGCTCTAACCACAACTTAAATTTTTCTCTGTCCAAATTGACTGTAACAGCTCAGATTCTGCAGTGATCAAACCAGCCAGTGGAGAGGTGCTGGCTCACCCCTTTCCTTTGCCCTGGGAACTCCCCTGCCTGCTCTTTGTTCCTCCAGGGCCACCCTCAGCTTAGTAGATTTATTTGAAACCATCATTACTGGACCTGCAGTTTGATGTAGTGGCTAATTTTAGGTGTCTGAGGTTGAGCCCCCCTGGCTCCAGTGCATTTAGATGTTCAAAAGTTGCTCCTCTGTGGACACGACCAGCTCTGTTTTCATCCCCTCATCCCTCTGCTGTGTCTGCATTCAACATTTTCCTCCGTAGTGAGGACTGACACAAAATATATCTGCAGCTTTAGGGCTATATCCAGACCTTTAATCTTCACTGTTCCTGGCCAGAAACCCCTGCCTTTCTTCTCCTTTTATTCATAACACGAATGAGTCCTTTACAATTTACTTCAATTCAGTTTTAGCTCAGCTTGACTTTTATCAATTCTCACTTTTTTTCCTACACTTTCTGAGATTCAAGATACAGGTTTATTTCCTGCTCAGTTCTTTCTTCCTGTCCTTGTAGCCTCTCTGTTTGGTCCTAACAGACTTCTAGATGGAGTTATTCATTGGGTTAAACATGGAGCCCCATCTTCCAGGATTTCCCCCTTGCTTCAGAAGCCCAGACCAGATATTTTTGTGTATTTGATTTCAATACATTTCCACTGCTTCACTTCCTGAGCTGCTCAGGACAGTCATCCTAGTTCATTTGTCTTATTATCCTCTGCCCTTTCAAATCCAGAATCTTATTTGCAGATAATAAAGTGAACCCTCCTTTTGTCTGAACTAAAATAATTCAAAATAAAGTGTTTTATTGATGACTGGCTCTGCTGGTCAAATCAGATGCAATGCTGCATCATCCCCTGCTGATCTGAGTCATGAAGAAGTTGTGTTGCTAATCAGAGAGGAAACATCTGGGGTGATCCAACCTGAAGCAGCATCTCCTGAGCTGAGCCTGTCCTGCCAGAGCTCGATACTGGTGCTGATGGAAGGAGCCCAACCTCTGCTTGAACTGAAACAGCTCCAGTCAAGAGCAAGAAATGAGATTTCTCTTTGGTGATTGCCAAGAAGAACCTGATCATAGAATCATAGAATCTCAGAATCATAGAATCGTATAATGATTTGGGTTGAAAGGGACCTTAGAACTCATTCAGTTCCACCTCCTGCCATGGACAGGCACACCTTCCACTAGACCAGGTTGCTCCAAACCCTGTCCAACCTGGCCTTGGACACTTCCAGGGGTAGGCCAAGAAATTGGATTCTGATTTAAGAGGCAGAGAAAGGACAGTCACTTGGAAGGACCACAGAGCTGTACTTAACTTTTCTTCAAAGTGCCTTTCCTGCCATCTCAAGGGTCTCACTGTTCTGCAAAGAGAAAAGTATGGGAAAAGGACCTACACTGTGATGCTCCTGATTAGGATCAAGTGACTCCTGTTTGCTGGGAGAATGATCTAGGACAGGGCTGGGCATCAGGGAAGTATTTTAACAGTGACAACCGAGCAGAAAATCTCCTCTTTTTCTCAGCTTGCTTAGATATCACAGCAAAGTGCCAAAGCCAAACCCTGTCTTGTGGGGTTTGTTTCTCCTGTGCCACCTCTGAGTCCCCCCAGCTGGTACTCACTGGTGCCACCTCACTGCCTGCCCTGGAGCCAACTTGAACTCTTCCACTGCCATTCATTCATCTCAGTTACTCACAGCAGCATCTCAGGAATACAAACCATCATTAGCCTTTTATCTGAAAATACACTTGTCTCAGGAATTTACCTGTACTTTTTCTCTGTTTCTCTGGTGAGAAATTAATGTGTCTGTCAACAAGTGCCCTTCCATTAAACCTGCACTTGTTTATTTTAAAATAAAAGTAAGCTGCCACATTGAGCATAAAAACATGTAGCGTTTTATGTGGGATTCTGAAAGAATATTATATTAAAATGCACATTTCTCTACTTCTCCTCTGAATCTCATGAGACTATTCCAGGGAATTTCAACTGGCAACTGCTTTCTTCTGCATTAATGTGAATCAAGCCTTTTCAACTATAAAAGTTTCTTCACGTAATGCACAACACTTTAGGGAAGTTTGTCTTAAAATAAACAGTTCTCCGGCCCACCCTCTCCAAACCCTACAACTGCATACCCTGACCCAGCAAGGCAGGACCAGGGAAATGTGACTGAGTACCCTGGTCCTGAGCTGATGGAGATTCCCAATCCCAGGAGCAGCCCAATGGAGGGAGGGCACAGAGGAGGATCCCGCCAACCCCAGAACCTCTTTGCACTCCCACTCTGGGCTGAACTGGCCATGGGACAAGTTCCAGACTCTCAGAAAAGTCCACCTATCTGCAGTGGTGTCATGAAATTTGAAAGGGATCCTCCACCACTATCGTGCCCCACTCGGATGGCCCCACACAGGGGTCTCAAGATTCTGATTTCAGCCCCACTGCACATGGAGCTGGACTGGGGACATCCCACACTGTGGGTGTAAATCCTGCCCACGAGATGCCCCTCTGCTTGGTTCTGCTGGGGGTCTGCAGGAAAAAGACCTGCAGCTCCTCAAGGGCTCTTGCACACAGGAACAGAGCTGAAAAGACCTCCCAGGCCTCTGTTTTCTGCATTTTTATTCATTTTTCTCTGTAAAGTAAAATATCAACTTTATACTGATACTCTGCCTGTCCCCCTATCCAGGTCACAGCCTCCAACCCCTCCTCCTATGCAAACAAAGCTTAAACCTAAGAGGAGGCTGGCAGGAGAGTGGATGAGCAGTGGGAGCACGAAACGGGGGTTGTGGCTTGTCAGGAGAAGCTGTGTGGGGGCTGTGTGTGTGCTCAGCCCACGAGGCTGCTGTAATTAAAAGTGCTCTCTGGGATTCTGGCTGACCCTTTGCTTTATCCACACACGGATGTCAAATGTCAAGCTGTCTCCCCAGCTCGGGCAGAAGGGGCTGATGAGACAGGAGCAGTGAGAGCAGAGCAGTCCATCGGGACATCTGGCATTCAGAGTAATTGTTTATGAGACAAAACTTGCCAGCAGCAGCAGCAGCCAAATTGGAAAGAACTAATAGCTAAATATTGGGGAATTATGTGGCTGGAGCAGCACAGCCCAGCCTGGTTAATTAGGAGCTTGCAATGAATGTGGAATTGCTGTTAATTTTAACCAACCATGCCTTTCCTGAGGGGAAATAGAGAGAGTATCAGTATTATGTGATTTGGTAAAAGGTGAAAGGGAAGGTTTAATAATGGGGGATTTTCTTCTTTATCTAAAGTGCTGCTTCATCCTTCATCTGGGAGACACACACCCACCCCAGCAGGGTAGCTGAGCTGATGGCAGCAGACACACCAGGACTTGGTCCTCAGTGCCTTTTCAGTGCCTTCTGCAGAATTTTTCCATGGTCCAGTACTCCAGTGCCTGCTGCTGCAGGCTCCCAACCCCATCCTGGGCCCTGCAGTCCACTCCATCAACAGGCCAAACTAAATCAGTCTGGCTCTTTGCCTCTGGATACTTTCCATGGAAGGCTTTCAGCAGATCTGGGGCACAGCTTGGAAAGAGAAACCTGCACTTAGAACTCTCTCTACATTAGCACTGATTTGGGCAATCAGGTCTCCATCCTGGCTAGTGCTCCCATTTCAGATCTTCATATCTTGAATTTCAACATTCTCAGACTGCACCCAGTGTTCCTGACCAGCAGCTTTGATCTCTCTGGCAATACCTGGATAACAGTGACTTCAGTATCAGAGAGGGATGTGCACCAGTGCAGTACGACGGGAGGGTGCCACTGATTGCTTTGGTAACTCAGCCACAGGACTTCCCAAATGATCAGGAAAATTCCCTGAGTCACTCAGCAAGTTCATCCTTCATTGAGGTCATGACCAAGACATTGTCCAAGGATGGCACAACACATGTAAATGATGGGAAGCAGATCCCATCAATGGAAAGTTCAGATAAGAGCTTGGAAGCAGCACTGAGGGCTGAGGCAGGAGGAGCTCTATGGGCAGGGCCAGGTCTGCTCCCCATGGTGTAGCATCAGCCATGTGATAACAGGATCCTCCAGCTGAGGCAGCTTTTACCTTCTTCTGGTGAGCCTGGTCCTGGCCTGTCTCAAAACAACTCCTTATTTTTAACCACCTCAGTAATTCTCACTATTCATCTAAGAAAATAAAAATATTGATGTCTCTTAGTGCATTAAACAAATCCTACCTCTGTGCAACTTCCAGCCTCATCCTTATCTGCTCCTCCCTCACATACTCTGCTTTCTGAGGACCTTCTTCTCATAATCCAGGGGAGGTGACATGAAATGTTTAGGAAGGAAGGCTTTTTCTGCAACAGTAACCTTTCTTACTTAATTTAAACTGAAATGTATCCGATATTTAAAAAAAAATTATCCCATATTTAAAAGTCTGAATGTTCCTGATTGTAGAATATTCAGACAGACAACAGAAAATTAAGTGTTGTAATAAACACAAACATAATATGCACTCTCCATATTATTTGTGGCAAAGTGTATTTAGTATTTTTACTGGAAATTTCAAAACATGTCTGATAGGACATAACTCAGCTCCTGTATCTGCTGAAGTGAAATAAAATACTGTGGGTTTACTAATAACTGTGAAAATTCTAACCAGGCGTTAATAAGTAGGAGAAAAATCTTTTCTCTCCCTTTTTTTTCCCCTCCAAGAAAGTAAGAGATTATGTCAGAATTTAGAGGAATTTAAGAACTAAAAATGCAGAAAGGTACTGGGGGGATATAACTTTGTTCCCCTTGAACTACGTTCCTGGCTGGTGCAGTGATACAGCCACATTTTATACAATTTGTACCATGTTCTTTTTCTTCTCAAATATTTAAAACCCTGTGATGCTGTTTGGAAAGCTCACTCAGGGATATGTCGGTTTAGCTTTTCATCAAGTTCCCATGTGTGTATTTGTTAGTATACATTTCAAAACAAGCAAGCACCTCCTTCACCTGGCAGCACTTAGAGATGCAGAATTTTTCCCTCTGCCTCCTGAGCGGAGCAGTCCCAGAGAAGCATCACTGCTAACGATACACCCTCAGCCTGGTGTTACATGGACCAGGAACACCTACACTGGTAAATCACAAGCAGTAAACTGGGAGAAAAGAACAGTGAAGGAAAATGGGTGAGATCTGTGGAAGACATGGCTCAGAGCACCTCAGGATCCTGCTGCTCCCTGACTGCCAGGCCCTGCCCGCCCCCATGTCCAGGAACCTTCTGCTGTTTTCTCACAGTGACAGACAAGGTGGAGCTTGCTTAGACAGGGGAAGATGAGTTTGAATGCCCCTGCTGAGGGCAGGTCAAGGGGACAAATAATGGAAAACCCTTCAAAGACGAAGGAAATGTAGAATGTAGACAGAAAATATGAAAATGCCATAAAACTGGGAGGAACTGTTGAGTCCCTGGAAAGCAGGGAGGCCCTGCAGAGAGACCCTGACAAATTACAGGGCTGGGCAACCAGCAATCGTAGGAAGTTCAACCTGGGGAAGTGCCGGACTGTGCCCCAGGGATGGACGGACAGAGTGGGGAAGGAGAGGCTGGAAAGCAGAGCCAGGAAAGGGCCCTGGGGGTCCTGAGTCAGCAGTGTCCTGGCAACCAGGAGGGTCAAGCCTGTCCTGGGGGGCACCAGGCCCAGCATGGACGGTCGGGCCAGGGAGGGGTTTGTCCTGCTCTGCTCTGACCTGGGGCAGCCTCACCTGCAATATTGGGGCAGTCTGGGGGGACAGAATTTAAGGAAGGTCTGAAGCCATTAGAGAGTGTCCAAAGGAGGCAACGAGGATGGGGAAGGACCTTGTTTTGAATCCATGGGAGGACACTGAGGACACTTGGGATGTTCAGCTGGAGGAGACTGAGGGGAGAGCTCATGGCAGTTCCAGTTTCCTGGGGAGGGGCAGAGGAGGGGCAGGAACTGAGCTCTGCTCTTGGGGGGTCCAAGGACAGCACCCAGGGAATGGCTGGAGCTGTGTCAAGGCAGGGTCAGGTTGGATCTCAGTAAAAGGTTCTTCCCCCAGAGGGTGGTTGGGCACTGACCAGGCTCCCCAGGGCAGTGGGCACAGCATCAAGGCTGCCAGAGCTCCAGGAGAGTTTGGCTGATCCTCTGGGGCACAGGGGGTGACCCTTGGGGATGGGCCTGTGCAGGGCTGAGGGTTGGACTCGATGGTCCTTGTGGGTCCCTTCCCACTTCACAGCTTCTGCACTTGGTTATTGACTGGAATATTGAAATAAAGTGAACATTCAAGTACCGGGCTCTAAATATTTGTGATTCCATGAAATGAGGCACATCACTCAAATGTGGGTTTTTTCTTTTCTTTTTATTTTTTTTCAACACCACCTCTTGTTGTTTAACAACTTTCAAAGCGTAGTGGAGAACTCTTAAGATCATTGTGGTACTCATAAAATCCTCAGTGCTGATTAGCAGAGAAAAGAGTCATGGATCTATCTTAGAGTCTATTATTAAAATATTGTCTATCTATTACGTAACTGTGTATGTATTGTAGAAATGCCTTGTGTCTAATAGGTATATGTATGGTATCTAGAGTATATGTATATGTATATGTATTTTACAATTATAATTATCAGTTATAATTATATGTTTCTAAAATATCTAAAAGCAGTTATATAAGTATATATTAAAATATATAATAATTATATACTATGAAGCTAAGTATAATTGTAATATAATAATATAATAGTAACTATATTATAAATCCTTTTCTATTAATAACTATTATAAGAGCACAATTATATTATACTATGTTAAGTTATATTATATTATATTATGTCAGGTTATACTATATAATATTATACTATATTATACTATATTATATATGTTCTTTCTGTTGATGCTGAAGATGTGTTTGACAGGTTCCTATTGTCCTCCATTGGATGAGCAGCACAGGGAGAAGAGGTGCCTGTCAACAGCTGTGCCAAGGATGTGTCTTCTCCTGATGGGCAGGAGCACAGAGTGGAGTGTCTTGCCCTTGTCCTCCTTCCTGCCAAGCTTCAGAGACAGCCCGAGTTTCTCAGCACTGAGGTGGAGATCAGCCCCTTGCCTTCAGCTGTCTAAGATGAGGGCTGTGAGGTGGCAAGTGGAGGCCTGGCGCTGGCAGCGGGGCGCTGGTGCTGTGGCCGTGCCGCCCTGCGGGGCCAGCGGAACAGCCTGCGCAGAGCCCGCAGCGCCCGCCTGAAGCAGGAGGGCCCTGGCTGGGGGACAGCCCCCTGCTCGCTGAGGCCACGGCCTTCCATCCTCCTGGCCAAGGCCTGCCCTGGCACCTGGCTGTGTTGGCCAAATGCCAGGGCCTGCTCAGGGGCAGGCACAGGGAGCGTCTCTGCAGGACTGTTCAACCTTGGGGCTCTGCCGTCTTCCACTGCGGACCCTTCCAGCTCTGTCCTCTCCTCCACTTGGGGCACTTCTTGCTCCGTCTTGTCCCTCACTGGTGACACGTCCCTGTCACCTTGCCCTTGGGACAGCCACAGCTCTCGCTCCAGGTTGTCTTTCCACTCATCCTCTTCTTTGGTCAAGGCCCCCTCCTGGCTCTCTGGCCCTGCAAGGACTGACACACCCACTGTCCCTGCCCCCTGTTCACTCAGGCCATGGGCTTCCAGCAAGCTGCCCAAGGGGCTGGATGGGCAGCAGGGCCTGGTTGGGGCAGCTGCCTGGCTCTCTTGGCCTGCAGCTCTCAGCTCCTCGCCACAGGCGGGAGAAGCTGCCACCATTGACGCCTCTTGGGCCTGGGCAGCAAGAGCTGCACGCTGCTCCTCTGCCTCAGCAGCTCTGGCCAGCTCAGCACCTGTTGCCTCAGAGGCCGTGGCACCAGCGGGGGCAGGAGACGTGCTGGGCAGGTCACCAGCTGCCTCTGCTGCTGCCTCTGTGCCCATAGTGCTGGGACAGCTGGGCAGCTGCTGGGGAGAAGTGCCAGGGACCCCCTCATTCACCGGGCCAAAGGGCTTGTCCCCGAGGTTGCAGTTGATGTCCTCTTCCCCTTCAGACTGCTCTTCCTTCTTGCCATTGTCCTCTTCACACAGTTCTTGCTCCATCTGATCCTCCCCTTTGGAAAACTCTTGGTCCTTGCCGTCTTCCCTTTTGGACAGCTCTTGCTCTGCCTTCTTTTCCTCTTGGCACAGCCTTTGGTCAGTGACACTTTCCCCTTGGCAGAGCTCTTGCTGTCCATCACCTTGCTGCTCTTCCTGTTGCTCGGCCGAGGCCCCACCGGTGTCGGGGAAAGTTGCTTGCAGCCACTCCAGCACCTTCTGATGGCTGGAGATTTCCCCCAGAAGCTGCAGGCTGGCTTTGCACAGGGGAAGCGCTCTGCCCTCGGCACTGGCGCGCCGCCTCTCCTGCCGCTGCTGCCCAGGTTCAGTCTGGGGCACAAGGCTCCCATCCTCGGCGGGTTGGTGTTGCAGCGGCACAGCTGGGCTGCTGAGGGCGCGTCTCCTGTGGAGCCTGGGCACTGCTGGGCCTTGCTCTGACGCTCTTCTCCGGGGCTCTGGCCCTGCCTCCCTGCCCAGGGAAGCTGCCACGGGCAGGCTGCGTGCCCGGCAACATTGTGGGGCCAGCTGCTGGCTGGGCCTGGGGCTCCCCGGGGAGATCTCGGGGGACACCACTCGCACGGTGACCAGGCCCCTGGGCTTCACAGCCGCGTCCTGGGCCATGCAGTGGCACACCAGCCTCCATGTCTTCAGCTTCTGGGAGCGCTCGGTCTCAGCAAGGACACTGCGACGCTTCCTGGGCCTCTCTTGGCCTGGCAGAGCTGTGCTGCTCAGGCTGTGCTTCTTGCGCACCCCCTGCACTGCCGGCTCCTGCTCTGCCGCTTGCCTCTGCTGCTGTGTCCCTGCCTGGTTGCCCAGGGCAGCTGTCACGGGCAGGCTGAGGGCGCGGCCCCGCTGTGCTGCCGGCTGCTGCCTGGGCCTCTGGCTGCCAGGGTAGCTCTTGCGGGAGACGGCTGGCTCAGGGAGCCGGCTCCTGGCCTTCCCACCTGCGTCCTGGGCTGTGGAGTGGCCTCCCTGGCTCCTTACCTTCAGCTGCGCTGAGCCTTCACTCTTGGGCACAGCGCTCACATCCTTGCCGCTCTCGTCCTGCAGTGGCAGAGCTGTGCTGGGGAGGCTGCGCTTCATGGGCACCCCCTGCAGTGCTGGGCCCTGCTGGGACATTGGTCTCTCCCGCCCGCTCCCTGCCTCCCTGCCCAGGGAGGGGGAGCCGGGCCTGCTGAGTACCCGCTCCCCTTGTGCTGCTGCCTGCTGCCTGGGTGTCTGGCTGCCAGGGCAGCCCTTCGGGGACATGTCTGGCCCAGGCACACGGCTCCTGGGCTTCCCCGCTGCGTCCTGGCCTTGGGGGCGGCGCGGGGCAGCCCTCCAGCTTTGCAGCCTGGGGGCTGTGCCCTGCTCAGCGCGGCTGCCCCGAGCAATAGGCACAGGGGGGAGGTGGCTGCTGCTGGCCGTGGCCATGTTGGCTGTCCTGCGCCTGGCAGCAGCAGCCCAGGCTGCTGGGGGCAGAGGAGGCAGTTTGCAGGGGCCACCGGCAGCCTGGCTGTGCCGTGGGGCCGCCAGCGGGATTGATGGCAGACGCACTGCCTCCTCCTGGCTCAGCCCAGAGCGGGGCACTGACAGCCCTTGCACTGGGCTCCTTGGCAGCAGGGGAGGCCCGAGAGGGAGCTTACCTGACTGCATCCCTTGCCCCAGCCTCCTGCCCGGGCCTCCCACCTGCCTGGCAGCAGCTGCTCTGCTTGGCAAGAGCTTTGCTGCCATCTCCCCCTGTCTTCCCGTCTGTGTGCCAGTGCTCCCGGTGTCCTGGGAGCTCTCGGGGCAGGGCAGCCGTGGCAGCCTTTCCCCTCGCAGGGGCAAGGCCTGGCTCTGGCTGCCCCGCGGCGCTACTTGTGTCTGCCTGCGCATCACCTGTGGGAAAAAGGTCTGGTGGTGTGGAGGTGGCTGCCTTGGCACAGCACCAAGGCTGGCCTCGGCAGCCAGGGAGCTGCGGCTGGGCCTGTCCCACTCCCGGCCTCTCCCAGCTCCCCCATCCCTCTCCGGGCGCCTCCTGTTGAGGTTGGGCAGCCCCTGTTGGGGCTGAGAGTTGCTCTTCCTCTTCTCCTCCATCGGCATCTCCGTCGTCCTCTTCTGCAGAGGGATCCAGGGAACTGCTTCCTCCTGAGAGAGCGGCTCTCCTGGACTGGGCACCCCCCCAGGGCCCAGCGCTCCCTCAATCCCCAGTGCTCAGGGCAAGGCCCTGTGAGCTCACAATGGTCTCTGGGCAGACCTGACCCCGCATCACAAAGGGTCCTTGCAAAGTGCCTCTCTCACAAAGGGCCACACCCACCACTCCTGGCACAGTAGAAACCTCAGGAATTGGCTGCAAGGGACTGACTGTGCCCCCAGGGGACAGACCCTCCACTTCTAGACTTGGAGCCCTGCTGTGCCCAGACTCCTGGCAGGCTTGCCACACAGCCCCACACCACACCCTCATCTCCCAGCTGGACAGCCCGGGCCTTGAAGGCTGCGCTCTCCAGAGCATGAGGAGTTGTCCGGATGGACACCCCAGACACCTGTGCTCCGTGGCTCCGTGTCCAGCTGGAAGCCAGGCAGCAGTGGTGTCCCTCAGGCCTCTGCCTCGGCACCAAGCCTTGGTAATGCCTTTGTCAATGACACACAGTGGGACCCCTGGCTCATCTCACAGGCTCCCGGGCACCTCTGTCTGCTCACCCCAATTGCTGGGTCTATCCACAACCTGACAACCTCTTGCCTTCCAACTCCATATTTGCTTTTTCTCTTTAGGATGACCCGTTCCTAAGGTTCCCTGGAAAGTTCTCTTCTAAAATTAGGCTTTCAAATCCTTGTGGTCCTGCTCAACTTCAGTTACTGGACCTGACATTTTCTGGCTCGGCTTCTTTAGGGAAAGAATCTGCACACCGAGCAAAATCCCAGTGGAGCCCAAAACAAAAGGAGAGACGTCCTTTTTCCTTCCCAGTTTTATAGCCATCCTTGGAGAAACTGTCTCTGGTGTAATTTGGGACGTGACGTTGTGGTTTTTGCCAAACCCAAGACAGTTTGGCCAAATTACGGACTCTTTGGGGGAAAACCAGAGGGGGGGAGGGGACAAGGTCACATCCTTTTAATAAAGTCTTGTAATGCTTCAGAGAGTCTGTCCATCCTGAGCGTGCTTCGGTTCTGACTTCAAAGGTACCCTCTCTACAACATAGGATTTAATGCAGATCTCCCAGTTGCCAGGAAGGAGATGTTGTTCTTGCATTCCCAGTTGGCGGTCTGGGAAGAGGAAGGAGGAAGTTACAGCTTCCTTGGACTTTGAAGGGCTGTGGCAATCGGGAAAATGGGCTTCAGGGAGGGGAAAAGTACATGCAATCTGACTAAGGAAAGTAGAATATTGGGATGATATATAGCGAATTCCAGAAATTTTAGGGTGGAACCTTGGGGTCGGAAAATGGGAGAAAACATCATTTTTAATTCTTTTTTTCTTTAAGCAATGTCCGCGGCAGTTATGGGACTGATGGTTTTCTTTTCATCTCTCTATCCAAAGAACTCACTGCCCACATCAACTCCATCTCCTTCTCCCACGCTCCATATCTGCAAGGCCCCTACACTTGTCCTGTGCTCTTCCTCCAATTGCCCTCTGCATTGCAGGACCAACTTCTGGAGAAAAAGCTGGGAAGGAAACTAAGGAGCGGCCAGTCTTCCAAACACACCATCTGCCTGCTCAAGCACCACAGCTGAGAATTCTTCCCTACGGGCTTTCCCCTCACTATGGCAATTGATTCCAATTTCCTATCAGTTGTCCTCAAAGTTTCTCCAAACACTGAGCAACTTCACCGTTTCAATTTCCTCATCCAAAGATGCCCAGAAGAAACTTTCTGGAAATGCAGAGCTGCAGTAGGATTCGTGGCCTGGTGTCTCGTGGCCGAGATGGAGCAGAGCCAGGCCAGCCCGGCTGCAAAATGCCCCTCTAAGGTGGTGAATAAAGCACGAACCCCGCTCTGCACTCTGTGAGTGTAGGACCAAGATTAAGGTTTATTACAAAGGGCTTTGGTTTAAATACAGAGCTCAAACATGTCACATGATCTCTCAGGCAATGACAATCAAGTATTCCGTTGGGCATGCGTGAGAACCCGGAAAACTACAAATCCCATAATTCCTTATTACATTCCTCCTGCCACATTTCCCCTTCCTCTATATGGTTAACAAGTTGTAATACAATACATTCTTTAAACGTTCTTGTCATAACCAACCTTATCTTAACCGTTTATAAAAACCGGGGCCTATCATCACAAGGCCTTTATTGAACTGTTGATGACTTTATCCGTTCGTGCAATATTCAAGCAACTTTAAATCACCCCGGGTTTGTAGATGTGTAAAACCTTTTATCTGAGGGTGATTTGTGTGATTGGGTAAAGGCATCATCTTTATTTGAAAGGGAAATGTGTTGGCTTGTAGAGGTTGTGTTTGAAGTAGTGTTGGTTGAGGTAGTGTTGTTGAATGAGTGCTTGAGATGTCTTTGTCATAAAGGGTATTTGCGTTCACGCACACACACATACATCTCCACTCAACTTTCTCATTCACATGCCGATGGCCACCGTTTCATTCTCTCCTCACACACGCGTTCTTAAACTTTTTATTGTGTTTCTATTTAAATCATGGAGTTTTGGTTTTATATTGGTTGCTGTTTGTGTGTTTCTTTTGGTTCTGTTGTATCATTTTTTGCTCCTTTGTGATTGGTCCTGTTTTGAAGAAGTGTTGATGTAGATTTACACATACAGGGAGTAGACTCATATCTCTTTCCCCCCCTTTTTTGTGCTTTTATAGCATGTTTCTCAATGTGTGATGTGTTCCTTTTACTACTGTTGGTCATGTTTCTTCAGATCCAATTTCTTCACTCATTTTTTCTGCTGATTGTTTCTGTTGTGACGGAGGGCTAATATAAGGCCTGACACATCGAGAAGGGATCCATTGTAATTTGCTACCCTTGGATACACAGGCGTATATGTTCCCCCAAGTGATGAGATCTACTGGTCCTGACCATTGCCTAGATATTAGACCTTTAATCATAACTGGTGGTTTGGAAGATGAAAGTATTTGAGTTTTAGGTTGGCACTCATATCTCTTGTGGTCTGCACCATCACAGTTTAAGAAATTTAGAACATATGATGCTCCTGGTACCCAATGCCTGTTGAAGTCCCTCTTCGGGCGCCATTTGAAGTGGTGAATAAGGCACAAACCCCGCTCTGCACTCTGTGAGTGTAGGACCAAGATTAAGGTTTATTACAAAGGGCTTTGGTTTAAATACAGCGCTCAAACATGTCACACGATCTCTAAACAATGACAATCAAGTATTGCATTGGGTATGCGTGAGAACCCGGAAAACTACAAATCCCATAATTCCTTATTACATTCCTCCTGCCCCAGCCCTCTGTTCTTCCCATGCCCACGGCAAAGCCCCCCCCCGTGTTGCTCCCTGGGACGCTGGGCAGGCCCAGGCCCAGCCGCCATTGCAGGGCCCGGCCTGGCGCTGCCAGCGGGGTCCTCAGCACAGCTCTGCTCAGGGGCTCCATGGCCCCGGGCAAGCCAGGCAGCAGTGCTGGCCCTCAGGGCTCTGCCTGCCAGCCGGGCCTGGCCAATGTCTTCCTCAGGGACACACGGGCTGGCACCCAGCACCCCCTCAGCCCTTCCGCAGGGCACAGCAAGCTGAGCAGGGCCAGCGCCAACTCCAGGGCCCGGCCTGGCGCTGCCAGCGGAGCTTCAATCCCCTGGGCCTCCTGCCACGCGGGGCCCCCACAACAGCCTCCCCTGCACCAGCACCGGCAGACGCGACAAAGACGACTCCTGATCCCACTTTGGAAAAGAGCTTCCCTTAGGACACCCCAGTAGAATTCTGCAGCCAGAGCAAAATGCTGTGCGTCCCAGGCAAACAGGGAGCTTGGAAGTCTGCAGGTGCATCCAGCCCTCCCGGGGCTATCCGGCAATTTTAGAAGCAAGTCAGAGAATGACCCTTAGCTTGTAGGACATCATAACCTGCAGGGGAAGTGTAGCTCCTGAGATCATTTCCCAGCATCAGGCAGTAACTAGGGCTGGTTGCCACATCTTCCTCTCTCAGCCTTCCTTGGGCCCAAAGTGCCTTCCTGAGCAAAGCAGAGGGGCTTTTCTTAGGAAGTGCCCGAAATGGCTTCCCAACCTGGGATAGGCAAAGCGTTCCTTCATCTCTGGTTGGGCTTTCTCACCCGTGCACGCCATGGGGAGGAGAAGAGGAGAGAGGAAAATTGTCATCCTGCCTAAAAATGTAGCCTGACACGCTGAGGTTCTGCAGGGCTCCATCTCAGGCCCTGTGCTCCTCAGCGTCTTCAGCAATGACTCGGATGCAGCACTGGGACAGATACGAAGGGACTTTGCCGACAGTCCAAAACTGGGAGGAGCTGTTGAGTCCCTGGAAAGTAGGGAGGCCCTGCAGAGAGACCCTGACAAATTACAGGGCTGGGCAACCAGCAATCGTAGGAAGTTCAATCTGGGGAAGTGCCGGACTGTGCCCCAGGGATGGACGGGCAGAGCGGGAAAGGAGAGGCTGGAAAGCAGAGCCGGGAAAGGGCCCTGGAGAGTTTGGATGATCCTTTGGGGCACAGGGGGTGACCCTTGGGGATGGGCCTGTGTAGGGCTGAGGGTTGGACTCCTTGATCCTTGTCGGTCCCTTCCCACTTCTCAGCTTCTGCACTTGGTTATTGACTGCAGTATTGAAATAAACTGAACATTCAAGTCCTGGGCTCTAAATGTCTGTAATTCAATGAAATGAGGCACATCACTCAAATGTGGGTTTTTTCTTTTCTTTTTATTTTTCTCAACACCACCTCTTGTTGTTAAACAACTTTGAAAGCGTAGTGGAGAACTATGAAGATCATTCTGGTACTCTTTATATCCTCAGTGCTGATTAGCAGAGAAAAGAGGCCTTGATCTCTCTTAGAGTCTATTGTAATATTGTCTATGAATTATGTAATTGTGTATGTATTCTATAAATGCCTTATATCTAATATGTATGGTATCTAGAGTATGTCTATGTATTCTATAATTAGAGTTATCAATTATAATGATATATTTCCAAAATATCTAAAAAAGGTTATATGTTATATAATAAAATATAATAATCTAATAATTACAGAGTATATAGTGAAATGCAGTTATAATACAATAATATAGTATAAAAGCAATTATGATACAAATACTTTTCTATTAATAACTATTGTAAGAGCTCAATTATATTATATTATATTTTATGGTATTATATTATATGCATGGCTAGGCATCGTGAACAAAGATTTGGGAAGGGCTCTACCCGCATTTGCTACAAGTGCTCTGGTGGCTAAAGAGGCCAATGCGAGATAGACAAGATGGGTTGCAAAAGGCACAGCAGAAAGACTCCTGGGATGGTATCGGCAGGATACGCTCCTTTCTGCGTTGTCTTTTCGATGGTGATCCTGCGTGCGTTCTCAAAGGAAGCAGCAGCGTTATGGACTGTGTGTCTCCAGACCTCTCGATTCAGGAAGGATGTTGAGGTCCTGGAGCAGGTCCAGAGGAGAGCAACTAGGCTGGTGAAGGGACTCAAGCACAAGTCCTATGAGGAGAGGCTGAGGGAGCTGGGACTCTTCAGCCTGGAGAAGAGGAGGCTCAGGGGAGACCTCCTCACTCTCTACAACTTCCTGACAGGAGGTTATAGCCAGGTGGGGGTTGGTCTCTTTTCCCAGGCAGCTATGAGCAAGACAAGAGAGCATGGTCTTAAGTTGTGCCAGGGGAGGTTTAGGTTACATATTAGAAAGAATTTCTTTCCAGAGAGGGTAATCAGCCGTTGGAATGGGCTGCCCAGGGAAGTGGTGGATTCTCCGTCCCCGGAGGTTTTTAAGATGGGACTGGATGTGGCATCGGTGCCATGGTCTGGCAAACGCAGACGTAGTGGATCAAGGGTTGGACTCGATGATCTCGGAGTTCCCTTCCAACCCAGTTGATTCTATGATTCTACGATTGGAGGCCAGGGTAGACCTGCGATGATGACCAGTGTGGCCAAGGCTGAGGTGTTGCTTCAGAGAATCCTTGTATTATATTATATTGTATGATATTATATTGCATGATATTATATCATGTTATATTATATTATATATGCTGTTTCTTTTGATGCTGAAGATGTGTTTGACAGGTTCCTATTGTCCTCCATTGGATGAGCAGCACAGGGAGAAGAGGTGCCTGTCAACAGCTGTGCCAAGGATGTGTCTTCTCCTGATGGGCAGGAGCACAGAGTGGAGTGTCTTGCCCTTGTCCTCCTTCCTGCCAAGCTTCAGAGACAGCCCGAGTTTCTCAGCACTGAGGTGGAGATCAGCCCCTTGCCTTCAGCTGTCTAAGATGAGGGCCGTGAAGTGGCAAGTGGAGGCCTGGCGCTGGCAGCGGGGCGCTGGTGCTGTGGCCGTGCCGCCCTGCGGGGCCAGCGGAACAGCCTGCGCAGAGCCCGCAGCGCCCGCCTGAAGCAGGAGGGCCCTGGCTGGGGGACAGCCCCCTGCTCGCTGAGGCCACGGCCTTCCATCCTCCTGGTCAAGGCCTGCCCTGGCACCTGGCTGTGCTGGCCAAATGCCGGGACCTGCTCAGGGGCAGGCACAGGGAGCGTCTCTGCAGGACTACTCAACCTTGGGGCTCTGCCGTCTTCCACTGCGGACCCTTCCAGCTCTGTCCTCTCCTCCACTTGGGGCACTTCTTGCTCCGTCTTGTCCCTCACTGGTGACACGTCCCTGTCACCTTGCCCTTGGGACAGCCACAGCTCTCGCTCCAGGTTGTCTTTCCACTCATCCTCTTCTTTGGTCAAGGCCCCCTCCTGGCTCTCTGGCCCTGCAAGGACTGACACACCCACTGTCCCTGCCCCCTGTTCACTCAGGCCATGGGCTTCCAGCAAGCTGCCCAAGGGGCTGGATGGGCAGCAGGGCCTGGTTGGGGCAGCTGCCTGGCTCTCTTGGCCTGCAGCTCTCAGCTCCTCGCCACAGGCGGGAGAAGCTGCCACCATTGACGCCTCTTGGGCCTGGGCAGCAAGAGCTGCACGCTGCTCCTCTGCCTCAGCAGCTCTGGCCAGCTCAGCACCTGTTGCCTCAGAGGCCGTGGCACCAGCGGGGGCAGGAGACGTGCTGGGCAGGTCACCAGCTGCCTCTGCTGCTACCTCTGTGCCCATAGTGCTGGGACAGCTGGGCAGCTGCTGGGGAGAAGTGCCAGGGACCCCCTCATTCACCGGGTCAAAGGGTTTGTCCCCGAGGTTGCAGCTGATGTCCTCTTCCCCTTCAGACTGCTCTTCCTTCTTGCCATTGTCCTCTTCACACAGCTCCTCCTTCTTCTCCTCTTCCCCTTGGCACGGCTCTTCTTTTGTCTCCTCTTCCCCTTGGCACACGTCTTCCTCCTTCTCATCTTCTCCTTGCACCACGGCTCTGCTACTGCTGGCTTCCACTCGCGACAGCTCTTGCTCCATCTGATCCTCCCCTTTGGAAAACTCTTGGTCCTTGCCGTCTTCCCTTTTGGACAGCTCTTGCTCTGCCTTCTTTTCCTCTTGGCACAGCCTTTGGTCAGTGACACTTTCCCCTTGGCAGAGCTCTTGCTGTCCATCACCTTGCTGCTCTTCCTGTTGCTCGGCCGAGGCCCCACCGGTGTCGGGGAAAGTTGCTTGCAGCCACTCCAGCACCTTCTGATGGCTGGAGATTTCCCCCAGAAGCTGCAGGCTGGCTTTGCACAGGGGAAGCGCTCTGCCCTCGGCACTGGCGCGCCGCCTCTCCTGCCGCTGCTGCCCAGGTTCAGTCTGGGGCACAAGGCTCCCATCCTCGGCGGGTTGGTGTTGCAGCGGCACAGCTGGGCTGCTGAGGGCGCGTCTCCTGTGGAGCCTGGGCACTGCTGGGCCTTGCTCTGACGCTCTTCTCCGGGGCTCTGGCCCTGCCTCCCTGCCCAGGGAAGCTGCCACGGGCAGGCTGCGTGCCCGGCAACATTGTGGGGCCAGCTGCTGGCTGGGCCTGGGGCTCCCCGGGGAGATCTCGGGGGACACCACTCGCACGGTGACCAGGCCCCTGGGCTTCACAGCCGCGTCCTGGGCCATGCAGTGGCACACCAGCCTCCATGTCTTCAGCTTCTGGGAGCGCTCGGTCTCAGCAAGGACACTGCGACGCTTCCTGGGCCTCTCTTGGCCTGGCAGAGCTGTGCTGCTCAGGCTGTGCTTCTTGCGCACCCCCTGCACTGCCGGCTCCTGCTCTGCCGCTTGCCTCTGCTGCTGTGTCCCTGCCTGGTTGCCCAGGGAAGCTGTCACGGGCAGGCTGAGGGCGCGGCCCCGCTGTGCTGCCGGCTGCTGCCTGGGCCTCTGGCTGCCAGGGTAGCTCTTGCGGGAGACGGCTGGCTCAGGGAGCCGGCTCCTGGCCTTCCCACCTGCATCCTGGGCTGTGGAGTGGCCTCCCTGGCTCCTTACCTTCAGCTGCGCTGAGCCTTCACTCTTGGGCACAGCGCTCACATCCTTGCCGCTCTCGTCCTGCAGTGGCAGAGCTGTGCTGGGGAGGCTGCGCTTCATGGGCACCCCCTGCAGTGCTGGGCCCTGCTGGGACATTGGTCTCTCCCGCCCGCTCCCTGCCTCCCTGCCCAGGGAGGGGGAGCCGGGCCTGCTGAGTGCCCGCTCCCCTTGTGCTGCTGCCTGCTGCCTGGGTGTCTGGCTGCCAGGGCAGCCCTTCGGGGACATGTCTGGCCCAGGTACACGGCTCCTGGGCTTCCCCGCTGCGTCCTGGCCTTGGGGGCGGCGCGGGGCAGCCCTCCAGCTTTGCAGCCTGGGGGCTGTGCCCTGCTCAGCGCGGCTGCCCCGAGCAATAGGCACAGGGGGGAGGTGGCTGCTGCTGGCCGTGGCCATGTTGGCTGTCCTGCGCCTGGCAGCAGCAGCCCAGGCTGCTGGGGGCAGAGGAGGCAGTTTGCAGGGGCCACTGGCAGCCTGGCTGTGCCGTGGGGCCGCCAGCGGGATTGATGGCAGACGCACTGCCTCCTCCTGGCTCAGCCCAGAGCGGGGCACTGACAGCCCTTGCACTGGGCTCCTTGGCAGCAGGGGAGGCCCGAGAGGGAGCTTACCTGACTGCATCCCTTGCCCCAGCCTCCTGCCCGGGCCTCCCACCTGCCTGGCAGCAGCTGCTCTGCTTGGCAAGAGCTTTGCTGCCATCTCCCCCTGTCTTCCCGTCTGTGTGCCAGTGCTCCCGGTGTCCTGGGAGCTCTCGGGGCAGGGCAGCCGTGGCAGCCTTTCCCCTCGCAGGGGCAAGGCCTGGCTCTGGCTGCCCCGCGGCGCTACTTGTGTCTGCCTGCGCATCACCTGTGGGAAAAAGGTCTGGTGGTGTGGAGGTGGCTGCCTTGGCACAGCACCAAGGCTGGCCTCGGCAGCCAGGGAGCTGCGGCTGGGCCTGTCCCACTCCCGGCCTCTCCCAGCTCCCCCATCCCTCTCCGGGCGCCTCCTGTTGAGGTTGGGCAACCCCTGTTGGGGCTGAGAGTTGCTCTTCCTCTTCTCCTCCATCGGCATCTCCGTCGTCCTCTTCTGCAGAGGGATCCAGGGAACTGCTTCCTCCTGAGAGAGCGGCTCTCCTGGACTGGGCACCCCCCCAGGGCCCAGCGCTCCCTCAATCCCCAGTGCTCAGGGCAAGGCCCTGTGAGCTCACAATGGTCTCTGGGCAGACCTGACCCCGCATCACAAAGGGTCCTTGCAAAGTGCCTCTCTCACAAAGGGCCACACCCACCACTCCTGGCACAGTAGAAACCTCAGGAATTGGCTGCAAGGGACTGACTGTGCCCCCAGGGGACAGACCCTCCACTTCTAGACTTGGAGCCCTGCTGTGCCCAGACTCCTGGCAGGCTTGCCACACAGCCCCACACCACACCCTCATCTCCCAGCTGGACAGCCCGGGCCTTGAAGGCTGCGCTCTCCAGAGCATGAGGAGTTGTCCGGATGGACACCCCAGACACCTGTGCTCCGTGGCTCCGTGTCCAGCTGGAAGCCAGGCAGCAGTGGTGTCCCTCAGGCCTCTGCCTCGGCACCAAGCCTTGGTAATGCCTTTGTCAATGACACACAGTGGGACCCCTGGCTCATCTCACAGGCTCCCGGGCACCTCTGTCTGCTCACCCCAATTGCTGGGTCTATCCACAACCTGACAACCTCTTGCCTTCCAACTCCATATTTGCTTTTTCTCTTTAGGATGACCCGTTCCTAAGGTTCCCTGGAAAGTTCTCTTCTAAAATTAGGCTTTCAAATCCTTGTGGTCCTGCTCAACTTCAGTTACTGGACCTGACATTTTCTGGCTCGGCTTCTTTAGGGAAAGAATCTGCACACCGAGCAAAATCCCAGTGGAGCCCAAAACAAAAGGAGAGACGTCCTTTTTCCTTCCCAGTTTTATAGCCATCCTTGGAGAAACTGTCTCTGGTGTAATTTGGGACGTGACGTTGTGGTTTTTGCCAAACCCAAGACAGTTTGGCCAAATTACGGACTCTTTGGGGGAAAACCAGAGGGGGGGAGGGGACAAGGTCACATCCTTTTAATAAAGTCTTGTAATGCTTCAGAGAGTCTGTCCATCCTGAGCGTGCTTCGGTTCTGACTTCAAAGGTACCCTCTCTACAACATAGGATTTAATGCAGATCTCCCAGTTGCCAGGAAGGAGATGTTGTTCTTGCATTCCCAGTTGGCGGTCTGGGAAGAGGAAGGAGGAAGTTACAGCTTCCTTGGACTTTGAAGGGCTGTGGCAATCGGGAAAATGGGCTTCAGGGAGGGGAAAAGTACATGCAATCTGACTAAGGAAAGTAGAATATTGGGATGATATATAGCGAATTCCAGAAATTTTAGGGTGGAACCTTGGGGTCGGAAAATGGGAGAAAACATCATTTTTAATTCTTTTTTTCTTTAAGCAATGTCCGCGGCAGTTATGGGACTGATGGTTTTCTTTTCATCTCTCTATCCAAAGAACTCACTGCCCACATCAACTCCATCTCCTTCTCCCACGCTCCATATCTGCAAGGCCCCTACACTTGTCCTGTGCTCTTCCTCCAATTGCCCTCTGCATTGCAGGACCAACTTCTGGAGAAAAAGCTGGGAAGGAAACTAAGGAGCGGCCAGTCTTCCAAACACACCATCTGCCTGCTCAAGCACCACAGCTGAGAATTCTTCCCTACGGGCTTTCCCCTCACTATGGCAATTGATTCCAATTTCCTATCAGTTGTCCTCAAAGTTTCTCCAAACACTGAGCAACTTCACCGTTTCAATTTCCTCATCCAAAGATGCCCAGAAGAAACTTTCTGGAAATGCAGAGCTGCAGTAGGATTCGTGGCCTGGTGTCTCGTGGCCGAGATGGAGCAGAGCCAGGCCAGCCCGGCTGCAAAATGCCCCTCTAAGGTGGTGAATAAAGCACGAACCCCGCTCTGCACTCTGTGAGTGTAGGACCAAGATTAAGGTTTATTACAAAGGGCTTTGGTTTAAATACAGAGCTCAAACATGTCACATGATCTCTCAGGCAATGACAATCAAGTATTCCGTTGGGCATGCGTGAGAACCCGGAAAACTACAAATCCCATAATTCCTTATTACATTCCTCCTGCCACATTTCCCCTTCCTCTATATGGTTAACAAGTTGTAATACAATACATTCTTTAAACGTTCTTGTCATAACCAACCTTATCTTAACCGTTTATAAAAACCGGGGCCTATCATCACAAGGCCTTTATTGAACTGTTGATGACTTTATCCGTTCGTGCAATATTCAAGCAACTTTAAATCACCCCGGGTTTGTAGATGTGTAAAACCTTTTATCTGAGGGTGATTTGTGTGATTGGGTAAAGGCATCATCTTTATTTGAAAGGGAAATGTGTTGGCTTGTAGAGGTTGTGTTTGAAGTAGTGTTGGTTGAGGTAGTGTTGTTGAATGAGTGCTTGAGATGTCTTTGTCATAAAGGGTATTTGCGTTCACGCACACACACATACATCTCCACTCAACTTTCTCATTCACATGCCGATGGCCACCGTTTCATTCTCTCCTCACACACGCGTTCTTAAACTTTTTATTGTGTTTCTATTTAAATCATGGAGTTTTGGTTTTATATTGGTTGCTGTTTGTGTGTTTCTTTTGGTTCTGTTGTATCATTTTTTGCTCCTTTGTGATTGGTCCTGTTTTGAAGAAGTGTTGATGTAGATTTACACATACAGGGAGTAGACTCATATCTCTTTCCCCCCCTTTTTTGTGCTTTTATAGCATGTTTCTCAATGTGTGATGTGTTCCTTTTACTACTGTTGGTCATGTTTCTTCAGATCCAATTTCTTCACTCATTTTTTCTGCTGATTGTTTCTGTTGTGACGGAGGGCTAATATAAGGCCTGACACATCGAGAAGGGATCCATTGTAATTTGCTACCCTTGGATACACAGGCGTATATGTTCCCCCAAGTGATGAGATCTACTGGTCCTGACCATTGCCTAGATATTAGACCTTTAATCATAACTGGTGGTTTGGAAGATGAAAGTATTTGAGTTTTAGGTTGGCACTCATATCTCTTGTGGTCTGCACCATCACAGTTTAAGAAATTTAGAACATATGATGCTCCTGGTACCCAATGCCTGTTGAAGTCCCTCTTCGGGCGCCATTTGAAGTGGTGAATAAGGCACAAACCCCGCTCTGCACTCTGTGAGTGTAGGACCAAGATTAAGGTTTATTACAAAGGGCTTTGGTTTAAATACAGCGCTCAAACATGTCACACGATCTCTAAACAATGACAATCGAGTATTGCATTGGGTATGCGTGAGAACCCGGAAAACTACAAATCCCATAATTCCTTATTACATTCCTCCTGCCCCAGCCCTCTGTTCTTCCCATGCCCACGGCAAAGCCCCCCCCCGTGTTGCTCCCTGGGACGCTGGGCAGGCCCAGGCCCAGCCGCCATTGCAGGGCCCGGCCTGGCGCTGCCAGCGGGGTCCTCAGCACAGCTCTGCTCAGGGGCTCCATGGCCCCGGGCAAGCCAGGCAGCAGTGCTGGCCCTCAGGGCTCTGCCTGCCAGCCGGGCCTGGCCAATGTCTTCCTCAGGGACACACGGGCTGGCACCCAGCACCCCCTCAGCCCTTCCGCAGGGCACAGCAAGCTGAGCAGGGCCAGCGCCAACTCCAGGGCCCGGCCTGGCGCTGCCAGCGGAGCTTCAATCCCCTGGGCCTCCTGCCACGCGGGGCCCCCACAACAGCCTCCCCTGCACCAGCACCGGCAGACGCGACAAAGACGACTCCTGATCCCACTTTGGAAAAGAGCTTCCCTTAGGACACCCCAGTAGAATTCTGCAGCCAGAGCAAAATGCTGTGCGTCCCAGGCAAACAGGGAACTTGGAAGTCTGCAGGTGCATCCAGCCCTCCCGGGGCTATCCGGCAATTTTAGAAGCAAGTCAGAGAATGACCCTTAGCTTGTAGGACATCATAACCTGCAGGGGAAGTGTAGCTCCTGAGATCATTTCCCAGCATCAGGCAGTAACTAGGGCTGGTTGCCACATCTTCCTCTCTCAGCCTTCCTTGGGCCCAAAGTGCCTTCCTGAGCAAAGCAGAGGGGCTTTTCTTAGGAAGTGCCCGAAATGGCTTCCCAACCTGGGATAGGCAAAGCGTTCCCTCATCTCTGGCTGGGCTTTCTCACCCGTGCACGCCATGGGGAGGAGAAGAGGAGAGAGGAAAATTGTCATCCTGCCTAAAAATGTAGCCTGACACGCTGAGGTTCTGCAGGGCTCCATCTCAGGCCCTGTGCTCCTCAGCGTCTTCAGCAATGACTCGGATGCAGCACTGGGACAGATACGAAGGGACTTTGCCGACAGTCCAAAACTGGGAGGAGCTGTTGAGTCCCTGGAAAGTAGGGAGGCCCTGCAGAGAGACCCTGACAAATTACAGGGCTGGGCAACCAGCAATCGTAGGAAGTTCAATCTGGGGAAGTGCCGGACTGTGCCCCAGGGATGGACGGGCAGAGCGGGAAAGGAGAGGCTGGAAAGCAGAGCCGGGAAAGGGCCCTGGAGAGTTTGGATGATCCTTTGGGGCACAGGGGGTGACCCTTGGGGATGGGCCTGTGCAGGGCTGAGGGTTGGACTCCTTGATCCTTGTCGGTCCCTTCCCACTTCACAGCTTCTGCACTTGGTTATTGACTGCAGTATTGAAATAAACTGAACATTCAAGTCCTGGGCTCTAAATGTCTGTAATTCAATGAAATGAGGCACATCACTCAAATGTGGGTTTTTTCTTTTCTTTTTATTTTTCTCAACACCACCTCTTGTTGTTAAACAACTTTGAAAGCGTAGTGGAGAACTATGAAGATCATTCTGGTACTCTTTATATCCTCAGTGCTGATTAGCAGAGAAAAGAGGCCTTGATCTCTCTTAGAGTCTATTGTAATATTGTCTATGAATTATGTAATTGTGTATGTATTCTATAAATGCCTTATATCTAATATGTATGGTATCTAGAGTATGTCTATGTATTCTATAATTAGAGTTATCAATTATAATGATATATTTCCAAAATATCTAAAAAAGGTTATATGTTATATAATAAAATATAATAATCTAATAATTACAGAGTGTATAGTGAAATGCAGTTATAATACAATAATATAATATAAAAGCAATTATGATACAAATACTTTTCTATTAATAACTATTGTAAGAGCTCAATTATATTATATTATATTTTATGGTATTATATTATATGCATGGCTAGGCATCGTGAACAAAGATTTGGGAAGGGCTCTACCCGCATTTGCTACAAGTGCTCTGGTGGCTAAAGAGGCCAATGCGAGATAGACAAGATGGGTTGCAAAAGGCACGGCAGAAAGACTCCTGGGATGGTATCGGCAGGATACGCTCCTTTCTGCGTTGTCTTTTCGATGGTGATCCTGCGTGCGTTCTCAAAGGAAGCAGCAGCGTTATGGACTGTGTGTCTCCAGACCTCTCGATTCAGGAAGGATGTTGAGGTCCTGGAGCAGGTCCAGAGGAGAGCAACTAGGCTGGTGAAGGGACTCAAGCACAAGTCCTATGAGGAGAGGCTGAGGGAGCTGGGACTCTTCAGCCTGGAGAAGAGGAGGCTCAGGGGAGACCTCCTCACTCTCTACAACTTCCTGACAGGAGGTTATAGCCAGGTGGGGGTTGGTCTCTTTTCCCAGGCAGCTATGAGCAAGACAAGAGAGCATGGTCTTAAGTTGTGCCAGGGGAGGTTTAGGTTACATATTAGAAAGAATTTCTTTCCAGAGAGGGTAATCAGCCGTTGGAATGGGCTGCCCAGGGAAGTGGTGGATTCTCCGTCCCCGGAGGTTTTTAAGATGGGACTGGATGTGGCATCGGTGCCATGGTCTGGCAAACGCAGACGTAGTGGATCAAGGGTTGGACTCGATGATCTCGGAGTTCCCTTCCAACCCAGTTGATTCTATGATTCTACGATTGGAGGCCAGGGTAGACCTGCGATGATGACCAGTGTGGCCAAGGCTGAGGTGTTGCTTCAGAGAATCCTTGTATTATATTATATTGTATGATATTATATTGCATGATATTATATCATGTTATATTATATTATATATGCTGTTTCTTTTGATGCTGAAGATGTGTTTGACAGGTTCCTATTGTCCTCCATTGGATGAGCAGCACAGGGAGAAGAGGTGCCTGTCAACAGCTGTGCCAAGGATGTGTCTTCTCCTGATGGGCAGGAGCACAGAGTGGAGTGTCTTGCCCTTGTCCTCCTTCCTGCCAAGCTTCAGAGACAGCCCGAGTTTCTCAGCACTGAGGTGGAGATCAGCCCCTTGCCTTCAGCTGCCTAAGATGAGGGCCGTGAAGTGGTAAGTGGAGGCCTGGCGCTGGCAGCGGGGCGCTGGTGCTGTGGCCGTGCCGCCCTGCGGGGCCAGCGGAACAGCCTGCGCAGAGCCCGCAGCGCCCGCCTGAAGCAGGAGGGCCCTGGCTGGGGGACAGCCCCCTGCTCGCTGAGGCCACGGCCTTCCATCCTCCTGGTCAAGGCCTGCCCTGGCACCTGGCTGTGCTGGCCAAATGCCGGGACCTGCTCAGGGGCAGGCACAGGGAGCGTCTCTGCAGGACTACTCAACCTTGGGGCTCTGCCGTCTTCCACTGCGGACCCTTCCAGCTCTGTCCTCTCCTCCACTTGGGGCACTTCTTGCTCCGTCTTGTCCCTCACTGGTGACACGTCCCTGTCACCTTGCCCTTGGGACAGCCACAGCTCTCGCTCCAGGTTGTCTTTCCACTCATCCTCTTCTTTGGTCAAGGCCCCCTCCTGGCTCTCTGGCCCTGCAAGGACTGACACACCCACTGTCCCTGCCCCCTGTTCACTCAGGCCATGGGCTTCCAGCAAGCTGCCCAAGGGGCTGGATGGGCAGCAGGGCCTGGTTGGGGCAGCTGCCTGGCTCTCTTGGCCTGCAGCTCTCAGCTCCTCGCCACAGGCGGGAGAAGCTGCCACCATTGACGCCTCTTGGGCCTGGGCAGCAAGAGCTGCACGTTGCTCCTCTGCCTCAGCAGCTCTGGCCAGCTCAGCACCTGTTGCCTCAGAGGCCGTGGCACCAGCGGGGGCAGGAGACGTGCTGGGCAGGTCACCAGCTGCCTCTGCTGCTACCTCTGTGCCCATAGTGCTGGGACAGCTGGGCAGCTGCTGGGGAGAAGTGCCAGGGACCCCCTCATTCACCGGGTCAAAGGGTTTGTCCCCGAGGTTGCAGCTGATGTCCTCTTCCCCTTCAGACTGCTCTTCCTTCTTGCCATTGTCCTCTTCACACAGCTCCTCCTTCTTCTCCTCTTCCCCTTGGCACGGCTCTTCTTTTGTCTCCTCTTCCCCTTGGCACACGTCTTCCTCCTTCTCATCTTCTCCTTGCACCACGGCTCTGCTACTGCTGGCTTCCACTCGCGACAGCTCTTGCTCCATCTGATCCTCCCCTTTGGAAAACTCTTGGTCCTTGCCGTCTTCCCTTTTGGACAGCTCTTGCTCTGCCTTCTTTTCCTCTTGGCACAGCCTTTGGTCAGTGACACTTTCCCCTTGGCAGAGCTCTTGCTGTCCATCACCTTGCTGCTCTTCCTGTTGCTCGGCCGAGGCCCCACCGGTGTCGGGGAAAGTTGCTTGCAGCCACTCCAGCACCTTCTGATGGCTGGAGATTTCCCCCAGAAGCTGCAGGCTGGCTTTGCACAGGGGAAGCGCTCTGCCCTCGGCACTGGCGCGCCGCCTCTCCTGCCGCTGCTGCCCAGGTTCAGTCTGGGGCACAAGGCTCCCATCCTCGGCGGGTTGGTGTTGCAGCGGCACAGCTGGGCTGCTGAGGGCGCGTCTCCTGTGGAGCCTGGGCACTGCTGGGCCTTGCTCTGACGCTCTTCTCCGGGGCTCTGGCCCTGCCTCCCTGCCCAGGGAAGCTGCCACGGGCAGGCTGCGTGCCCGGCAACATTGTGGGGCCAGCTGCTGGCTGGGCCTGGGGCTCCCCGGGGAGATCTCGGGGGACACCACTCGCACGGTGACCAGGCCCCTGGGCTTCACAGCCGCGTCCTGGGCCATGCAGTGGCACACCAGCCTCCATGTCTTCAGCTTCTGGGAGCGCTCGGTCTCAGCAAGGACACTGCGACGCTTCCTGGGCCTCTCTTGGCCTGGCAGAGCTGTGCTGCTCAGGCTGTGCTTCTTGCGCACCCCCTGCACTGCCGGCTCCTGCTCTGCCGCTTGCCTCTGCTGCTGTGTCCCTGCCTGGTTGCCCAGGGAAGCTGTCACGGGCAGGCTGAGGGCGCGGCCCCGCTGTGCTGCCGGCTGCTGCCTGGGCCTCTGGCTGCCAGGGTAGCTCTTGCGGGAGACGGCTGGCTCAGGGAGCCGGCTCCTGGCCTTCCCACCTGCGTCCTGGGCTGTGGAGTGGCCTCCCTGGCTCCTTACCTTCAGCTGCGCTGAGCCTTCACTCTTGGGCACAGCGCTCACATCCTTGCCGCTCTCGTCTTGCAGTGGCAGAGCTGTGCTGGGGAGGCTGCGCTTCATGGGCACCCCCTGCAGTGCTGGGCCCTGCTGGGACATTGGTCTCTCCCGCCCGCTCCCTGCCTCCCTGCCCAGGGAGGGGGAGCCGGGCCTGCTGAGTGCCCGCTCCCCTTGTGCTGCTGCCTGCTGCCTGGGTGTCTGGCTGCCAGGGTAGCCCTTCGGGGACATGTCTGGCCCAGGCACACGGCTCCTGGGCTTCCCCGCTGCGTCCTGGCCTTGGGGGCGGCGCGGGGCAGCCCTCCAGCTTTGCAGCCTGGGGGCTGTGCCCTGCTCAGCGCGGCTGCCCCGAGCAATAGGCACAGGGGGGAGGTGGCTGCTGCTGGCCGTGGCCATGTTGGCTGTCCTGCGCCTGGCAGCAGCAGCCCAGGCTGCTGGGGGCAGAGGAGGCAGTTTGCAGGGGCCACTGGCAGCCTGGCTGTGCCGTGGGGCCGCCAGCGGGATTGATGGCAGACGCACTGCCTCCTCCTGGCTCAGCCCAGAGCGGGGCACTGACAGCCCTTGCACTGGGCTCCTTGGCAGCAGGGGAGGCCCGAGAGGGAGCTTACCTGACTGCATCCCTTGCCCCAGCCTCCTGCCCGGGCCTCCCACCTGCCTGGCAGCAGCTGCTCTGCTTGGCAAGAGCTTTGCTGCCATCTCCCCCTGTCTTCCCGTCTGTGTGCCAGTGCTCCCGGTGTCCTGGGAGCTCTCGGGGCAGGGCAGCCGTGGCAGCCTTTCCCCTCGCAGGGGCAAGGCCTGGCTCTGGCTGCCCCGCGGCGCTACTTGTGTCTGCCTGCGCATCACCTGTGGGAAAAAGGTCTGGTGGTGTGGAGGTGGCTGCCTTGGCACAGCACCAAGGCTGGCCTCGGCAGCCAGGGAGCTGCGGCTGGGCCTGTCCCACTCCCGGCCTCTCCCAGCTCCCCCATCCCTCTCCGGGCGCCTCCTGTTGAGGTTGGGCAGCCCCTGTTGGGGCTGAGAGTTGCTCTTCCTCTTCTCCTCCATCGGCATCTCCGTCGTCCTCTTCTGCAGAGGGATCCAGGGAACTGCTTCCTCCTGAGAGAGCGGCTCTCCTGGACTGGGCACCCCCCCAGGGCCCAGCGCTCCCTCAATCCCCAGTGCTCAGGGCAAGGCCCTGTGAGCTCACAATGGTCTCTGGGCAGACCTGACCCCGCATCACAAAGGGTCCTTGCAAAGTGCCTCTCTCACAAAGGGCCACACCCACCACTCCTGGCACAGTAGAAACCTCAGGAATTGGTTGCAAGGGACTGTGCCCCCAGGGGTGTGGTAGTTTGAACCACCATGAAAAGCCAAAATCCAATTTCCGGGCTTCCCCCACCCCTTCCCACAATTTTATCTCAACACTGAAGAGAAACTTTCAGGCAAGAGTCTTCTATAGGGAAAGGGGAAGTATATTTACATTTACTTTACACAAATAAATTCTACAGAAGCTAAAAGCAACTGTATATATATTATTATACACTTCCATCAGTCCCTTTAAGCTTTCTCCCTCAATTCATTCCAGGAGAAAACTCTTCAGGCTGATAGGTACCCAGCCTCTCTCTCATGGGAGAGTTCGGGGAACCTGAACACTCCCACCCACCAACCTCCAGCTGTTTGCTGAGGTCCTTTCTTCCGGACAAAATCCAAGAAGATAGTTTTGAGTCCATCCTCCTTGGTTCCGTGTCAGTCTCTGCTGTGTCATTCTCTCTCTCATACCTCATACCTCGGTTCTGTAGGCTGCTGTAGTTTTCCATTTTGGTAGCCACGTCTAAATCCAGCGTAGGCACCTCCGAACCTGCCTTCGGTCTGTCTCTAATTTCACCTGGATTTTTCTTCCCCTGGCACCGAGCTGCTTTCATTATCAGCCCGTCTCTTGGCTCCGCTTCAAAATACTAAGCCTTGCATCCACTCCCACTTATAGTGAGAGGAAAAAAGCCCCCGCTCAGCTTTTGCTACAGGTGTTCGGTCCAGTTACGAACTGTCCTGAGCTCTGCAGTCTGGCTGGAAAGGGGGGGAAAAGAGGGCCTGGCCTCCTCACAAGGAGCTTGCCTCTCTCGCCCTCTCACCTTCAGGTGTTGTGAATCCCTTCCTTCACAACACACACTCACTCCAATGCTGCCTCCAACCCTGGTCTAGGCAGAGTTGGGGGGCCGCAGGGCCACCCTTCCCCCCTGGAGGGGAGAAGAAGGAGGCCCTGCCACCCCTTGGCCTTCTACACCCACACACAGCAGCAGACACAGACCAATTGCCAACAGCTTCCGCTGGTTGTGTATATATGGTTTTTCAGCAGGAGCGAACAAGACGAGTGGTAATGGCCCTCCAGGGAAAACTACCCTGGCACCCAATCATCTCTAAGCCCTTCAGCTTCCAGGGGGAGCAATCTCAAACCATAATAAAAGGACAGACCCTCCACTTCTAGACTTGGAGCCCTGCTGTGCCCAGACTCCTGGCAGGCTTGCCACACAGCCCCACACCACACCCTCATCTCCCAGCTGGACAGCCCGGGCCTTGAAGGCTGCGCTCTCCAGGGCATGGCTGGCCAGGCCAGGGAGAGGCTTGTCCCTGGAGCTCCAGGAGGGTTTGGATGACCCTCTGGGGCACAGGGTGTGACCTTTGGGGATGGGCCTGTGCAGGGCTGAGAGTTGGACTCAGACATCCTTGTGCATCCATTCCAACTCAGAATATTCTCTGCTTCTGTGACTTTCCCCTATCAGGTACCACCTCACTGGAGTGCACCTCTGCAAACATGGACAGTGTCCCTGGGTGGTTGCAGGGAACATTATCCCCCTCATTTCCCCCAGAATTCATGTTGGGAGCCTGTTGTGGTTTACACTACTGTGATTACAGCCTTACATTTCCAGTGGCTCAGTTAACAGCCTGATTAGTATGATACTATTCCATTTTATAATTAGATTAATGAGAGCATTCATTCATTTAGTTGTTATCTCAGTTAATAATGACCTCACTGATTATTCTATCTCCTTTAACTCAGTTAGTGATTTTGATTAAAATAAATATAGCTCACAGCACCTGGAAATTCATTCTTCTCTTTAGAAATAATCTGATGGAAAGAGATTCCCTTTTAAGAATTTCTTGAGAGTGATTAAATATTTTGGTCCTCCTGAGGCTGAATTTTCATGTTTTTAAAGATGACATTTTTGAAATATTTGATGATAAAATATTTATTAAGCCCTGTATTTATATTTTCAATACATCTGTTTCTGCTTTGACTGTTTGAACATAGTTTCAGCAGAAATATATATTTGCATGCTGAGCTGATTTTAAAAAACACCTCCAAGCGCTTCTACACACACACACATTTGCACACACACAGACAGCACACACTGAACCTCATTCTTCATTTCATCCTGCACCTTACATAATGATTTCCGATTTAGGCAGAAACTCTGTCATCAGTCATTTAGCCAATTGAGTTTATCAGATCCCTGCTGCTTGTGATGTTATTTTGTATATTAATCTATTTTCTAAAAGCAGTAAGAATTAGGCAGCACAACTGCCAAACACTGTAATGCGAGAGAGGCAAACAGGCAAATAGTGTTTGTGGGGCTGTAGAAAAGGCAAACCATGGCCTAATTACCAGAGTGCAACAATTAGTGGCAATGACAAAATCTGGGCTGGTTTGGACACCTTCAGTCATGCCAGCAGCAGAGGGAAGGTGGATGTGGCACTGACAGCTCTTGGTCTGGGAGGAGCTCCTGGTTTATGGGATCACAGACCTATTTGGGTTGGAAGGGACCTTAAGGCTCTGCACCTTTCAGAGTCCGCTCTGCTCTTCCCCTTTGGCATCCTTAGACCTCACCTAACACTCAGCTGCTCCTGATAAAGCAAGAGCAGCTCTATATAGTGGCATATACATCCCCAGCGAGCACCCCGAGAGTAACACCTCACGACAGACCCACAACGAACGAGCTGAGCTCTGGAGGAGCCAAATCAGAAATGGGCAGGGGAACACACATGTTGTACTTTGAATTAACCAGCTCGGTTCAGTAGTCCAGCACTCTGGATAACTTGGGTTTGTTACCTCAGTTTGCTCTTGGGTGTGTCTGCAGAGTGTGGGGACATCAGAGGGGCTGATGATTCTGCAGAGTCTGAGGTGGTTCATGGTGCCTGCTCAGGAGGGACCCAGCTCAGCTGAGGTATCATTGTGTCATGTTTACCATAATCCTTATATGAACTGAAAGCAAATATTCCTCCATCAGCCTCCCAATTTTCTGCAGCTAAAGCTCATCAGGCAGGGATGAATCCCACCAATGGTTGCACCTCTAGTTTGGGGTGTTCTAATGGTTTAAATGGGGCAGAATTTGGTTTGTCCCATGCTGTCTGGAGCAGGCAGATAGAGAGGGACACTGAGATTTCCATATGGAGCCAGTTGGTTTAGCTCATGTTTCTTATTTTACGGGTTTTAATGTGTTCATTCTCATTTCTTGCCCTGGTAAAGCCTCTAAAGGTTGCACGCCAGAAAAGCACGTAGGAGAATGTCAATCTTGCCCAAAACGTGTAGATGGAGATAGTGTTTTCTGACCTGTCTGGGAGGGAAAGACAGGGACAAGTCTCATCCTGCATCTGCAGGTACGTAAGAAAAAGCCTTTTACCTTTATAACGAGTCTGAGCTGCAGCCTGAATTCTGGGAAAAAAAATGACTGATGGGGACCCAGTAACCTTTGGTATTTTAGTTCTCATTTTACAGTATCCATAGGCAATTAACATTCTGCAACCTCCTTTAGAAGCTCTTGTGCTCCTTTAGAAATACTCGTGTTCCTTTTGGGGAGCTGACAGGCTCTGCCTTGCTTCAATTCAGAATGTTCAGAATTGCTGTTACCCAGTCAGGGGAAAATATTGAGCAAAAATCTCCCTGTTTCTGAGGCACAGTCTGGATCTGGGGGGATTTTTGTGGTCGTATTCCTGAAAAGCACAGTGGAAACCAGGGATATTTACTGTAAGGTAACATTCCCACAACAGCTCCTTGGCTGTTCAAAGGAGCAGAGGGAAATAAATCTGTTTGTGAAGGTTTTTTGGTAGTGCTTTGGTTTTGCTTCTTCTGATGCCTCTATTTCAATTTTATATTAAGTCAAGTTCTGTGTAACTACAAACACCTCTGGGGCATTTGGAAATAGGTGAAACAGCCTTGAGAATGGAAGTGGAGTGGTCCTGAAGAGAAAGCCATGCTGAAAATACTTTTCTGTGTGTATAAATAAACTAAACTGTGCACTAAACCTTGAGATGAAGCAAGAGAAAACATCACACGTTGGTAAAAAGAAAAAAAAAAATCACCTCTTTCCCCCCAGCTTGTCTCTCTGTGATTAAATATTTCTTCTTGGTGTGGGTCAAAGTGGTCAATACCTTTCTTTCTGGCTTTGAAAATTTCATATCTCTGTGGGTATCAGATTGGAGAATATTCTGCAAAGAGGGTATGGGGAAAACACCTGTGAATTCCAGAGTCAGTAAGTGGAAGAAAAAAGCCCACAAGAAAATAAAAACTGTAAGAGAACATCAAGTATTTCACGTTGGTTTTGTTTAGTTGCAAATAAAAATCACATGGAGAAACAGCAGAAAATTGTCTATGGATAATTCATTGTCTTTTTTCTTAATCTTCATGGTCCTTCATGATAAAAAGGGGGAGAAACATTCATCCATTCGTGCAAAAGGGAGACAATCTGGGCTGGAGAGGACCTTGGGATGTTTGGGTGGAGAGGGGATCAGTGCATAGGTACGATGGCATTCAGGGCCAGGATGCTCCTCACATTACAAATTACAAGATCAAGGACCCCAGTACCTCCCTTTTTAGCTTTTTTTTAATTTTCCCAACAAACCTACAGACCTGAGAACCTGTGACCATACATCTGGGGTGAAGGATTTGAGGGCTGTATTTCGAACCTCAGTCAAACCAGGCTGGAGCTGTTTCAACCAGAACCATTTCAGGATCACCAGTGTGAAATACTGGGAAAAAAAACCCAACAAACTGTAATGATTTATCCTGATGGAATACACAAAAAAAAATGAAGTGAAAAATAGAAGACAGGCTTCACATATGATGCAAGGAGCTGAATGCTAAAATCCCTTCAAATGACAAGTAAAACATTGCACTCAGCTCTTTCTCAGTTTTATAGTCATGGAATGGTTTGGGTTGGAAGGGACCTTAAAGATCGTCCCATTCCACCCCCTGCCATGGGCAGGGACACCTTCCACTAGCCCAGGTTGCTCCAAGATACGTCCAACCTGGCCTTGGACACTTCCAGGGATGGGGCAGCCACAGCTTCTCTGGACAACCTGTGCCAGGGCTTCCCCACCCTCATAGCAAAGAATTCCTTCCAAATATCCCATCTAACCCTTGAGACCATTCCCCCTTGTCCTGTCCCTCCATCCCTTGTCCTAAGTCCCTCTCCAGCTCTCTTGGAACACTTTAGGCACTGGAAGGGGCTCTCAGGTCTCCCTGGAGTCTTCTCTTCTGCAGGTGAACCCTCCCATCTCTCTCAGCCTGTTTCCAGAGCAGAGGGGCTCCAGCCCTTGGAGCATCTGACAATCTGATCACTGTAATTACTGGATGTGCCCCTCGGGGTGCTGTGCTGGGCACACACTGTCCCACGGTGCTGTGTTGGTGTGGTGGGTGTCGAGGACCACGTGGCTAGAGGATACTGTCAGTGTGTAGCCACCCTTGTCCCCTTGGATCACTGAGACCTGAGAGTGCCCAGTTTCCCCCTGCCCACCAACACCAGCCTGTTGCTTCACAACAGCTGTGACTAGCCCTTGGGCAGCTTTTGAGAATGAAAGGTGAGGAGGTGGTCAGGGTAATATTCCTAAGCTGTGTGTGAACTCCAGTGGAGCCATTTCCTCTTCAGGACCAACACCACAGAACCCTGGGCTGGATCAGATGGGTCTCCTCTGGTACTGGAGGCTGTGACCTCCTTTGGTGAAGTCTAACAGTCTCCTGCTCTCCAAAGATCAGAGATCCCCACTCACAGGGAAGGAGGAGATGTGGAGTTCAAGCACAGTGTCATGCCAGGAAACACTCCAGGAAAAGCTGGGCTGGGTTTGGTGTGGGTTATTTGGCTTCAGGTTTAGGATTTGTTAGTTGTGGCCAGTGTTTGCCTCACACCAGGAGAAGAGTCCTTCAACATCCATCTGCTCTGCTGGTTTCTCAGAATTTCTGTTTCTGGGTGATCACAAATCTGTGTTTCTGGAGTGCCACCTTTTCCTCGAGCTCTGCTCGCCTGTCCTATTCCCTCAGAGGTACTGGGTTTGACAACCAGCAGAAAATTCCTGTCTACCCTGATTTCCTTAGGCAGCTTTCACCTAATTAGGTCCTCATTACAGTGTCTTTGTCCAGAGAGCACCTCAGTGCTGTGCACATAAGGCTCCTCTCCTGAGTCATAGTTAATGGGGTTTTTAACCTTTAGGTAAACAGTTATACATGTAAGGAAAAAAGTTGGGGAGGGAAATGACTTTTGAAGCCGAATTGGAGGGCACAGAATGAGGAGTGTGTTAAGTAGATTTCAACAACAGGCTCTACAGAAAGTAAAAGTCTGCTCTGAGACCATCACTTGGCAGTTGGACTAAATGTGCTGGGGAGCCCAGGAAGGAAGACATGGAGAGGGAGAAGATTTAATGTGGCAAATTGAAAGGTCTCAAAGCAAATTCAGACCCTGCTGATCCTGATCCTCACCTTGAAGTTTTTACCCATTGGAAAAGGTATTTCAGATAAAATGAAATCAAAGTCTTTTGTCCTTGGTGGCTGTTCTACTTCTCTGGTTTATTGTGACTTGTTAGAACTGGGAAGTGTCCCCAAGAGCCCCAAAACCCAAAGCCCCTCTGCACCTCTGGCAGCATCTTTTTCCTTCTACCTCTGAGCCACAGGGGGGTATTTTGGTAGTCCAGAGCAAACAGTGCAAGCAGGATCCAGGGATGCAGATGGATTGGAAGGGTTAGAAGCACTTAAAAGTGCTCAATTCTAGTGCATTTTATATGGGTACCAAAGCTTTGAGAGCTCAGATACACAGGGGAATTCAAGAAATGAGAAGCAGGAATGTGAAGTATGTGTGATGTCAGGCACAGCGGTATTTCATGCACAGGACATTTGATGAGGCAGTTGGAGAGGAGGGTGTTTACTCTGGGAAGAAGGAGCAGGGTGGGAGGCAGTGAGGGACCCCTCACAGCTACAGAGGCAGAGTGAGGGACCCCTCAGAGCTGCTGGGGGAGGTGGCAGCATTGCTGTTTCCAGGCTGAGCTCATGGGATGTGCACACATGGACTGCACCAACTGGAATCCCCCATGCTGGGAGGTGACCCACTCCCAGCACAGTTACCAGTTCAGTTTGTTGGGTTACCCAGTGCCTGAGAGGAGGCTCATTCCAGCAGTTTCCCATTCCACTGGCAGTAAGGCACTGATAATACAAAGAGATAAACCTGATACAGATGCCCAGGAAGATAAAAACTTGTATTTCACCAATTTAGCAATGATAGGAAAGCCTTTAACCTCTGTGTCCCTCAGAACAGAACGAGGACTCCAGATTTGTCTTCCTCAATGCTCATGCTGGGAGGAGAGACAGAGGGCAGCTCAATGTAAATAGAAGATGAAAAATCTCCAGCTCAGCATCAGCGTCTGTCTTTAGGAATAAGGAGAAACTGTCAGGTTCCTGAAACAGTCAGAGCTAAATAATGAATGTGAGTAAAGAATGGTCATCAAAACTGCTTCAAATCCTGCAGCTGACACTCAGTGTCCTTGTCCCGTGAAGGATATTCAACTTGGTCCATTTGTGCACTGCAAGAAATGCAGCTTTTTCTGGAAAGAGTAAGTTCTTCAAAAATCTCCAAGCTCCTGACAAATTGTGGCTCAGTGTCTCCCAGGAACTCAAGGAACCACAAGGATGCATTTTCACAGTGGAGCTACCGATCCAACAACTCTGCTCTTGATCCTTGCACCATCCCTGCCTTTCTTCTGCTGCTGAGCAGACCTTAGACAGCTGATCTCCCAGGATTTTCTGCTGGTGGAGATCAGATGGAACCAAACACTTAAGCCTTAACACACAAAACCTTAAGCCAATTAAGGTTGGAAAAGACCTTTAAGCTCATCAAGTCCACCCATCAGCACCACCACCATGTTCACCACTAAACCAGGTCCTCAAGTGCCACATCCAGCCATTTTTTGAGCACTCCAAGGGACAGTGACTCCACCACTGCCCTGGCAGCCTGTGCCAACGCTTTGCAACAATTACTGTGAGGAAGTTTTTCCTAATACCTAATCTAAGCCTCCCCTGGTAACTCTAAACTTGAAGCCATTCATTCTCATCCAGTTGAGACATGCAAGTGTGTGTGTATGTGATTCTGACTATGCACAGGGAGGGGAGCACAGAACTCATGTCACAGGGCTGTGGCAAACAACTGGTTGCTTCCCAGTTACAGCCACGAGGTCACTGGTGTCCTCGGGGACCTGCCTGGCCTATCTTCTCTCCCAGGGCCAGGTGAGCTCAGTCTATGTGACACTCGAGAGAAGTAAAGATACTGAGCAGTCTTCAACACAGTTTGTGTGCTCAGTGATCCTTAGGAAGGCTTTACCAACAGCTAATTAAGATCATGCCTGGAGCAAATCCAGCCCCCATTTCTCATCCTGGTGGCCCCAGAGATGAGAAAGACCCCTTTGAAGATGCTCTCAACACCTCTTTCTGTACTGTAGCTTAAACAACCCGCAGCTTTCTCAACTTCTACTCACCTTCATCACTCTCTCTAAGCCAACTCTTCTGTGTTTCCTTGAAGTGCAGAGCCCAGGCCTGGATCCAGCTCTGGCTGAGGCCTTCTCAGTGCTGGGAAGAACCTCAGGGCCGTGGTTCACATCTATGGCTGAAACACCAGGGACAGGACCTGAGGGAATGGCTGGAGCTGTGTCAGGGCAGGGTCAGGTTGGATCTCAGGAAAAGATTCTTCCCCCAGAGGGTGGTTGGCACTGACCAGGCTCCCCAGGGCAATGGGCACAGCCCCAAGGCTGCCAGAGCTCAGGGAGGGTTTGGATGATCCTCTGGGGCACAGGGTGTGACCCTTGGGGATGGGTCTGTGCAGGGCTGAGGGTTGGACTTGCTGATCCTTGTGGGTCCCTTCCAACTCAGCCCATTCTGTGATTCTGTGATAGACTCCTATGTGCAGATTGGTCTTTTTGCAGCAGCAGAGTATAACTGCTCATGTGTTTCTCCATCCCTTCCTAAATCCTGCTCTCCAGGCAGCTGTTCCACCCAGAGCCCTTGATGCCAAAGCACTCCTGAGTGTTACTCTTCCTTTACTGAGTTGTTGGGTTTTTTTTTCTAAACTCCTTCTCAACTTCACCAAGAAATTTTGAAATTTAACCCCACCTTTTGATGTGATAACAGACTCTTTGGACTTGGGGCCTCCCACGGCTTTAAAATGCACGTTCCTACTTCATCATCCAGTTCCTGGGGCACAGCCTGTGGAGCCCCTGGCAGTGCATCCCTCTGTACCACTGCTGACAGCTCCCCTTGTACTCAGCTGTGCTCCCACATGGTCTGGGCTCACTCATACCTTGCTTCTTCTCACTTGCTTCCTCAAATGGGGACACTAGAAAGACATGTCCTTAAAATACAGGTATACAACTCCTTTTTCGTCCACACAGCTCCTTGCCTAGTTTTAGAAGGAAATTCAATAAACAACAGACAATTTGCTCTTGTTGAATACAAATGTGTGTCCTCTTACAAGTCCTTGCAAATATTCAAGGCTAAGGACTTTCCTTTTAACACTGGTTTAATTGTGATCTCTGTCTGGCTGGTTTTGAGTATTTTAGTGAATGCTGAAGAGGCATTAAACTTTTGGTCACCTCCGTGTCACCTGGTGAAAGCTCTGCCTCTACTCAGGAAGAGGATCAAGCCTTTCCTTGATCCTTCATGTGACAAATGTACAAAGAAAATGTCTTTCTGTTCCGTAGCACTTATTGCCTCATGTGTCCTCCAGTAGCCTCCTACTGTCTCTAATGGAGTTATTCCTAATTCTAGCCCAGCCTCCAGAGCAGCAGCTGTCTGAAAAGAAATGAAATTTTGCCACTGTTTCTTATATACATATATGTGTGTGTGTGTGTATATATATATATATGTTCTGACTTCTCTCCATGCTGTGGCTGTTATTTCAGGAAAACATTTAAAATTCCTACCTTGGTATAACATTTAGAGTCCAACTTCTCACTTTTTGACAAGGCCATTAATCGATAGTAACTCCAATAGGAAATAAACCCCAACATCACCAGTATTTCAGACCTTGGTGTACCAGATCTGATACCAGTTGAAACGAGGCACACTGGGAAGAGATGAGCCAGGAGAAGGGGATGTCTGGATCCATGAGGACATTCAGGAAGTTCTACCAGCCTCTAAATGTGATGTAATGTCCCAGAAACATAAATGCCTATTGCTATATTTACTCCTCTAAGAGTCACTGCTGATCTTTATAACGTTTGGGGAAGATTCTAATCCTTTTTCAGTCTTCTGTTCCCAGAGCCCCAGTGACACTCATCATCATGTAAAATTACACATCTCCTTTAGGATTCCCACACATCTGCTTTAGTTGACCAAAACTCCTACCTCAGTAGTTGGGGATAAGGAAGTTTGCCTCAGGATACACAAGCCCTACTTTGCATGATATTTGATTAGTACAGTGTAATCTGAAGCCTTTTCAACAAGGATAAATATGCAAGGAAAGAGCAGTGAAGGTGCCCCAAAAATCACAGAATCATGGAATCATTTAGGTTGGAAAAGGCCTTTAAGGTCCAAACATTAATCCAGCCCTGACAAGGCCACTGAGCCATGTCCCAAAGTGCCACACCTAAACATCTTTTAAATCCCTCGAGGGCGATTTTAAATCCCTCCAGTGACTCCACCACTGACCATCTTTTCCATGAAGAAATTTTTCCTAATATCCAACCTAAACCTTCCCTGACCTAAGCAGAAGTGTGAGGAATTACAGCAGCCCTAGGACAGATGCAGCCAGCAGCTATGGACCAAATTCAGATTCTAAAATTCTCCTTTTCCCTACAAATTTCTGCTGCTCCCAGATGTGAGTACGGATGTAAGAACAGATCCCTGTGGGCAGGGTGATGAAGTTGTGGGGTCTCACTGCAGCCAAGGCTGGACTCACTCCCTCCCTGACACTGCTCACAGAATCCCAAAATATGCTGAGTTTGAAGGGATCCACAAGGATCAGCAAGTCCAACCCTCAGCCCTGCACAGGCCCATCCCCAAGGGTCACACCCTGTGCCCCAGAGGATCATCCAAACTCTCCTGGAGCTCTGGCAGCCTTGGGGCCGTGCCCACTGCCCTGGGGAGCCTGGTCAGTGCCCAACCACCCTCTGGGGGAAGAACCTTTTACTGAGATCCAACCTGATCCTGCCCTGACACAGCTCCAGCCATTCCCTGGGTGCTGTCCCTGGTCCCCCAGAGCAAAGCTCAGTCCCTGCTCCTCCTCTGCCCCTCCCCAGGAAGTTGGAACTGCCACGAGCTCTCCCCTCATTCTCCTCTTCTCCAGCTGAACACACCAAATACCCTCAGTGTCCTCCCCCGGCTTCAAATCAAGGCCCTTCCCCATCCTCGTTGCCTCCTTTGGACACTCTCTAATGGCTTCAGATCTTCCTTCCATTGTGTCCCCCCAGACTGCCCCAATATTGAGGTGAGGCCGCCCCAGGGCAGAGCAGAGCAGGACAAACCCCTCACACTCTTTCTCCTCTTGGCACTTCTCTGGAAGGAAATGCCACAACAGAACTGAAATCAGCCCCTTTGTAGGAGCAGGGCTGGTCCCTTCATGCTGAACCCATTAAATACGGGGAAGGTTTTGAGCAAATCACTTTCACTCAAATCAGCCATAAACACTCGAGGTTTTGGAAAGAGTCTCACCCCCTGAGGGCAGCATTAGCCAACACAGTTGTGAGCAAAGGACTTGACATCCATTCGCCTTCTGCTGCTGAACAATCAAGTACCAGAGTCTTTTATACATTTAAATGGTATTCACCCAGCAAATGGCAAATGTACCACAGCTACTATTATATCCTACTGCTAATGAGGAGGCAGAGCTGCTTCCCGGTTTCTGGGGGGCCAGATCCTGCAGTTTGTAGGCAGTTTTCTGGGAAGAAATTTGCTTGGATGAAAACTAGGGGCTGTAAGCCTGGCCATTATAAAGGGGCAGTGAGTGGCACCTCCACCCCACAGGAAAAAGCCTTTTTTAGCTCAGGATAAGTGCTTGAGATTGTGCTGATGCTGCTGTTTACTTCAATCACTGGTTACACTGTCCAAATCAACTTCCAAGATCAAACTGTAAATATTGAAAATAACCATAATTCTGCTTCCCAGAGCAGTCCATGGCTAACAAAGGACCCAACCTTCAGCTGGCGAAGATCAGAGGATCTCATCTGAAGTCAGCTGAGATGTGCTGATTTTATACCAAAGGGACTTGAGCAGCTCATTAATTTTGCAAATCAAGCATTTGGACATTGGGAAATGCCTTTAGGAAATGTAACCAGGTTTCTGGTGCACCTTAATTGCCTGTGTTCATTATGTTGATTGGTGAACAGAGGTGCCACTAGAGTAAAGGCTGAGGCTTACATAGTTAAACAAATGAGTTCTTCTGAAGTCTCTTTTATATGGAAAATTGATCAGGATAATTATACCACCGTTATAATTTTACCAGTACAGCTCCCACTCACGTCCCTTCCTACAGATGCCTTTTAGTGTCCTTACTTTTCTTGGAATGCAGTGAGATGAAACAGAAAACTGTGCTGCAAACAAGAGTGAGGAGTGCTTGTAGGAGGATAATTACCCTGGCAGAGTTAAGGTGCTGATTTCCCTTTGCAAGCAGACTAATTCCATGTGGTTACATCCACATGCATCCTTGAATTCCTTGGAAATTGCAGCAGCAGTGCTGAGATTTCTTCTGACTTCATAATGCTGGAAACAGGCGTCCTCAGGATGGAGAACCCTCGAAGAGCTCCCAGCCACTGCTGGGTGTTACTGGGGCCTGCTTTGGAGAATACCTTGGACTCCAGGTACCAGATTGTGCTTTTCTAATGGAATGACTGCTTGGGAAGTGCCCCAGCTGCATTTGGAGGTCAACAGGCTTCTGAAAAACAGATTAAATATGTTTGTCTGAGCAAAAGTGGTGTCTGCACTGAAGCTTCACCTGAGAATACATTGCAGGTAAAGGTGATACTCCCAGAGCATCAGGCTGGAGCTCTTCTGCAGGGGAGAGCACTGGAAGCTTAATAGGATTGGAAAGGGCCACATCCTGCCGCTATTGACCCAAACAATGCCCAAATATAGGATAAACCGAGGGAAGTAAAAGTGTGTCACCCACATCCACCCACAGCTGCACTGTGGGACTGGGTGTGAAAAGAAGAAGCTGAAAAACTCAACCTGTGATTTAAGGTTTGGAGCATCACTAAGTTCTGCTCCAAGGACTAATTCAAAATCAAATTTGGCTCATATGATCCCAGAATCCCATCATCTAACAGCAGAACATGTTTTTTCATAAAAAAGTCAAATTTGAGAATTCCTCTAGTCTGTGTAAAATAAAAATCTCATCATTTCACTCCTCAGTGGGGTGCAGGTCTCCAGAGAACAGGAGTCTGAGATAACTGTGAGGTGCCACAATCCCTGAGGTTGGAACGAGCTCTGGAGATCACCTTGTCCTGCTCGAGCAGGTCCCTCAGGACTGAGGCCTGGTGGGTTTTGAGTATCTCCAAGAATGGAGACTCCACATCCTGCCTGGGCAGCCTGGTGTTGGACCAGCACAGGAGGAGGGTGCCAGCCTGGCTATCCTTGATCCCTGGCAAAGGCCAAAGCCGTTGAGCTGTAGGAAAATAATCTCAGACTTCTTTCTTACTGAGCACTGAATATCTTGCCCAGCCTGTCCACACCAGGGCACGTTCTAGACACAGGAGACACTTGTTTATCTCTCCTCTTGGGGCCAGAGTCTCCCAGGCATCTCCTGGCAGAGTTGGGAAAGCTCTGAACATGTTCTGGATAAGTTTAACTTGGAGAGTTTAGCCCAGGTTTGGGGCAGAAGTGACCCCAGTCAGGGCTGGAAGCAGAGAGGGAGTGCCAGGACTTGGGTTGTGTCAGCCCATAAAGAACAGAAGGTCCAGGTCTCTCTAAGGGAAGAGGACTTGAAGTAGAGCATTGGGAAATGTCAGGGGAGCCCCGCGGGTTGGATTTAAACAGCTGAAGAGATATTTAGGCAACAAAACCCATTTGAGATGTACTTGTTGACCATGGCTGAAATAGTCATAACAACCCTGAAATGGGAGATTCTCTGCCCAGCTGAGGCTTTGCACAAACAGCAGTAAATATTTCAAATGGAATTGTAATGTGAGAGTCATATTTTTATAGTCTTTTCTCTCCCAGCTAAAAGGGAAAATCTGGTATTCTGTGGCATTAAAACATCTGGAGTCCAGCAGGGACATCCCATGAGGGCTGTGCCAGGCAGGAACCCTGGGGCTCTTGGGCCAGGGGACCAAAAGATCAGGGCAACCTCCCCACTGCCACTTCCAGATTTTAGTGCTTCTCTTCAGAGCCTCACTTCCCTTTTAATATAATGTCTGGAGGAATTTCCTGATTTTTAAAACCTTTTGGAGGAAAAGAATGTGGAGTCATTCTTGTCAGGGGTAATAAATTCCCAAAGACCTTACCCTCCGTGCTGATCCATAGCAGCAATTTTTCAAACCCAGTCTGAAGCAGACCCTGGCTGGGGGAGCTGCAGCCCAAGTGAATTAAAGTAGCAAAGTTATCAAAAAGTGAAAACTGAGTCTCATAATGGGAAGTGTCAGCACATTTAGGCATCACTGCCTGCAGTTATTGTTGTTTTCCACCTCAAACCTGTTTCCCTCGATTACATTTATTCCTGGGCCACTCGCTTTTCTTTGTTTAGTGAATTTCCTTGAGCTGTCTGCCAAGAGGGGAACACTTACCAGGACTATATGATTTTTTTTTCAATGAAATGTATTTCTGAAACACTCTGCTACAGTTTGCTGTCTGATACACCAAGCATTTAAAGAGTGGATTGAATTCTTTTAAAGGCAATTTCCTTATTGCACTGCATCCTGTTTCCCATCACACCTTTAATATTTCTTTCTTTCTGGTTTGCTCTAAAGCCTGACCTCTTCTGAGCAGGACTCCCAACCTCCAACTGCTCCACTGTTTCCCTCTGTCTTATACATTCATTTGATATTCACTTGTCCATAGGAACATCCTCAGGGGTATTCTGATTTCATATAAGGTTTTTTGAACCTGTGGTAGCCATTGCCATAACTGCTTAGTCTCTGGAATGAGTGGTTGGGCCAAGCCCTATCTCAGTTCCCCAAACCTTCTAGGGGTGTCCTTTTCCATGGCAGGGGTTGGAATGAGATCATATTTAAGGTCCCTTCCAACCCAAACCGTTCTGGGATTCAGCAGGACTTTGCAAGCTTGAGCAGGCTCTTACAGCCACGGTCTTCCACAGCTGGGTTACCTCTTGGGGCACATTGAGCTGTGAACTCACCCCTTTCAGCCTGGAAGAGGGACCGACCCTCCTGCTCCCAGCTGGGCAAACCCCATCTCTCAGGGTCATCACTCCAGAGGTGGCCATGACCCTCCTTTAGCCCTCACGCACACCTACCACCCCTCTCCTTTGGGTCAGCAGCACACCAACCATGCATCCCACAGGGGAAACTGGGATCTTTGGCTTTTTCTTTGAGCAACTGTTGAGTTCTGTGCATTAGGCACCTAAATCCCAGCTTTCATTGCCCTGGTGTACTTGGGGTAACTTCTAAAGGCTCTTAATTCAGCCTGTGATGGTGTCAGGAAACTGCAGAGGAATAGAAACTGCAGCACAGCTCCCAGCAAGGCAGAACTTTCATTTTCCTGGTCTAACTATGGCAGAGTGGGAAAAAGCCCTGCCATTATTTCATTGAAGAAACCTGACCGAGCAACATCCTGAACTGCTCACAGATGCTACAAGAGAAAAAAAAGAGACCAAAACTGTGGAATTAATCATTTGCCCAATTCTGCTGGCAATGTGACACCAGATTACTTGGAAATCCTGGGAAGTTTCCAGACAGGAAAAACCAGTCCATTTTCTTTGAAATTCCAGCCTGGATTTGAACTGACAGCACTTCACAGGAAAGCAAAGCATCCAACCATCCTTCCAGCCACAGCTGCTGCACCCAGGTTTGCAACTTGCTCTTTATTTTGCACAGTTCAGTTCTCTGTGGGATGTTGACAAATTTTCCCATGTGCTAAAGGGGCACTTTGAGTAGTGCGGAGACCAGGGTGATGGATCTGCTCCATGTGATAAGAAGGGTTTAGGAAGAGCTCATAGGGTTGAATCGTGGTGCCCCACAAAGTGATCAAACCTTCACTGTCAGCATTGGCCTGGGACCACAGCTCAGGGTGATGGAGGTTCAGAGTAATGGGATGTGGCTGCAGGATGTTTATTGTCTGTTCTCTGTCATTGCCCTTGAGGGCTGATGGAATGTTTGGGGGTTTTTCCCAATGTTACTGTTTCAGTAAAAAGAAGAGGTTTGCTCTAACTGAATTTCAAGGTGAGTAACAGGCTTCCCAGAGCAGTGATCACAGCACCTGACAAAGCCCAAGAAGAGTTTGAATGATCCTCTGGGGCGGAGGGGATGGTCCTGTGCAGGGCCAGGAGTTGGGCTCAGTGATCCTTGTGGGTCCCTTCCAAACCAGCATAATCTGGGATTCTGTGTGAACTTTTCCTGGGCTGTGTTTGGCAGTGCAACCTCAGCTCACAATTTGGGTCTGGATCACGTCTGAGCACTGACCACATTCCTGTTGGATTAGCCAGACCCTGTGACATGGCGTTAACCTGCCTCTCTGCCAGCCCTGGGACAGGCAGCACCAGGTCAGCAATCCTGCTGAGGTAAAGTTCCCTGCAAAACCCTCAGAGAAATCTGAACTATGTATGTGTTCTGTGAGCTCTCCATGTGTTCTGTGACAACTCAGTGCTTCACATGGATTAAACATTTTGGTATAAAGGTGGATGATTTGCCATCTCTGGAATAATGCTGGAATGAACTAATCTTCTCCTGCCATGTAGAAGATTGTTATTGCTCATCTGGGATGGGTCTTAGAGCAACCTGATGGCACAGAAGCTGCTTTGTGCCAGGAGCCAGGATATGAAGGGAAAGGCATGAGATGAAGAGAGAGAAGAAGAGCAAGTATGCAGATAACACAATCACAGAATTGTTGAGGTTGGAAGGATCTCTCAGGACCAGTTCATCCAGCTCCTCACTAAAGGAGGGTCAGCTGGGGCAGAGTCCTGAAATCTGCTGGGCTCAAAGAACAGCAATAGTTCATATGGGCAGAAGATGCTTCAAAAGCCCTTCTGGTGCCTCTGCTCCACCTGCAAAAATGACCTTTCCAGAGCTCCTGCAGGTCAGAGGCACTAAAGGTAATTCCAACTCCCTTTTATTTTACTTGGCATTATTCCTGCAATTATGACCAAGCTGATCATTTAGACAAGGGATTTTATAGATAGAAATAGCAAAATATGTGTTGATGATTCCTCATAGCAGCAGCCCTAAGAGGAATCTTATGAACCATGGACTAAGGGCTGAACAAGAGCAGACCAGCAGAGTGGCAGCAAGGAAAAGGTAAGGATTGATAATTCACAACACAAATGGATTGGACCAGGGTCCACCCAAAAAACTACCCTGAAGTTCACAGCCCATCAAGTGCAATGCATAGGTACAGTCTTTATGCTATTGACACATATCCATGGTAGAAACACTGCGTTTGAGCAAGTTCTGACTCTTCCTTGTTATTGACATTAATCTCTGAACGTTTTCTGTGTATTTTAAAGAAAGACTGGGAATTTACTCCCAAGAGCAGTAAATGCCTTACTGCTCCTTCCCTTGCTCTTGATCAGAGGGCAGTTGGGGAAGGGGAGGTTGAAACCAGAATGGATTCAGTTCTTTGGATTTGTTAAATTTGGAAGCGGCAGTTTCAGGCTCTCCCCACAGCAGGGCAGGACTGGAGTGGGAAACTGGCTTGAATTAAGAGGTGAGGCCCAGAGCTGGTCATGGGGCAGAGCAGGAATTTCCCTGTTCTGACTTGCTAAGCCTTGGAGACAGACAGTCCTCACAGCTGTGTTATTTTATGGCAGGCATTCTCCCCACCACACATGCAGCAGGGAGTCATCCTCAGTGTCCCCAAAGGATGAAATACCACTCACTAATTGTGTCTTTTTCTTGGCACCACATCCATGGTTCTGTTTGCAGGCTGCACCGAACCCACAGGAGCTCCCTCTCCCAGCTGGCCAAAATTTCCAGTTCATTTGATGTTTCAATATTTTGTTCATGTTCTGGATTGGAATGATTCCAGGTTGCTCAGGTTTCTCCCGTGAACTGGCAATATCATGTATTTTTTGTTTGTAGCACCAGCAGAATGATTCTGAGACAGAACCAAACAGAGTTTGGCTGACAGGGAACACCCTGTCACACAGGACAGCTGGATCAGAGGACACTGGTTGCTTGTTCCAGGTGAATAAAGCTCCCAAAGTACCATCTCCAAGGTAACACACCTTGTCCATGCTCCAGCACAGCTTAAACTCTATTATCAGTGGGTTTGTTGCATCCTGAGCTGACCCTGCCATAAAAGGCACCCTTTTACATGGTTTTGGTCAAGTTGATGCAATTTTACAGATTCTCAGATGAGTTTCAGCCTCCCTCATGATAATCTGAACATCTGTTGCTCATGTCAAGGAGACAGAGCAAGGTTAAAATTGAGGCTGATGTCCACAGGAAAGCACAAAGCTCTCTAGTCTCATCTGCTGGAGCCTCTGGCTGCACAAATGATCTCAGACACTGGGAGATGCCCACGTAACTCCTGCTTGCCCTGAGGTGCTGCTGCCTAAAGGAGGACAGTTTAAATCCCTATTTAGACAGGAACAGATTCAATTCAACAGACCAGGGATGGAAAATCTGCAGGTTTGTTGAAGGTTTGTGGGTTTGTTCATCTGCAGAGTGGACATCTTCAGTCTTCAGTCCAACACGGCACTTGACTGCAGTTTTCCTCGAGCTGTTGTGGCAAGCCCACCATCAGCAGCAGGTGGGACATCCTGGCTGCGCCAGGGGAAGAAAGGAGTCAGGAATTAAACATCCAGAGCATCTCCTACCAGTATTATCTGGTGCCTCTAGTGCACCCTCTCTCTTGCACCCAGTGGACAACAGAGCACCTTTTCCAGCTGGGAGGTCTCACTGTCTTGTGCTGTCACTGACGGCAAACCCGAGTTCTGGGCTGCTGCCAAACTCTGAGCAGAGAACTCTGCAGCAGATCATTTAAACAATATTTTAGGAAAGCAGTGCTCCATCCCACTCTCTCGTATCTGCGGGATGCTGATGAGGCAGAGCTGCCACATTGATTCTGCAACTTATTTCACTGGTTGTGGAGTCCCATATTGAGGAAAGAATCTACACCATGATGCTGCTGCGTTCATTAAAGAATTTCATTGCAATTAGTGCTTTCTCTCTCTCTCCAAGAGCAAATTCCTCCAAAGTTCTTTTTCCCCAATGATTTGTTGTTTCTTTTCCTGAGTTTATCAGCTTATTCCAGTATGGACAAGCCTTATCCTGAATGTTCTGTGTTTTGACCTTCACTATAAAAAAGCTTGAAAAATATTAATTTTCCCTACAAAAAGCCACAGAACTGGAACAACTCAGCCACATGGCAAAATAAAAGCTGTCGGGTTAGACCAGCATGATTTGTGTTTTAGCAGTTTATTCCTTTCTGATCTTGGATATTCACTTCTGGTGTCCTCCTCTGTCTCCAGTAACCAGTGCAGACAAGTACCCCAGGCAGGGTGGTGGTGTGGTGATAACGTGCTGGAGAGTGTTTCTGCCATTGCATGAGGCTGATTTAAGATGCATCTTTGCATTCCCTGCAAAGGGTTCCTCAGCAATCTGGACATCTAAAGAGGCAGAGGGGCTGATTGCATCCACCTTGCCTGGAGACAACCACACACCCCCTCATTTTCCAGCACATTGCCCAGCAGTGGTACTTTAAAAACACTTATTACTTTGGTAGTCATTTACTGTCCATGGGATATTTAAAAATGGGAATGGCTATATGCAATAAATATTTGTTATGTGCTTGGTAAGAAGGCAGTTGATGCATTTTTGCCACATAAAGTCAATGAAGTATTTACAAGAACATCAGTAACCAAGGAGAAAACATTGTGCTGCATCTGCTGTGCAAGAATGTTTTAAGCTCAGCAGGCTTGGGTAGCTTGGACCAAAAGCCCTCAAGGAGCTGAGATCTCTGTCTTACAGATGTTCAGTTTTGATTCCCCTGGGAGTTCAAGGCAAAAATCACAAAATCACAGAATCCCAGACTGGTTTGGGCTGGGAGGGACCTTAAAGCTCATCTGCCATGGGCAGGGACACCTTCCACTATCCCAGGTTGCTCAGGGTCCCACCTGGGACTGGGACATTGTGTGCTGAGGGGGCAGGGATGAAACCTGAGGAATCTGCAAACCAGCATCAGTCCTGGAAAGTAAAGGAAAAGGCACAATCAGGTGCTATTGGAGCAATAGGGCCAATGGCCATTTACAGGGTTTTATGGAAAACCAGACCATTTCAAACAACCCTGATTTCCATCCTTTCTCACCTCGCAGATGTGATACCAGCTGACGTGAGGGATGGAATGCAGTGTGCTCTGGGTCTGCACTGCAACCTCAGGAGCACTGGGGCCTCTGGAGACAAAGTAATTTGGGGTAATTTGAGTAATTTGGACCTTAAGCAGATGAAGAATTGGTAGGGGAAGCTCATCTTGGAAACTTTTGAGTATTTCCTCAAGTCCCCAAGCAGATTTCACAGCTTAGTTTCTACTTTGATTCCACTACTCTCTCTGCAGGTGAGATCATCCTCACTGCTCCCAGTGCTGCTCAACACCTGGAGAAGAGCACTCAGGGGCATCCTTATGTGGTAAAAGGATCACTGATGCCAAGCAGGGGCAGAAGGTAACAGTGATATCATGACCATGGCAGCCTGGAGATGGCAGGAGGGAAAGGTCAGTGTTAAAGGTGGTGACAGCCAAAAGTCCAAAAATCAAGTTTCTGTACTAAATATTTACAGTCTTTGATATCTCAAACCATCTTTGGGTTTTCTTTTTCAACACCATCAGTTCCTCTAATAAAAGATGAGCTGCAGTAGGTGCTAATAGGGAACAACATCTAAGACAAATGTGTTCCTGTTCATGGGGGATACCTTGTGCTAAAAGAGCAAGGGGTTACTGACCCAGGAGACAAAGACAGAGCTTGAGTCAGTAGCTGGAAGATAAAACCAGACTTAACTGAGATGAGAAATAACACTCAGTTTTCTCACTGGAAGGCACAGGAGCTACTGGAGCAAGCCACAGAGGCAAGTGGTGGTTCCCTCAGCTCCTGATGTCCACAAGCCAGGGCTGCTCCTTGGAAAATCACCTTTGGCCAGTGACAAGTTACTGCTGCCCATGCAGATGTACTTGTTCCAAACATTTCAAAGCAGAGCACGGCACCTTCCTTCCACTCCTCGGAGAGAGAACCTGCAAATGGAGCCTCAGCCAGCAAGTTCTGACCCAGTTCTGACCCCACACCCCAATATTTCAATGAAAGAGGTTCTACAAATCTTCTACATCATCTAGTCCAGCACAAAACCATCCTAATATCTTATCCTGATGGTGCTGTGTTTTTTTCCCACAAATTGTTCCAAAGCAGCCATGAGAAACAATTGACTGTTCTACTTTTCCAAACTAGAAAAACCCAGTTCTTTTAACCTGCCTTCAGATGTCTGGTTTCCAATTTCTTATCAATTTTCCTGTTCTTTCCTGGATTCTCTCTCAGATGCTGACACTCCTGCTCCAACATTGCATGATCACAACTACACTCTGAAAGCCACCAGGTGAATTATGAAAGAAATGGTGATGAGAGTCAAACCTGGCTCCTATCTGGTGAAATCTGTTGGAAATACCACCCACCTAAGAGGAAACCAATTACAGATGGTCTTGAATAAGGTCTTCCCAATCAGAAGTGCACTCACTTTTCTTGTTGAGAGCTTTTTATTTGGTTGAAGAAAAATAATGACTTTCACAGGCATGAAGATGGAAGGATATTGCAAGCAGAAAAGGAGGGTCTGTCCAGGGAAGTTTGGCTGCTTTTAAGCCTTGAGTTTACTCCCTGTCAGGACAGTGGGGGGATTGGGGCTGGGAATAAATCAGTAAGTGGCAATGTGATGGGTGGGTGTGTGCTCACACTTGTGTGCTTGTGCAAAGGTGTGGGTTGGGAATATATTTCACTGTTCTGTGTCTCAGAGACCCATCAGTGGTGTCTGGGAAGGTGCATCCAGGGCATAAGCATGAGCCAAATACATGCTCTTCACCCCTCCTGTGCAGTGGAGGGGATGTTTGGACAGCCAGACCTGGAGAATCATGGAATCATAGAATACCCCAAGCTGGAAGGGATCCACAAGGATCATCTACCCAACTCCTGGCCCTGCACAGGACACCACAACAATCCCACCCTGTCCCTCAGAGAGTTGTCCAAACCCTCCTGGAGCTCTGGCAGCCTTGGGGCTGTGTCCACTGCCCTGGGGAGCCTGGGCAGTGCCATCCACCCTCTGGGGGAAGAACCTTTTCCTGAGATCCAACTTGATCCTGCCCTGACACAGCTCCAGCCATTCCCTGGGTCCTGTCCCTGCTTACAGAGAGAAGAGATCAGAGCTGCCCCTCCTCAGGAGGAAGCTGCAGACCCCAGTGAGGTCTGACCTCAGTCTCCTTCTCCAGCTGAACAAACCAAGTGACCTCAGCTGCTCCTTGTGTGACCCCTTCAGACCCTTCACCATCCTCGTGTCCCCCCTTTGAATGCTCTCCAATAGCTTCATACCCTCCTTAATTTGTGGCACCCAAAACTGCCCCCAGCACTCGAGGTGAGGCCACCCCAGCCCCAAGCAGAGCGGGACAATCCCCTCCTTTGAGCAGCCAGCACCTACTGCAGCTCATCTCTATCGAAGGAACTGATAACAATGAAAAAGAAAACCCAAAGGCCAAACAAAAACTTAAGACATCAAAGCCAGAAGAGCTGTGTTAGGTGTGGGGCATCTGAGCAGGGCCTGTGCAGGAGGAACCACTCAGGGGGATGCAGTGCAGAGAACTGATGCTGGCAGATGGAGCAGAGCTGTGGCACCAGCCCTGGGCACAGCAGTGAGGCACAGGAGAAAGCCTCAAGCTCCCTGGAAATGCAGAACTGTTGTGTGATCACCATGCCTGGACACAGGGACAGCCCTTACCCAGGTAATTTAACAGGGACACCAGTGGGGACTTGTCTGGGGACATTTTGGCTTAACATTAACTCTGTCCACATTGGTGATGGCCCAAAATATCTCCCCCTGCATGGCAGCAGGGCTGTGCTGAGCTGGTGTGTCTGTCAGCCCCGCAGGGAGGATCCTCCAAGAGCTTTCTGGTGCCTTTTGTGTAGGGGAGGGGACCACCAGTGTTCACAGTGTGACAAGACCCAAGGATGTCTAATGCTCAGTGTTTTCATTACCAGTGGCAGGAATCACCCTCTGGCTGTGTGTGGTCTGGAGCTGAGGTGCAAACACAAGCCCCCTACCCCCTGCTCCTGCTGGAGCTGCTGAGCACCCACAGCCTGAGTTATCCACACATTCAGGAACGGGCTCTCCCCTTGAGCTCAGCAGCCCCTCTGAAACCAGCACCTCCCAGCTCTGCTCTCCAAATTGATGTGCTGCCTCCTCAAAAGTAACTCCTGGACATGGGACACCCAGAGCTCCTGTGGTCACACACAGCCCCTGCCAGCTCAGGGGGGGCCTGCTCTTCCCCCTCGTGGTTACACCAAACAAAATATTCCTGCTCAGAGATTTTTCTGGCCATCAAGAAACTCTTGGATGAATCTGGAGGCATTTGTGTCAGACTGGATGAAGGCAACATCTCTAATAAAAATAAATCTTTATTAATAGTAATTAAATGAAATGAAATCTTAAGGAGCTTGGTTACTCCCTGGGTCTGGTGCTCTGTATTCCTTCTTGTAGTTGAGCAAATAAGAACAATTCAGCTCCTTGAACACATGGAAATGTGCCAGCAAATGGCATAAGAATATCAGAGTGCATTAAAATCAAAATAAGTAAACATCAGAATGAGTTAAAATCCAAGTGAGTTATTGCTAATGGCTTTCAACCTTCAGTTTAGTTTTTCTTTAAAAATAACTATAAATGCAGAAGCTTTACAGGAAACTAAGTGAATATGAAACTAATCCCCTGAGATTGGCTTCAAATTTCAGCTCAATCAATCTCTTTTCTCTTTTTGTGCGAAATAAAGAAAAAGGAGTAAGAATTTTTTCCTCATGAACATAAAAATGCTAAGAACAGATGCAACTTGAGAGAATTTTGTTTAATACCAAAGCATCCAGTAAATAGACTGAGATATTTCATAAATTGGGTGGGTTTAATTTTTGTTTCATTTTAGCAGCAAAATATTTTGAGCTTTAATAGGATTTTTCCTTTGAATGACTCAGGACTTGTGATATAAAATCCTCATGGCCTCATCACCCAGTCCTACACCCACCCTGTGTGAGAGCCACTGGTGTGGTGGAGATGGAATTATAACAACAGGAGCAGGGCTCTGGCTGAAGTTCCAGGGAAGCAGCTGCTGATTTTGACCCCAAAGAGCACTGACTAACACAACTGACTGACCCCAGGAATCTTCCAGCTTAAAGTACTGATGATTTTGTGATCCTGATTGGCCAAAGAGATTTATACTCTTAGATAGTAGCACTTAATAGGTATTTCTGAGTAAATATCTACAACTTGAATGCACGAGCATCTCTCAAATGCAGGTGCAAAGTAGCTTATAAATGTAGGTACTTTTGAAATGTTTATCTTGACACCTACTGGGTATGGAATGATTTAAAGTCATGCCATATGACCACTACAGAGCACACTTTTTAAACCATGGCAACCTGTGGGACTAAACCAGACTAAAAGTAACTCCCAGCTGATTGGGTTGAACTATTCCCAGACACTCCTGTTTTGGGATGACTCTGTTGAGCCACACACAGCTCTGCCCTGGGACTGACCCTCCTGTGCACACCCTCAAAATACAGTGGAGGGAGGAAAATAGTGGTGGGACAAGGAGTGATGGGGACAGAGTGAAAGAGGGGAGATTTAGGTTAGATATCGGGAAGAAATTCTTCCCTGTGAGTGTGGGGAGGCACTGGCACAGGTTGCCCAGAGAAGCTGTGGCTGCCCCATCCCTGGAAGTGTCCAAGGCCAGGATGGACGGGGCTTGGAGCAACCTGGGCTGGTGGGAGGTGTCCCTGCCCATGGTAGGGGGTGGAACTGGATGATCTTTAAGGTCCTTCCAACCCAAACCTTCTGTGATTCTAATTAAAATGATGCTGGCACTTGTGAAAAAATTATGACTTTGCAAACAATTTAGTTTTTATTTCAGTTCCAAGTGGAAGGATTTTATATTTTCATTGTACTCCCTCTGAAGAAGTCTGTCTAAAATACATTTTCTGTGTCCTAAACCAAGGAAGGTCTCCAAATGCAAAACCACCAAAATGTTTCCCCCCAAATGAGTTATTTTGGCTTGACTGATGAGAATTTCTTCCCTTCACTGAAAATTCCATGCAACTAATTTTGTAACTGAATCACTTGACAATGGACAGTCAGAAATGCTCTGATTTTTCCATCCATTTTCACCCATTCTTCTTCTGAAGGGAATTCACTGCTACCCTGGAGCATCCTGAAACCAGATATTTGGATTAATTATTAGTTGACCATTAATCCAGATAAAATTGTCACCCTAAATTTCAAGAAGGAGGTCTAGGTCTGAGTTTTCTTTTTATTCCTCCACAACCCACTTCAGGCCAGGAATTGCTGGTTTTGTTGAAACAGAAGCTGAAGTTTATTTTAAAAGTAATTACAGGACATATATCCTCAAAACTGTCTAGAAAAGTATCCCTACTCACAGCCAGTCCAATTTCTCCAGGGGTTTTAGACTTCAGAATAAATCTAAGAATCACCATCAAAAGCAGCTCAGATATTTTTAAGATCTTGGTTTATCAAAACTGCACTTTCCTTTGAATTCTCCAGCTCTGGCTTTATATTTGGCTTGTCATGTTGGGTAACATCAGTTGCAGCAGTTTATTATTGGATGTAACACAATTTGACTGATGCAATGTGATGTGATAGGTCACAGTCTGATGTTTCATCTCAGTTATTAAAAATGGTCTGTGGAGCTGCAGCGAAGGAAAGCCCGGGCTGGAAATGAGGAATGATGGCTGGAATTAGCCTGTTCTGGGTTTATTTTTAAACCCCACAGCATAATACAGATTCCAGTCAGGTTTTGCCTCCCGTGAAACTCTGCCAGCCCAGCAGGAGGACATGGCACGTTCCAACCCACACAGGGGCCGGAGACGTTAAATCAGGGTAATAACACGTCCAAAATTCCCAGGGCTTCCAGCTCCTCTCTGAACACAGAGCTGAGTTACAGCTCTTGGTACCAGGATCCACAAAGAGTCTCTCCCTGTGTTATTCCATTGCTCCCCAAACCCTCACCTGGGGACGTGGTGGACACGCAGGTCCACAATTCCCTCTCCTCCCCTCCTTCAGAGAAAGGCAGAAGGTCCACAATTGCCTCTCCTCTTCTCCTTCAGGAAAGGGGTATGAGGTCCACAAGCCCTTCTCCTCCATCCTTCTGGGGAAAGGTATAAGGTCCACAAGCCCCTCTCCTCCCCTCCTTCAGCCCTGCTTGGGCAGGGAGGGGGTGATGAGTTACCTTCTCCTCTCAGCAGAGCTGCTCCCTCCCCTGGAGCTGTTCTCAGCCCCCAGCTCATCACACAGAACTCCTGGCCAGGACAATGTCCTTGGTGCTGGGAGGTTTTTGCCACTTGCCAGCAAAGCAAAAACCACAGAAAAAAACGCTAAAGGAGGGGTTTATTCCAGAAAGTATCCCTTTATTCCATTGCACCTCCCCACCCTCCTTTATCTTTTTCAACCTGTAATTTCCAGCTTTAAGCTGGTGCCCGTGGAAGCTGGGATTTGCCAAAGCAGGGGTTTGCCAAAGCAGTCAGAAGGTGGTACTTTTTGTGGGGGCTTCTAGGACCAAGTCACAAGGAACCCAGGATCTCTACAATTCCTACATAATTAAGAGGGATGGTGCTTTCCTGCTCTGATAGAGAAACTCCAGCTTTCCTTTCTCGTGCAGGTGATGTTCCCTTCCCAATCCTCCACCTCTGGCTTTGTTTGAATATTTTCTTACGGAATGTTTTTTCACTGCAGCACTGTAGGTATGCTTTTGGTTTTTGCCCTCTGACTGACTCTGTTGGTTTAATTGGGGTTTGGTTACCATTGGCTGGGACACCCAGGGCTCTTCCTGTGCTTGGAAATACATAAAAATATATCTTTTATGTAGACATTCTCAACCAAACCTGGTTCTTGCCAGCACTGTATCACTGACCTTAATAGAGCCCAAGCCTTAAAAACAAGTTCAACTTCTCCTTCTCAGTCATATTAATGTAAATCAGATGAGTGGAATGTTCTAAACAAGAAGGAGGGAATTTGGGAGATTGGAAAATTTATTCAAGAATGGGAGATTTCAGGAGGGGTCCATAGGTTGGTGTCACAACAAGGCCATTGGCACCAGTGCTCACGAGTGCTCCCAAGTTCAACAGCAAATGCCATGTTTACCTGATGAGAAAAATCCATAATTTTGTGTGCAATTTCTTGGGTTTTGGTCAACTTTTCTGATTTTTAAGTGAGGAAATATCTCAAAGAATTTCTTGCACACAGTTGTTCAGAGAAAATTACAGATTGACTTTGAGAGTGTGTCCAAACAGACTCAACAATTTTCTCTAAATGCCATTTGACTGGGTTTTTTTTTAACAAGTGGGGAAAAAGAATCAATCCAAAGGCCATCCTCAACCCATTGCCCAGATTGTCTGCGTGTCATCCCCGTGGCTGTGCTCAGTTCTGCTCCCAGCTGGGCTTTCAAAGGCACCTAATGCAGCACTACAAGCCCTGGCTTTTCAAAAGCGTTTAGAAAGCTCATTCCCTTCAATTTCTGTGGAATTTAGAAGTTTAAACCTCTTTGAGGATCAGCCTTAGGCATCTCTGAATAGCACAACTTCATCTGAAAACAGGTATTACAGAGAGAGAAGGGCTCTCTTGTGAAGACAGACTTCAAAGGTGGGGAGTATTAAGTTTTGAAGGAGAGAAAAAGAAGTGGGGACTGGGGAAGGGAATGGGAAATAATGAGTGGTGTAAGGGAAAGAAGTAATTTTCTGATTCATATTTGGAACAGCAAAGAATGTTCTATGAAGTTGAATGACATGAAATCTAAAAATACTGGAAGAAAATGCAGTAAATGATCACTCAGAGGGACTCAACGTCACAATTCAGCCTCAAGGCCAGGATTTCTGCAGTGCAAGAAGTAGAAAAAGCTTTTTTTTGTTTTTTTTTTTCTTTTTTTGCCTTTTTCTCCAAAGAAGAAGTGAAGTCTCAAGAAATTATTCGATAGGAGGAAGCGGGGGAAAATTCTGCATTTTACGTGGGAAATATCTCAAATTTTCTTTTGAAGAGCAGTGAACGTTGTCCCACAGAGACACCCCCAGAACATCCACTTTGTTACTGCCAAAACTGAGCCCTGGGCGAAGAAACCTTCCTGCCTCATCCCTGCACCCACCAAAGGGCCTCAGGCCAATCCCAGTGAAGCTCTGGGGGGTGACCCGACCCTCTTTCAGGAGTTTCCAGGAGCTCTGGGCATATTCTGTGCCCAACAGTGACCCAGTCCTTGCTGGAATATTCCAGTGTTGGGCAGTGCTGGAAGCGAATGCAATCAGAGAGCAAGGGGGAGTTCTCCATCAGGATATTTCTAACTCACATAGTTGTCATTCATTTTATTTTAAAGTAAGAAAACAGAGCAAAAATTCTCTTTCCTGACTGAGAACACAGAGGAGCAGCTTCCCCTTCCAGGCAGGGATGCTGGAAGGTGACCCACCCTTTGGAAAGAAGCAGGAACTCAGCAACTTTCCCAAAAGAGCTGATTTATCCTGATCCCTGCCCAGCAGCCGTTTTAATTTCATCCCACCCAGCACCCAGCTCAGCATCAACATCACAACCCCCCACCCACCCTGGGCACAGCCCTGCAGACATCTGTCCCCTGGGGACAGCCCTGCAAACACGTGTCCCCACCCACCCTGGGGACAGCCCTGCGAACGTGTCCCCAGCTGCTCCTTGGGAGCTCAGGGAGCAGCATCCCATTGTCCACAGCCACTGACCTCAGTGCCAGGGGAGGGGACCTTGGGGGCACCTCGGGGGCACCCCATCTGCCCCAAAAGCTCAGCTTGGAAAGCTCAGGGCTCTCCAAGAGCTGTCCCCACCTCTGACCCCAGTCCAGCTCTGCTTTACAGCTTTGTGCACATTTTCCATTCCATACCTGAGTGGGTATTTCTATCCATACTCTGCAGTGGGTGGACATTCAGGAATTTTTCCTGAACTTTGCTCCTTGAGCTTCTTTCTGGTGTAACTGAGTGTCTGCCTCACCAAGGGCATCCATCAGCTGTGGAAATATCCCTCATGATGTCCACAGACTCTGCATTCATCTCCCCTAACATTAACATGGGAGGTGTCCATGGCCAGCCCAAGTCCATGGAGAGGTCAACAGCCAACAGCTCCCTGGAGAAGGATCATCCCGTCTCCAGACAATTTATGGGAAGGTTTTTCCCATTCGAGGATGAGCCCCAACGGTGTCCTGGGGCCATCAGGTACAACAACACTGAAGGAGGGAGGGGATTGTCCTGCTCTGCTCTGGAATGGGGTGGCCTCACCTCGAGTGCTGGTGGCAGTTTGGGCACCACAAAATAAGAAAGATCTGAAGCTGTTAGAGAGTGTCCAAGGGATGGGGAAGGGTCTGGAGGGCTCACATGAGGAGAAGCTGAGGGCACTTGGCTTGTTCAGCTGGGGAGACGGAGACTGAGGTCAGAGCTCATCAGGGTCTGCAGCTCCTCCTGAGGGGCAGCTCTGATCTCTGCTCCCTGTGAGCAGGGACAGGACCCATGGAACGGCTGGAGCTGTGTCAGGGCAGGGTCAGGTTGGATCTCAAGGAAAGGTTCTTCCCCCAGAGGGTGGTTGGCACTGACCAGGCTCCCCAGGGCAGTGGACACAGCCCCAAGGCTGCCAGAGCTCCAGGAGGGTTTGGACAATGCTCTGAGGGACAGGGTGGGATTGTTGGGGTGTCTGTGCAGGGTCAGGGGTTGATCCTTGTGAGTCCCTTCCAGCTCAGGTTATTCCATGATTCTATGATCCCGGGAAGTCTCTCTGCAGAGGCAGCCAGCACCGAGTTCTGAAGGAAGAGGAGATGTGTCCAACCCTGACACCGCACATGCCCTGTCAGGGGTTTCTGAGCCCCGTGTGCTTTGTGGGCTGAACAAATTTCTGGAAATAACAGCAAAAGAAATAATCATGTGGCTCAGGTGAGACCCAAACTCCAAGCTCCACCAAGGTGCCTCCAGCTGCACTGAGAGCCAGAAAGCAGCAAACCGACCCAGGTATTCCCAGGTATTCCCATGATCTCAGAATGGGGTTCACATGGCATGTCCCAACACACTGGACTTTGGAAATCATTGGCTTTACATTTGGTCATTTTGTCATTTAGACATCTCCTAAAAACATGTACAAGAAATGCCAGCGTCCCAAATTCAGCTGCTACAGAATGTTAGTACGTTTGCTACACACATTTTTCACAAGTAATAATGAATGACAAAAATAACTGACCTACTTATAACTCCACAAATACCTGTACCTCACATTTGGAGGCAGAGAAATCAGCATGGAGACATTTAGAACAAGTCTATTCTTGAACACCCTTTTTTAACTCTCTTTAAATTATTCCAATTTGGACAGTTTCTAATGTAATTTTTTTTGTACACCTTGCAACTCCCTGGAGCTGTTTCTGTAGTTCCAGGCACGTCTGCACCGAGTACAAAACCCTGACCATCATTAATATTAAAAGATTTGGCTCCCCCAGGAGAGCAGAGTCCATTCTCACCATCACACCCTGCTCAGTGGAGCCTGTGGATCTGTGTCAGCCTCAAACCAAGCCCACCCATTTTGTTAAAAGCTGATTTTCCCCCCAGGTTTCTCCCAGTTGTGGCAAAGTGGCCTTTGAATCCCTCCAGTGCTGAACTGCTGCTCCATTTTGAGGACTTTGTTGATGACCTTCTCCATCCCATTGGATTTCACCCTGCAGATGATGGAATTAGGAGCAAGACCTCCTGTGTGAAACCAAGGATCAGGTCCTGTCCTTTTACAGCCCCACCAGGACAGGAACCAGCTCCAGTTGGGTCAGAGCAGGACCCACCAAACAGAGCAAAGCCCAAACCTGGGGTACCCACCAAGTTGTACAACACCCAGAGAACTACTCCTTTGTTACCTCACCTCCTGTACCCTCCATCACAGGACCCTTTTACATTTCCCCACATTTCTTCTTGGTCTTTTTCCATCAGAAATTGGTTCAATTTTCCATCAGAAAAGCAAATGTTTGTTTTGATTGGGTTTTTTGTGTTTTCTTTAGGACAGTTTTTCCTCCATCCTTGTGTCCTCCACGGGTACAGTGACGAAGAGTCTCTATTGCTAAAGATTTTTTAGGCCTTTTAACAGAATTATCCCAAACCTGCAGATTGCTCCAGACAGAGCTGAAATGCTTTAACTTTGTTATTGTTTTCTCACACAGATCAGTCCCAGCTCCCACATTAATTATCTTTGCCAGGTCCTCCCATTCTCCATTCTACTTAAAATTCCTACCCAGCTGCAAAGCAACTGGAATAAAATGCATCTGGACAAGTGGTGGATATAAAACTGATCTCGCTCAGCAAAACCTGATTTTGCTGCTCCCAAACATAGCTGGTGGCACCAGACAGTCAATCAGCCAACCAGGGATTCTGGCAAACAAATCCCAGTCCATTCCATACGGCATGATTTGACCCACTTGGATATAGTTATTCCTTTAGGACAGATCTGACCAAATCAAAGCCCCTGGGGATGTTTCTGTGACCAGTTTGTGGGGACTGACTCGTTGAATTTTTCCATCCCTGTCCTTGGGAATCAGCTCTTCCCGGGGGAGGTTTTGGGGACACAACAACAGAGTCCACCAGACTTGAACACATTAACCACAGTCTGGGTAAGAACAGGCAAACCCAATCCTCTGAACACTGATACCACTAAAATCATAAAGAGCAATATTGAGGCTTCCAGTGCTGTTCAAGGACGGTTGGAAGAGGAAAAAATAACACCAAGACAATTACTGAAGGAAAATACTTAAGTAAAGGTGTTCTTTTCCTGTTTTGATAGAATTAAACATAAGGGTCATTTACAGCAGTTTGGTTTGGTTCTTCTGAAAAATCAGATGAACTCTGACTTCCCAGCTGAAATTTGGGGTTTCATTCTTCTGACAAAAGCAAGAATTACCCCTGTACACATTTTCTTCCTCAAAATCCTCTGACAAACCTTCTGTTGTCTGACAACCTCTGCTTGAAACAACAGGATGTTGATGTTCGGGCCATGATCAGATTTTAAAGAAATATGGAGCATGTCTAGCACTGAAAGCAGACCCTTCAAAACTCACATTGTGTGTTTCAAAAATTTAAGAGCAAGATTTTTTTAATGCAATTGTGGCTGACTCTGCTCTTGAGTCCCTCCTTTCACAAGAGCTCAACCCTTGCAGCTCCAGGTGGAATAAATGTCAGGTCCTGTGTTCAGATTACGTGATTGATGTGTGAACTGAATCTCAAACCGTTGTTTAAATGCTGAGAGGCATTTCAGCATTTCAGCTGAAAGTCTTTTCAGATGTTGCATTTTTAAATCACAGCCTGGCAGTTGCCAAATAAAAGTTTTATTGGAGTCTGGGCCATTAATTTTCCTTCCCATATCAGCTTCACTTTGGCTTTTGAGGCTGGAAATGGGTTTCTCAGCTCTGGTCAACCTTCTCCAGGAAAAGCTTCACCCCAGGACCTCACAGAGACTTGTTTTGGGTGGTAATGGAAGTGTCCGTTCAGACAGAGGTTTTGGGAAACACTAAAATGATTTTAAAGAATCATTTACTAATTTTTGTTACTAATCCTACAGCAATAGATAAAATAATTTGGCAGAAGTGAGGGGGCAACTGCTTATAAACAATTAAAAAGTTAATTCAGTGCCACAGGACACAGGATGGGGTTGTTGGGGTGTCTGTGCAGGGCCAGGAGTTGGACTCAATGATCCCTGTGGGTCCCTCCCAGCTCAGGATATTCTGTGATTCTCTGACACAGAGCTCAGGCTTTTGCATTTTGGCTGAACAAAGCTTGGGGTTTTTGCTTTACAAGAGGCCTTTTAGGACAGATATTTTCAGAAAATATTAAAAAACCCCTCCATTATTTACCACTATTCAATCTCCATTAGCTAAAAACGTTCAAGCCTCATCCTTCCCCGGCATGTCTCTGGCCTGGGATGGGAAGGAGCCTGGCACAGGGTGAGTTAGGAGCACCCTCCAGGGCTGTTCTTTGGTGGGATCCAGGGGCAGTTTGGGTCCCAGATCCCACCCCTCTCTTCCAGGCTCTTCAATCCCACTTTCACACACAAAATTGCTCCAGCAAACACCAACACAAAGAATCCAAGATGTCACCACCATCAAGCATTTCAAGCCCAGGGCTCTCTTCACAGCTCAAAGCAGGGAGACTTGCAAACATCTAATACAAGCAGGAAAAATGAATAATATATGAAAGAAAAAGCAAAAAACCGGGAAACAGTCAAAAGTGTGAGGCACTAATTGCTGAACATTCCCCATAGCAAAGTGACAGGCAGGGAAAGGCTGGGATGGATGTGGCAGGGAGCACCTGACAGTAGCATCATTCCCTCCCTGAGCCCTGCACATGCAAGGTAAGCAGGGTGACAGTGTCTCTGTCCTCTGCCAGAGAGCACAAAGTGCCTCAACAGGTGGGGGAGAAAATGCCACCACAGGAAAATTCACTTCCTACAGCAGTTTTAAAATTCGAGGCTTGTTCTCTCTACATTCAGGTCCTCCCTGACCCTCCTCACTGCAGCCTCCTTCTCTCTCTCTCCTCTTTCTCAGCTTTGCTGCAAATGTTGCTAGGTGAGGGTCCTCCTCTGTCCTAAACCGAGAATAAACCATTCTTTGCCATCACAGACTCAGAGACAGAAAATACACCAAAATTCTGAGGAGAAATCACACAGAATATACTAAGTTGGAAGGGCTCCACAAGGATCACCCATCCAACCCCTGGCCCTGCACAGACACCACAACACTCCCACCCTGTCCCCAGAGGATCATCCAAACACTCCTGGAGCTCTGGCAGCCTTGGTGCTGTGCCCACTGCCCTGGGGAGCCTGGTCAGTGCCCAACCACCCTCTGGGGGAAGAACCTTTTCCTGAGATCCAACCTGACCCTGCCCTGACACAACTTCATGGAATCACAGAATGGTTCAGGCTCAAAGGGATCGCTGGAGTTCAGCCAGTCCCACCTCCCTGCACAGCTGGGTCCCCACAATCGCTCAGGATTGTGTCCAGACGACTGGAATATCCCCAGTGATGGAGACCCCACACCCTCTGTGAACACCTATTCTTTGCTGTCACCTGCAGAGGAAAGAATTTCTTCCTCATGTTCGGGTGGAACTTCCTGGGCATCAGTTCCTGCCCGTTCCTCTCATCCCGTTGCTGGGCACCCCCGAGCAGAGCCTGGTCCATCCTCTGCCCCTGCAGACACTGATGGACATGGATGAGATCAATGTACATGAGGCCATCGATAAGGTCATTGTGTGTAATGATATATTTAATGTATAAAGCCCATTATATGTAATCTATAAGCCCATTTGCTCCCACAACCCCCCACAGCCCTGTAGCCATCCCACAACCCCCCACAGCCCTGTAGCCATCCCACAACCCCCCACAGCCCAGGGGGCAGCTTTGCTGAGGTGTCTTAGGGGATGCAGGTAGCAAAAATCCTGGTATTTGGGGGGACTTGTGATGCTCAAGACCAGACACTTGACAGAGAGCGGAATTTGCAGAGCAATTTCTGGAGATTTGGCTCCTTCCCTGCTTAAAATCCATCTCCCTTCTGTGTCACATCATCCCCAGCTCCTTCCCCGCTGTCCCTCAGCAGCAGAGCTTCCCCTCCATGTCATTCCCTCCATAGCTCCCCACACCCTCAGCAGCACGTTTGTTAGTTGACAGCTCTTATTTCATATTTCATTTGCCATTTGTCAGCCCTGTAACACGGATTCAAGTTCCTGTTTGATGTTTTCATGTTATCTACAAACGCTTTAAAGTTGCGGCGCTCTCGCAGCACAGCCACCCCCCTCTAGTGGTCCAAAGGCAGGCAGAGTTCTGCAAAAATTCCAGCGTTTCTCAGGTGCTGAGGGTCCATCTGGCTTCCACAGTGTGCAGGGGTGACGGATGTGCCCAGGACAGTGCCCATGGCTCCATCATTTGGGTATCACCCCAAAACATCCGGATGCTGAGATTTTTGTGGGGAGACTCTCATACCATGTGCCTCAAATATTCCTTGAGAAATATGGAAATAGCCAGAGGATGTCCCGAGATAAAACTAGATCATGTCTGTTTTGCCGTTCTGAGACCACGAGGCTCAGTAAACGTGGAATAATAAACTAATTCTGCCTTACACTCTGGCTGGAGGAATCACTCACCTGTAAAGTTAAAGGGTGATTTAAAATACTGTTAAGCTGGAAAAACTGAAATTAAGAGTCTATTAAAATTTCACTTTACCTTTTTCTGGTATTGCTGCTAATAAATGTCATATTTGGGACAACACCAGCAGGGAGCAGTGGGAATCCCTGCCCTGCCTCTGCCCCTGTGCTGTGGGTGCTCCCAGAGCCCGTGTCCAGCACAAGAGCATGGAGGGATGTGATTTGGGCACAGGCACGGCTGGTTTAGGCCCTGCACTGGAAAATCCCTGCTCAGTGCAGAGTCTAAAATTATGGGTTTTTTCAAAGATATCGATGAATGAATTTTCTTCCCAGATAAGCTCCTCTGTAACTGTCTGTCCCATTGCAGAGCTGATTAGGGAGGGAGGTATTTGGGGAATCTGAATATGCTTTTAGAAGTTTTCCAATAAGAACCCTTCCAGTGCCTAAAGGGGTTCCAAAAGAGCTGGAGAGGGTCTTGGGACAAGGGATGGAGGTACAGAACAAGGGGGAATGGCTTCCCACTGTCAGAGGGCAGGGTTGGATGGGTTATTGGGAAGGAATTCCTCCCTGTGAGGGTGGGGAGGCCCTGGCACAGGTTGCCCAGAGAAGCTGTGGCTGCTCCATCCCTGGAAGTGTCCAAGGCCAGGTTGGACGGGGCTTGGAGCAACCTGGGCTAGTGGAAGGTGTCCCTGCCCCTGGCAGGGGGTGGGACTGGATGATCTTCAGAGTCTTTTCAAACCCAAACCAGTCTGGGATTCGATGAATGTTGGAGAGTAATTGTAGATCTTCTTGTAGATCTCATTAAACCTGCCTCCCTGCACAGCCAGAGTCAACATAAAATCCATGGAAGACTCTCAGTAAAGATAATTACAGAGCTCAGTCTGAGAGCTGAAAGGTCTGGTGGCAAGAACACAGCAGGAAGCATCATCCTATAGGCTCCAGATCCATTAATAGGATCAATGGTCCTATTAATAGAAGGAGCCAGGTAATCCTGGATGGAAGTGACCACTTCCTTCATCAATTAATCATGGAAGCAATAAGAGGTGGATGCTATTTTAGGCATGGGTTTGGAAGGGGTGAAGACTCTACAGAGGAGCTGGATCTAGAAAATAACCTTGGGTTGTGTGATCGGGAGTTGATTCAGTTTGAATTAAAAGGAAGGGGAAAAAAATCAAACAACTAAGCCTGTAAGTGGGGCTTTGGTTTCCAAAAGGGCAAGTTAGGAGAAATTTAAGAAAATGATTTAGCGAAGACAGCTGGACACAGAGGCTCAGGGAGGTGAATGCAGAGATGTGGGATTTTTTTAAGCCAAAGGGACAAAAACATGGAATTTGCAACTCAGTGGAGGCGGAAAGAAATTGTAGGTAGGGAAAACTCCCAGGGGACTCCACAAATACCAGCCTCAGGAAGGATAAGAGCAGGGAGTGGTAAGGTCTGAGGATGGGGCTGATGAGCAGAGGTGGCTCCGTGGGAGAGGTGAGGAGAGCAGAGGGGGATCATGTTAGGCTGTGGTGTTTTGGGATCCTAAAAGAAAAGGTGGTGGTAGGTTTATGAATAAGAGGGATGAGGAAGGATGTGGGACTGCCAGTCAGTAAGGCTTAAATAATGAGGTGTAACAGCTCCACACTAATAGATGAGCTTTAGAAAAGCTGGTGAAAGAGAGTTTTGGACTGGACATTACTGTGCCTGAGGCAAAAGCCTGAATTAGAGCACTTAATGCACTGGAATTCTGTGCTGGCCTCCAAAGGTGGTGTGGAAACTGCAGGAACGTGGTTTGACCCCTGTGGCACTTGGGAGTCTAAAACAAATTTCAAAGGAAAGATGAAAGAAGTGAAGGGAGAGACTGGGAGGGAAAGGGACACGTGTTTATCCCAGACAGATCCAGACCCACTAACCCAGTACCCTCTTCCAATTGGATCCCAGGTGCTCTGGGCAAAGGAAATGCAGATCTTGTCTGCTTGGACTTCAGCAGAGTAGCTGATACTGGGCCTCCTGGGAAATTATTATTTAAGCTGGAAAAGTTAAATTCTGGCATGGGGATTAGTGCAAGAATTGTAAGGAGCTGAAGACAGCTAAAAAAACACACAGTGTGCTGAGAGGGCTCTGTCAGGCCTGGGGAGGGGACAGGGAGGTTTCAGGACTCAACCTTGGAGCAAATCAAACTGATCAACTCGGTGGCCTTGGCCAAGGAGGATGAAATTGCTGCTGCCACAGAACTGGAATGTGAGGGTGATTCAGTGGAGAATCCAAAAAATGTGGTGCCTTTGAGGACTGGAGCAATAGAAATGGAATGAAATTCCCAAGCAAGGCTTTAGGTCAGGCATCTATGGGGCAAAATTTGGCTATATTTGCTTCCAGCAGGAAGCAAGTGAGGGAGAGAAATCCTGCAATGCAGCCATTGTGGTGCCACTGTTGTGATGTGACTGAAAACTGTGAAAGGTTTGAGGCAGTGACAGACAAAGTGTTTCCACAGAGGTTTCACTTGTTAATACAAACTGTTGATCAAACCTCATCTGAAACACTGAGTACAGCTGAGGGTTGAGAAGGTGAACAGAAACTGGAGGAAGGGCAACAAAGGCTCAGGAAGAGTCTGTTCTCCAGGAGGGAATGAAAAACCCTGGGAAAGGGGTGATTGACTTTTATAAATGAAACAGTAGAGTTAACTTTAGGGGAGGAAGGGATGTCTAAAGAGCAATGACAGCACAGGAACAGAGCTCCACTGGCAGCTGTGAGCACATGGGAGTCAGAGAGAGGGGCCTGAGCAGCAGGAGTCAAGTCACCCAAGTCACCTCATTGTTTTCAAAGCTTGAAACAGCAAATAAAGGTGGTGGCTGGAGACAGTGTGAGTGGGACAAAGTGAGCTGCACCTTCTTATTCTAAACTACACTGTGAAAAGTATCTGCACGTTCTCCAAAGAGGAATATCAAAGCTTTTTTGTTACTCAAGACAAGAGATGTCTTTTTGTAACTTTCACACAAGAGATGAACAGTTTTACATGGATGGCTTTTTGGCTTTTGATGAATATCAAGAACTTTTTTTTAATCTCTTTGAGAAGGCATCAATCCAATCTGTACATTGGGCCTTAGGCAACTGTTTCTGTCCCATGTCCACCCGACCCAGTATCACCAGCGTACCCAAAATAACAGTTTGGGAAGGGATTTCTCCTGTGCCATTGCTGAGAAGGAAGGAATCTGAACCCAGACTTGCTGCTCCTGGTGGATTCACCCCATTGCAATTCCTCAATGTGTAGTGAGTGACCACACATTGCAAGTCAGTATGACCACATAAAAGTCTGTGTGCTTGGTAGCAGCTTCCCTAAAAGATGTCTTTAATAAGAAGGGAGCTTTGTCCATCCTTCACGGGATGCACCTTCTCCTGCAGGTCACCTCCTTTTCTCCTTAATTTCTCAAAAACATTCACTGGGTTTGGTGTTGGCCCAGTGAAGTTCATGCAGCTCTACCACACTGACATATCCCCCGCCCATGAACACACACTTGATCAGCCTCTTCTCTCCCTTCCCCAATAAAATCAGCTGTCCTTTGTGTAGGGAACTTGCTATTTCTGTACCCAGAACTGTGTCTCTCTGGAGAACCAGCCATTATCTGCTATCGCATACCCTGCATATGCTCCTTGCTCTAATTAAGCAATAATTAATGGCTCCAAAGTACAAATGGAATCCCAAGTTCTCTGCACCATACAATAAGTATCAGGTCTGTTTTCTGCTTTTCAATTTCAATTAAAAAGCTCCTGTTCCCTTTTAGTGTCCTTGTGTCTGCAGTCAGAGGGCTCAGTAGACACTGCTATTACAGCATTTCACTCGATCCTCATATGAAATAATATTAAAAAAAAAATAATATAAAGCTCTCCTAATTTATTTTTTGATGGTTTTCCCTGTTATGAGCTCCGTACCTAAACTTGACTAAGAAAACTATTTTCAGACACATTTCAGGCGACACCCCCATGCAAAGCCCTCTGCAAACACCTTCTCTCAGTCCGCTGGGTCCCCTGCTCAGTCTCTGCAGCAGAATTAAGGTGGTTTCTGTGTTTCATGGAAAATATTATCTTTAATCTACACATTGCACTTTCTGAATGGTTCCTAAAAACAGGAGGTTTCCTACTGAGGCAATTTAGCTCAGCATTTCTTGTGCCTGTAGAGTGTGGGCTAAATTTGGTTGCAATCCTAACACTTGGTTTTTGGCAGGGACAACGTGTGAAGCCTTTAAATGAACATTCTCTCCTTGGCTGATTTTTTACATCTATTTGGACCAGGCAGGGGGAAAGGGAAGCTCAACCACCTGACAACACCTTTAGAGCTGCCCTGACAAGGCTTCCACAGGAAAGCTGGTAAGTCCATATATTTCTGCAGAGCTGGTAGTCCCAAAATGTTATTTTAGAAAGCAGTGTTTTAAGCATGAAAAACTTGCATTTGTGGGACTCTGTTTTTACCGCTTCTTGTTATCACTGTTTCTACCACTGGTTTATTGACTAGGGCAGGAAAAATGCTGTTTCCTGAATTGGAACTGTGATGATGCCAACCCTGAGTTCGTGGTGGCTCGGTCAGTCACTCAGTGTGGAGTTACTGTGTCCCATTTTAGCTGGATATTATTGATAAATCAGCACAAGCAGCTGAGGTGAGGAAACACTGAAGGGGATTGACTGGTCAGTGGTTGTCAGTGAAAACAAAAGAGTTCAGTTTTCTTGTGATTTTCTTTTGGGAAACTGAGAGTTCACCACATTTGCTAAAATAAAGTGATGGCTTTGGCTTTCATGGAAATGACGGCGAACTTCTGAAGTTCCCCAAAATTTTGGCTTTAAAGATAATTCTGACTTAAAAGTTCCTTTTTTGTTGTTTTCTACATTTCATTCTCTGATGTCAGGGAGCAGCCCATGTGCTGCTGGTCTCCCACACTCCGTAGATCAGACCCTGCTTCCCAGACTGGAAGAGCTCCCAGCAAAGTGATGATTGCAGGCAAATAACAGGCAGAGTGAGGGTCTTTTTGGAAAATGCACAACAGAAAACTGGAAACCTTAACTGGAGCTGCAATTTGACTGTTTGTTTGCAAAGAAGTCACTGATGTTGTCCATCACAGGGTGTAAATCACCTCAGTTCTGCCTTCTTGGGGTGTCTCTGGTCACCTGCACAGGCTCCTGGTGTAGGAAAGACAGCTGAGCTTGTGGAGAGCTGTGAGTCCATCCTGGCATAAAGACGTGGAATAACAGATCTCCTGACTTGGAAGGGACCTACAAGGATTATCCAATCCAGCTCCTGGCCCTGCACAGGACACCCCAACAATCCCACCATATGTCCAAGAGCGTTGTCCAAGTCAAACTGTCTGAATGATCAATGGCAAGAGCTGCTCTCCCGTGGTCAGTTGTGAGAGTCTCCTGAAGCCAAGTGCACATGATGCTGATCCTGCCCTTAACATCATCACTACCTAGTGCTGGTACTTTATGCTTCCCACAGGAAAGGCTTGGGAGCAACGTGGACACAGGCCCTGCTCGCTGGCCCTGAGGCAGCGCGTGCAGGAGGGGAGGGGCAGTCGCTGCCATCACACCCTGAGCTGCTCCTGCACATCTGCATCCCCTTCCATGGGCTGTGGGTGCCTCTACAGGGCAGGGTCAGCTTGGATCTCAGGAAAAGATTCTTCCCCCAGAGGGTGTTGGCACTGACCAGGCTCCCCCGGGCAGTGGGCACAGCCCCAAGGCTGCCAGAGCTCCAGGAGGGTTTGGACAAGGCTCTGAGGGCCAGGGTGGGATTGTTGTGGTGTCTGTGCAGGGCCAGGGGTTGGACTGATGGTCCTTGTGTGTCTCTTCCAGCTCAGGATATTCTGTGCTGATCTCCTGCTCTGCAGGACAACCCAAGCTGCAGGATCCAGCAGCTCCAGACCACGGGACCACCCCCTGGTGCCAGGGCAGGGGGGACGACTGGGCTGCCCAACCTGCTGCAGGGGGAGCTCCAGCATGGCCAGAGCCCCCTGTGAGCTCCGTGAGAGGAGCTGGGTTTGGACTCCAGGATGGGCTGGGGGTGCAGTCGATGTGTAGGATGTGCCTGGAGAGCCAACTGCCTCCTCTTCCCGAGGTTTCCAGAGGAGATCAGCCCAGAGCTGACACACAGTGTGGGTAAGGAGTTGTCTCTGTCTCATTTTGGTGTCTCCCCAGGGGCTGAGAGCTCTTGGCTGGGAGAAGGGTTGTGCACATCAATGCTTCCCTGGGTTTTGCTCCACTGTTCCCAAGGCTTTGCACTCCATTCCCAAATGGAATGACACCGCTTTACACACAGTGGAAGACACAGCAGGACATGCCAGGTACAGCCTGTCACCTCCTTCTGCCAATTCACAGCACACACTTGGTGCACTGAGAGCCTAAGAGGGGAACAACCATCCCCAGTGGTGCTGAGCACAAATCTGTGTTGGGTCTTTTGTCTCAGGGACGCTCTTCTGTAGAGCGTTAGATCAAATTCTCATGGACAATTAGAACTGGGAGAATATTAACAAAGGAGAAAATTATGCATCGAACATTTTGCTTGCAAAATTCACTGAATAAATTATTCAGATTTAATGTGGAAGAATAATGGAGGAAATAATTGAATAATGAAATATCATAAAATTAATGGACTCTTCTATTAATAATTTTACATCTTGGTCTAATATAGTGGAATGGGGAACAAGAAGAAAAGAAAAAAATAATTTGGCATGTTTGGATGGAAGGAGAGCAATGGCTCTGTTTATGACACCTCATGCAGCATTGCCAGCACTCATGAATTTATTATGACTCCTGTGCTGCACAGCTGAGCACTCAGAACCCACAAGCGAATCTCCAACTTCCACCTCTGTGATGACACCAGAAAACTCAGAAATACCACCTGAATTTGGCCTGAACATCACCCCCCTTGCTACGTGTCACCCAGTCATTTTTAGGGCAACCTCGTGGTCTTCCAAAGTCACCTTGCCACGAGATTTGGGATCACAAAACTCTGGAGAAGATGCCAGAGCAGCTGTTGCCCTTGGGAAGGGCAGGGACTAAAATTCCTGCAGGGTTTGGTGAACCAATGGGCAATTTGGATTATTTCCAGACATCCAAAGTTTGGAGAGATAATTCCACCTCAGGAAGACTCGTCTCAGCAAGACCCGTCAGGGGCAGCAAACCAAGGGTGGGAGTCTGATCACCAACTGTTCATCCCTTCCACGGCTCCCAGGCATCCACATCCTTTTATTTCTCCCAGGAAGGTGGGGCAGGGGCTTTGTTTCCCATCCTTCCTCCCAGAGCTCCCAGGGCTGAGGTGGCCCTGGCCCTGCAGGCAATGGGAGGGCACTGAGCCCTGCCCAGCCCCACACCCAGGCACTCAGTTCATTACTTACCATAACTGATGAACCCACAGAGGGTCAGTATGTTCTTTAGCAATTAACTGAGCTCCAGAGACTGTAATTTGTCTTGTTCATGTTACAGCACCAAATGAATTTCCCTGTGTTTAATAATCATTCCAAAAGCAGATCACAGAGCCGGGAGGGAGGGAGAGATGGTATCAATCATTTGTTTTCTAACTCTTTCAAGGAATTTCCTACTGTGTTTAATTTCTTGCTGGTAAGTCCTACATGAGCCTCGGGAAGGCGGGCACTGCTATTATTATTCATTTTTTAATCATCAGAGGAAACTATTTAGCTGCTCCAGAAAATTAACATGCTCCCAAATTCAGGAGGAGCCAGCAACTGGGAAAATGCAATTTTCATGGCTGCTGTCACATTAGTCTAAATGGTGTAATTTAGGGCAGCTTCATTTAGAGGTTTTTGAAGGGAACTCATCTAAAGCCCTTGGATCCCTGCAAACAGAGTCACTTCTGGGCCATTTTGGGACTGGGCCATTATTCCACTTTGCAAATGAGGCAGAGAGAGAGGAATTGGCTTGTCCAGACTGCTGAGGGATGCACCAGCATCCCTCATCCCAGGCTGGCACCCAAGGCAAAGGCTGCCAGGGTTTGAGCACAACCTCTGCTGGTACAGGACCTCACCTCCACCCTGCTGCAGCTGGATAAGGAGGGGAATTAGAAACATCCACAGAGAAACAGCTCAAAAGCCAGAAAGCAGACTAAAATTTGCCCTGATTTAGGAGGGGGAAAAAAAGGAAAAAGAAGACAAAAAAAGAAAGAAAATTAGCATTTGCCCTGAAAACCAACTGAGCTTGAAGGAATTGTCAAGAATCAGTTTAGACAAATCATCCATATTCTGTGGGAAAAGGCTGCTTTTACCTTACTCCGGCTGAACTCATCTGCTGGCACAGTTCCAGGGTCAGGATCTGGGGGAAAATAGCAGGTTCTGTGGAGGGAAAGCACCTCCCTGCCCTGGTCATGGGATTGAAAGTCTTCCCTTTCCAATAACTAAGCAATACCCACCTCCAGCACCACACCTTGGCATTGGCATGAAAACCAAGAAACCCCAAAACCAAAAGAGGTGAGATTTAGATCAGATATAAAGAAGTTTTCTATTATGAGGGTGGTGAGGCCCTGGCACAGGTTGCCCAGAGAAGCTGAGGCTGCCCCATCCCTGGAAACATTCCGGTTCAGCCTGAACGGAGTCTCTGAGCACCCTGATCCAGTTGAAGATATCCCTGCTCATCACTACATGAGCTTCAAACATCCCTTCCAACCCAAACTGTTCTATGGTTTTATGAAAAACTCCTGACAATGCTCTTTGGTGCCCACCCTCCAAACACCCTGGAGGGCACACCCCTGTGAGATGTTAACAGCCCCTGTGGAGTTGTACCAGTACCAGCAGAAAATAAAAAGGGTCTGGAATGACTCAAACTGTTGTTCCTGGTGGCTCCAGAGCTGGCAGGAATCCTGTCCCAGCCCAACTGTCCTGGTGCTGCTGTGACCTGCCCTGGTGGAGTGACTGTCCCCTCTGGGGGTGACACAGCCCTGCACTGCCCTGGGCCAAGGGCTTTCTCTGAGGCTGTGCTGCTTTCAGCTGGGGACAGGTAATTTTCTTCCCAGTGGTGGTGTGGGGCTGTGTTTGGGTTTGTGCTGAGCACCGGGTTGATCATACAGGGATCCTTTTGTTATTGTTGAGTGGGGCTCACACACAGGGCCAAGGCTTTCCTGCTTTCCTGCTACCGCACTGGCCAGGAAGTTGGGAGTGCCTGGGAGGAGACACAGCTGAGACAGGTGGCCCCAATAGATCCAAGAGATATTCCAGACCATATGATATCATGCTCAGTATATAAAGCTGGGAGAAGAAGGAACATTGGGGGATATTTGGAGTGATGGTGTTTGTCTTCCCAAGTCACCATTCCATGGGATGGGGCCCTGCTCTCCTGGAGGTGTGAACACCTGCTGTCCATGGGAAGCAGGGAATTAATTCTTTGTGTTGCTTTCCTTCTCTGTGTGGCTTTTGTCAAACTGTCTTTACCTCAACCCAGAAGTTTTCCAGCTTTTACCCTTCCAATTCTCCCCCCAGTCCTGCTGGTGGGGGAATGGGTGAGTGGCTGTTTGGTGCTTGGTTGCCAGCTGGGGTGAAACCACCACAGAGATACTGCCCAGGACCTCAGCTCAGGACAGATCCTGCATTGCTGTCACTCTGACACCAGGGCTTGCAGGGGAGGTGCTGGATGGAAGTGATCTGGCACCCAGCTCTGCCCTGCAGTGATGCCAGGGGAGCACCAGCCATCCTTTGCCTCTAGGGAAGCCTTTCACAGGAGCTGGGCTCTTCCCAGTGGAAGTTTCTCCTTCAGGACATGATCTGGGTTTCTGGATGTGGCATGTCTTGGCATTATGTACCTTCTCATAGAGGCTGGATGGGAGACATTTCTCACCTGGTTTTCTTCCCAGACATCGAGTGTGTAAATTCTGAAACAAATAAAGGAAGGACTTTTCCATAACAGTGCTGAAATCTCACACCTACTGGAAAAGTATCACAATAACCTGAATTTTTACAAAGCATTTGACAGCTTTTAAAACAACTCCTCCCTGTCCCTCTTCCTTCCTGCCATTCCCATGGCAAAGGCACCCCCGGCTCGGGCAGTGCCCGTGGGAAGGGCACTTTCTCCGAGGCCTGGGGTCAGGTTTGGGGTCCCTTTTTCAGAGGCGCACCGAGAGGTGCAGGGTGAGGGAGAGAGGGCTCCCGGTCCGCACTAGAGGGCACTCCTGCCATGCGAAAGCTGTGCCGATGCTCCAGGAAGATGTGGGTTATTTCCGAGGCTGCAGCTGGAGCAGAGAGCACAGGGCAGATGCACCGCTCCACGAGGAGGGAGAGGGATTGCAATGGAGAAACCCCCGAGCACCTTCCTGCCCCGCACTCCTGCCAAAATCCCCTTCTGAGCGGGCACGGGGGTGTGAAGTGCAGCTCTCACTGTCCTTGGAGGGTCTTATCCGCGAAGGGCAGCCCTGTGTTCAGGTGGGGCTTCAAGCAGGGGCAGAAGTTTGTGATTTCTTGGGCTGATCAAGTTCCCAGGTTTGTCAGAGGAGTGTGGAGGGGCCAAGCAGGAAGATTCAAACCTGTGTCAGGCCTGTTCAGACAGAAGTGAGTGGACACCCAGGTAACTTGACCCCTTGAGAAGAGTTAACGTGGCTGCCCTGAGTAAGAATCACAGAATCACAGCATGTTCTGAGGTGGAAGAGACCCACAAGGGGCATCAAATCCAACTCTGAAGTGAATGGCCCATACAGGGGATTGAACTTTTGACCTTGGCATCCACAACACCAAGTTTTAACCAATTGAACTAAAATGATCCTTCATCAGCCTTCTGGAGACCTTGGAAAGGGCCAACAGGCACATGGACTGACTGTGATCCAGCTGATAAAGTCTACTTGGATTTCTAAAGGCTTTTCACAGAATCCTTGTCAAAAGTTTTAAGGAAATTGAGAAAACAGAGGACAAAGGTCCTGGCATGGACTGGTTGCTATCAGCAGGTGGAGGAGAAGAGGCAGAGGTGAATGGTCAGCTCTCCTGGTGGGGAAGTGTCCAGCAGCCCCCGCGGGCTCAGTGCTGGGACCTGGACTGCTCCTCACACTCCCAGCCTGGAGAAAGCTCTGAGAACTGAATTGCCAACATTTGCTGGGGATGAAAAGTTACCCAAAGCAGTAACAAGAAGAGCAAAATGTGACTGGTTTAGGAGGATGTTACAAAACTGTGTGAACAGGCAGTGAAAGGGGACGTTGATAAGTGCTCAGTGGTACAACTGGTGACAAGGCCGGGGGGCTCCAGGCTCACCACCAGCACTTGGGAATGAGGCATTTCCATGGAAGTGTGTGAATGCCTCTCCCACTGGAGCCGAAATTCCCACGCTGTCTGCAGCAGGAGCCGACACCACATGGACCCTGTGGGCAGGAACCCCGAGTGGCCCCCAGCGCAGGCAGCTCTTGCCACACACGCGGGGCCTGATCTCACATTTGCTGCCAAAACCCCTCCAGGGATATTTTTATTTGCTGTCAGGGTTTAGCTCAGATGCTGTGAAATATGTGTGGCAAATCCGCTGCCCATATCACATCTCCTGCGTGAGCCTCAGACAACAACTTCCCTGTCTGCAGCCGGTTTATTTACGGAGGAGAACGATCCGTCTGGGCAGCTGCTGGATCTGCTGCTGCCTCCTGAAAACTCAGCTCTAATCACCTCTGCCCTACCCCTTCTTTAGGGACAGAATAATAAATCCTTGTGCTGCCTTAATAAAGAAGAAAAGAGGATCATGTTTTAGTTTCCCGAGTTTCTCACTGCAGGGGATTTTAAGGCTGTACTTGACCTGTTATTCCCCCACCTCTAAGCCCAAGTCTGATGGAGTCCAGGCATCCTCTGATGAGGCTGCAAACCCTCTTTGGGGGCTTCTGCAGAAGTTCCTTTCAAATAAACCCACCTACAGATCTCACTTCCCATGGCTGATTTCTGCCCTTGGATGTTTGGAAACGCTTGTCTCAGGAGGAGCTTTGCCCTCTCATCTGCACAGACACACGTTGTGCTGGGCTGACAAAACAGACTGCTAAGAGATTTAATATGAAAACCTGCTCAGAGAGCAGAGAAATAAGATTGTGTCAGCTGGTATTCCCACGAGCTGGAGCCCATGGCTGTAAACACACACCATTTCTCCCTGCTATGACAGTTCTGCTCTTCTGATCATTATTTTTCCATGTTGAAAGCTCAGCCCTTACTGAGATGTCAGGATGTGACCTCACCTCAAGTACTGGGGGAGTTTTGGGTGCCACAATTCGACAAGGATCTAAAACTATTAGAGAGAGTCCAAAGGATGGACATGAAGATGGTGAAGGGCCTTGAGGGGAAGTCATAAATGAGGAGCAGCTGAGGTGACTTGGCTCATTCAGCCTGGAAAAGAGGAGGCTGAGGTCAGACCTCACTGGGGTCTGCAGCTTCCTCATGAGGGGCAGCTCCAACTTCTGCTCTCTGTGAGCAGGGACAGGACCCAGGGAATGGCCTGGAGCTGTGCCAGGGGAGGGTCAGGTTGGATCTCAGCAAAAGGTTCTTCCCCCAGAGGGTGGTTGGGCACTGACCAGGCTCCCCAGGGCAGTGGGCACAGCCCCAAGGCTGCCAGAGCTCCAGGAGGGTTTGGACAAGGCTCTGAGGGACAGGGTGGGATTGTTGGGGTGTCTGTGCAGGGCCAGGAGCCGGAGTGATGATCACTGTGGGTCCCTCCAGCTCAACATATTCTATGATTCTCTACTGAATCTCAGCTGTTCCATGCCCAGCATCTCCAGGCTCTGGCTAAACAGTGACAGTGAGATCCCTGCAGTGCCATCACTTCACCCTTCACACGATGGGCAAACACCTCTAAGTCCGTTGTAATTGATTTAAACACCATCTGTTTCTGTGCTCATGTGAAGAGTTATCGACTCCAGCTTAGTCCCAGGAGTATTTGTTTTATAGGAAGCCTGTTGTGAGCGTGGTCATTCATTCTAAAGTTCCCCTGAACACTTGCTGAGAGCTGCACCCACAAAAAGAGGCCCCAGAACCCCAGGCTGGACCAGCTTTAGAGCAAACTCTTTGCTCTTAACCTGTGCTGGAAAACCCTCCTCACACCAGAAGCACTGCAGGGCATGTCCCAGAGAGCAGTGTCTGCTCCTTGCCTTTTCACATGGAAAGTGCACTGGGTTTTCCCCATAATTGAAGCCTGGTGACGTTTAGCAAGACCCATTTAATTTACTGTCCTGCTTTGCTCATTAAATCCCCTGAATTGCTTTATTTACTAACATACTTCTTCTAAATTACTTTATTACTTAACGAAGTTTATTTATTTACAACAGGTGGCAGAAGAGAAAGAGCTGCTGAGAGTCACCCAAACCACAGCCCGGTAGTGGCAATGAAAAAGCCCTGGATTTTGGGTGCTGCCAGCACGTTGCACAAGCTCCAGGCAAAGCAGTTGATGCGTCTCTCAGAAGGACACTTCCCCAAACTTGGGGGCAGCTTTTCAGAGAACTTAATTGTCCCCAGATGTTTCTTGTCCAAAAGAGCACAAGCCAGACCCTGTGAAGCGCAGACTGAGTGGTGTGAACAGCACAAAGTGATGGAAGGTCTGGGGTGATTCTGGCAGTGTGTTATCTCCTAATTGAGGGATTAACAATGGATTCCATTGGAAACCACTGAACTCTGAGTAACCAACTAAACAGATGGAGACAAATAAAACCCCCCCTTTAGTTTCTTCATCCCTACCAGCCAGTCAGAAGTCTGAAGGCTTTTTTTAAGGTTTTTTTTTTAGGTTTTGTTTTTTTAGTAGAATCCTGGGATCACAGAAGACTCTGAGTTGGAAGGGACCCACAAGGACCATCCAGTCCAGCTCCAGGCCCTGCACAGACACCCCAAGAATCCCATTCTGTCCCTGAGAGTGTTTTCCAAACACTCCTTGAGCTCTGGCAGCCTTGGGGCCGTAACCTGGGGAGCCTATTCAGTGCTCAGTAAAAATACCTGTTCAGCAAAAAATGGTGCTTTGTCTGGTGGTTTCATGGTGCAGTTTGGGTCCTGTTGTTGCATCCCACCTATCTTGTCCCTAAATTGTGTGTTCCTGCTGCCCACCACAAGCTGAGGCTGAGCCCCTGCACTCCAGGCTGTAATATCAACATTCCAATGAGATTTTTGCAGCAGACTCTTGAAATTGCATTAATTCTGCAGCCTCACCATGTGGGGCTGTTACAGCTCAGGCAGTTACGGTCTGGAGCGAGGCCCCTGGAAACTAGAGAGTATGAGATCCTTATCTCCAGGCAGCTGGGTGTGTATGGCATCATTCCCAACACATTCAGTGCAGACCTCAGGGCATGTTGGACCACCTGTGCTGGTCCCCTCCTTTACCCTGGGTATTGCAGAGCAGCAACAGGAAGGTCACCAGTGCAAGTGGGACACTTTGGCATTGCCTTTGGCTTCACCTCTGTGGATTTTATGGGGGGGACTTTTCCAGTCACAGGACCAAGAATTTTCTGTGGTACCCAAGGATTGCTGAGCTCTTCACCCTCTTCTGGCTCTCATTTCTTCCAGGCTTAAATGTGCAGGAAAGCAGACCTTACCAGATGCATCCAGAGGAGGTTCCAGCACAAAGTCTGCCTTCCTGCATTAGTTATTTACATTTGTTGCACTCCTGGTATTTACATCTTTTTTTCTCCAGAGCTATGAGGAACATTTGAACTCCAGTGGTGCTGTGCATTCCCAAGCCTTCCATCTGAGATGACAGCCTGAGTTTGTGGAGAAGAATTAAGTGAGGAGCAGGCAGAGATGCTGCCAGGGACCAGCACAGGAGTTTCACCACAGTCTGCTCTGTGTGATTTACACTGCTGGGTCTGATTTGTGACACAGCAAAACAACCGTGGCAATATTTGCTTATTTGCTCACTGAAATGCTGTGTCTCACAGTGCTGAGGTGGCAGAGCTCAGAGATGTGCTGCTGGAGCAGTTACATCACACTGGAAGTGTAAATCCCTATTTTTATGCACTTCCACTTAGCAATTACTGCATTACCTGTGATATAATGCATCCTTTACCCCAAGGATGGGAAATTACTTCTATTTCTTGTTCTTATTTCTTTCTTCTTCTCATTTCCACATATCATGATTAACAGGTACCACAGGATTGAGACTTAACAAGCTGCAGGTTTTTCTCCTGCAGCTCAGGAGTGCTGAGGGGTTTGATTTGGCTCAGAAATGGTTAAGCTCCTGCAGCTCAGCAACTCATCTGTAATTAGAGGCATCTGGCTATAAAACATCCTGCTCTGTGAGGGCTCTTGTGCTAAGGGATCCGTTAGCTGGGTTTTATTCTCAGACAATAGGGAACAGGAGCAGTGACTCTGCTAATCCCTCCTGGACCAGGGGACCACCAGACCCTCTCCAGAGTGGTGGCCCTGGGCTCATGGCAGGGCTTGTGATGTTCATGACCTGTGCCTGTGAAATGCAGATTTGCAGCTGGGGCACAAACCCTGGGCCACGGGATACTGAGAAATCCCCATTTCTTTCTGTTTCACAAGTGTTCTTGAAAATTCTTGGAAAGGCAGCTTGACTTGTGCCTGCAGGTCTCCCCAGGCCTGCCCAGCACTCACAGCCACACGTTGTGTTCCAAACAAGCTGCATTTTGCTCTTTGCTAATCTGAGGCGGGTCAAGGGTAAAATTATGACCAACTTTGTATTCCAAGGGGGACTCCAGGGAGAAATTACAGCATCTTAAAGAGTGACAGCCACATTCCAGAAATAACTCCTGTTCTCTCAGCACAGGGAACAAAACGGGCACCGTCAGAGCAAAATGTTTATTCCAAACATTAGACCTTTTCCTTTTTTATCCAGGGCTTGAAGGAACTCTCACTGGCTTCCAAGAAAACTTTACAAGGGTACTTTAAAGGAAGCCAGGAACTTTAAGATAGTGGTTGCCACTGGGCTGCTCACAAGCACCAACAGGTAAGGAAAGCCAAGGGAAGTCAATCCAAACTTCAAGGTTCATTTGAAGGCCAGAAAGAACCCTGTGCCATGTAATCCTGTAGTAACTTTCTCAGTTTTCTCTTGTTTAGCTTCATCTTCCCACTGCTAGAATGATATAAAAAAATATCCAAGTATGGCTACAAGAGCAACATTGAAATAAGTTTTCCCTTCTTGCAGCAGATCAAATGTGCTGCTGAGATTTGTGGGGTTTCTTATAACTCTTAGGATACAGCTTATGAGCTGTTGCTAGAATCATTACCAGGGTCTATTCATGTTGTTTACAGAGCCCATCACATTGTCAAGCCTTTGAGTGTGTGCTGAGGTGGTCCCTCATCCCCACCATCCCACAATTTGAATTTAAAGTTGAGCCCAGGGCACTGTCACTGTTGGCTTGCTGGAAATCCAACCTGACATAACAATTCCTCTTGCTGGAGACAAACAGCCCCATAAATAGTGCCACCAAAGCTCCCTGTTGCTTCAGGATGGATGTTTCCAGCTCTGGAAAATAAACATCTTGGCTTTGGTTGGCTGCTTTACTGCAAGAGATGCTGCCCATTGCTGAGCTTTGGCCTTTCCACAGCAGTGGGAGGTCGCTGTCCTGTCACTCCCTTTATATGACTTTTGTTCCGAAAATGTTTTTGAGGATTGCTAAGATTAGCCCTGATTCATGAAAATAAGGCGTAATTTGCTGTACACAAACATTTCCACTCTGTAGCAGTTCCCCTGATCTCTGCGTAAAAGCAAAGAGCACAGTGGAAACTCCTATTTCCCATGGAAATCAGGACTGTGACTGTCAAGTTCTGTTTTTCGTACTCCACATCTCACAGGTGGAACTGGGACAACTCCACAGCATTGTCAGGCAGTTTGGCCTGGAAAAAGCAGCCATGGAGACAGAGAGCATCTGATGGGAGAAAGAGGGCATGGGAGTCTTTTCTGGTACCCAAGAATCTGCAATGAGCACTGGGGGTCTATCCCTGGATAGGTGTTGCCACAGTGGGCAGAGGATATTTAAGTTTGTTGCAACTAAACAGGTAAAGCTTAACTAAAGTTTAACCAAACAGGTGAAGTTACTCTTGGTGACTAAAGTTCAGCATGAGAGTAAGTGCAATGCTCCACCAGCAAACATGTTGGAATTGACCAGGGGGAAAGTCAGTCTTGGAAACTGGAAAAGCCAACTACTGGATATAAACACCTCTGTAAAACAGGGCTTGCTGGGATAAAGACAGTAAGAAATATATATTTTACTCCCAAATTGTGCAATTGCACAAAGTTTCCATACCCCACCTTGCTGAATTCTTCAACCCTCACAGTCATCACCATCTCCCACTAAATTCCCTTTATCCTAATTTAATCACTAAACTAAGCCCACCTGATCAATGTGGGGTGTGTGCCCGAGCCAAGGACGGGCACTGACCATGCCTGGCAGCAGGATGATCCTACACCTGGTCACAGGAGGAACATGAAGGGTCTATTCCAGAAGAAAAGTAGGATTGTGTCAACAACCCATTCAAGCTTTGTGCTGACATACAGTCTATTGGTGCTGTTTTGGAACTGAAGAAGCATCTCCTGCAGAAATGCTGGGGGAGAGCTGTACTTTCTTGATGATCAAGTATTTCTTAGAGTAGAAGCCAATCGTAGCACCTGGCTATAAACACAGCCTAGATCCAAGCAGAGCATGAAAAATGAGTCAAAAGATGGGTTTTCACTAGTCTGACTCCCACTGAACAAGAAAATCCAACCCTAATGCCTTCCTTAACAGTCATTTCATCATGACCCTGCACAAATTTGCTTCAGGACTTGGCACTGTATGGAAGCATTTCAGGGTGAGATGTTTCTGGTCCTTCAGACTCCACCAGCAGAAAGTTCCTTTATTCTCCAGCCTGTTGGTAGCAGAGATGGGGGCACTACACGGACCTAGAAAATAAATTAGCATTTAATAATTTAGCAATTATCATTCCTTCTGGTCTTCCTCACTTTTCACAGCACCATTGCCACCAGAGGCCCTCGGGAGAGCCCTCCCAGCACCACAGGAGACAGCTTTGCTCTGGTTCACAAGGTCTGTGTGGTGAGGAAGGAGCTCATGGGGGCTTCACCACTGATCCTGCACAGCCACAATGCTGCTGGTCATCTCTTACCAGCTGGTGGAAAATTATCCCAGGTTTCCAACATGGAGAAAGCCTGGGATGGACTAACATTACTTGCCTTATGCAACTGGGCCACATTCCACTGCTTTCAGGTTACAGGAAGAAAGCTGTTTGCAGGAGTGTTCGGGGTAAAAATGGAACAACTGCCAGCCTTGCACACACCAGGAACTTCATCTGAGGATGGAGTATAGTCCTGGCTGGAAAACAGGTCATCAGGCATGGGGTAAACCTGCTCCTGGCCTGGGTCAGACCTCAGCAGCCTCCGGTCACCCATGAGGAGTTGGTGCAAAACAGGAGCTGTGCCAGGAGAGACTCCTGGGGTAGGGAGAGATCAAACAAAAACTGCAACCAGGGGACAGCCCCAGGCTGGGGGGACAGTGCCATCAGGGCACGGCATGAGCTCTTCTGGTGCTCACTGGTGTCAGAGGCAAAAGCACTGGGGTGGCAGTGGCAGCAGTAAAAGTCAGTAGTAAAAACTCCTGTCCAGGCCAGTGAGAGCATTGCAAGGGTCTGACCCTGAGGTGAAAATATCAAAGTGTCTCAGGACACACTGACAGAAAGAAATGCAGTTGCAGAGGAGTTTCCCTCAGGAAAGCAAGGACGCAGCCTTTCCAGCCCCACCGAGCCTTCCCCATTCACCACCCCGTCACTTTTCATTACCAGAAGCATTTACTGCTCACCAAAGGGCTTCCAGCAGCAGTACACGTTGAAAGCACATTATTTTTCAAGTTGAGGTGTGAAAACAGCCTGTATCAAACTGTTCTCCCTGTTTCCTTCTGCCAGCCCGTGTCTCTCATGGCCCAGCCATGTGTTCCCAGGCTCTGAGCCCAGCTGCTCCTGTACACCACGCTCCGAGCACATGTTCCTGCATGGGATGTCCATTATTATTTTCAGATTTATTTGACTGGTGTGTGTCCTCACTGCATGTCCCCAAAGGGCTCCTTTCAGCCGGATTTGTACAAAGTTGCTTGATTGGCTTCAAGCTTCTTTGTGAGTTTACCCAATGCCAGGCTCAGGCACTGAACCCATGCCAGGTAATTCATCATTTCTCCTTAAAAGCTATAGACAGAATCCTGCTCTTGGCTTGTCATAAAGGCCTGAGAATTGCCTTTCAGCCCACCTAATGAGGGTTTGTGTTTTCCTACGCTTGGGAGGATGGATGGTCTTAATTTCCGCTTTCGTTCAAAGAAAGCAATTTTCTTCCACAAAAAAGACCAGGAATAATAGACACAATGTGGCTTATTCTGAGTCACCCTTTAACCATTTGTACTTATATTTTCTCTTTGTGCATCTTCCTACTAAGACCCTGAAACTCAGAGTTCTTTCAGCTGCTGTTGTGTGTTTTCTCCTGCCATGAGACCTTTCTGTGCCTGAGGGTTCAATGCACAGCCATCACCCTCTCCCAGACTTTCTGCAGGCTGGCAGAGCCTCCATAAATACTTCTCTCAAATTTGAGGTGTTCAAAGCTGGATTTTACTATTCCAGCTCCACAGGACTTGCCTGTTTGATGGGAAGAATCTGAGGCACAAGGGACTGTGCAGGGACAGAGCTCCTTCTGTGCCCAGAAATCATCCCAGTGACACCCCAGTGCACCAAGGTGGAGGTTCTATAGGAGGTCCCAGTCCGCCTGGCACTGCCCATATTTAACAATTCTACATGAACATTCACAGGCATGACAGGGTTTCTCGTTGTCCAATATTTGGCCAAATGGTAAGTAGAAAGTTCTGTTTGATTTCTCTGCTTCTTGCTCTCTCCACATTCACCCCACATTTGTCACTGTTTCATCCCCAGCTGGGAACTCAGCCCATCAGATTCAGCTGCTTTCCTTGAGCTGGCATCCTGAGGGCTCACCAAAGGAGGACAAAGCAGCAGGGAAGGACCAAAAACAGCTGATCCATCTGCTGGATGCTCCTTCTGCTGCCTCTGCAGTGAGAATGGACTGAGGTGTCCCTCCCTTGCTCACTGCCAGTCTCGGTTTGTCTCTGCTGAGTAAAACGTAACCCAAACCAGCAGTGTCACTGGTCTCAACTGAAAGACCCCAGGGAATGGCTGGAGCTGTGTCAGGGCAGGGTCAGGTTGGATCTCAGCAAAAGGTTCTTCCCCCAGAGGGTGGTTGGGCACTGACCAGGTTCCCCAGGGCAGTGGGCACAGCACCAAGGCTGCCAGAGCTCCAGGAGGGTTTGGCTGATCCTCTGGGGCACTGGGTGTGACCCTTGGGGATGGCCCTGTGCAGGGCTGAGGGTTGGACTCGATGATCCTTGTGGGTCCCTTCCAGCTCAGCACATTCTGGGATTCTGTGAAAGAGCTCCAACCAGGAAAAATGGATGCTGGAACTACACCTTCACACCTGACTGTACCAGGTCCCATGATTTCAATACCAAGCGGGGAATCCAGCAGTATCTCATTCATGTGACTGGGAGAATACTGTCTTACAGCAGGACAGTTTATATTTTTCCAGTTTTCCTACATGCTGGGGCAGACACCCAGCTGTAGGTGGGCAGTGTGGTGGCTGGAGCAGCTCCTGGAGATGCACCAGGCTCAGCTCCATTGATGACAAACAAGCAGGAACAAGGAGAGCTGGAGCCAGGCTGTACTCAGGTGCTTATCCAGCCTCATGCACCAGGTGTGCCCCACAGGATCAGGAGTTGTCCCAAATCCAGCACTGCTGTGCAGAGTGATGTGTGTCCATCCTGCAGCTCAGCCCCACTCCTTAAGGCCACGTGTCCTGGCCATGCCTGGGCAAAACCAGCCACTCTGGGACAGTGCTTCCACCTCCCTGGAAAGCCTCAGTGTGTGTGATCCCTCTTGGTGTCATTGGAAGGGAATTCTTTAATTTCTCTGCCTTTGGTTTTGCAGGAGAACGTCTCCATGCTGCAGGACTGTGCCAGGGCACGGAGGGTGGGAAGTGTCCCAGTGGGATGCTGAGGATAGAGACAGGAGGCAGAAACTGTGGAATACAGCCATGAAAGCCTTGGCGCTGATTATCCCCTTCCCCCCATGCAGGCACCAGCTGGAAGGTCGTGTCAGTGTGGGATGTGAACGTGATGAACCACACCCTGGTGATCACTGCTGACACCTCTGCTGCTGCTGAAACCCAGCCCTGAGCACGCAGCAGAGGCTGGAGCTGGAGCAGGGAGAAAGAAGCAGCAGCTTGTAGGTGCCATCAGGCTGAGTTTGTGCCTGGGGCTGCCCTGTGGGGAACAAGCCCAGCCTGCACAGAGGGCCCAGAATCACATCCAGGAGGAGGTTGGAAGGCACCTGAGAAGGTCAGCTGGACACCCCCTGCTCAAGCAGGGCCACACAGAGCCAGTTGCCCAGGACTATGTGGTGGGCAAAGGACCAAGTCCATCATTGTATCCCCTCTCCAAACCAGACAGACCCCACAGGCCTCAGGAGGTGCCACAGGCACCTTCCAGCCAGAGTGGCCCAAAGGAATGGATCACATCCACCACAGTAGTCCCTCTCCACAACGCAAGGATCCCGAAAGCTTTAGAGCCCAGCAGGAAAAGCTGGGCTGAGCATCAGGAAAAGGGGGAGAAAGCAGAACCCTCCCAGTGAAACAAAATCCAGCCACTGTGTATGAGGCAGTTGCAGTGAGGACTCTCTGTGCCTGGGTCACTCTGACTGACAGAGCCTTTCCAAATATCACCCAAAGTCCAGGGGCTGGAAACAGGCACAGAGCTGTGCCATCACATACACTCTCTGCAGTAATTATTGATGGCACCCGAGGCACCCAGGCCCTTAAAGTTTAATGGGTGTGTTAAGAAGGGAGGAAACAAAAAATGCTGGGAGTGTTTCTTATGATACCCCTTTCTAACTACCTTTGAAGCTCCAGGAAAGATTACCCTGGAAATTCAGACACCAAAGAGTAGCTTTGAAATGCAAAAGTTCCCAGATCAGCCAAGGTGCCCAAAGCAGAGCAGGGACTTTTGAGAAAAGACTGACATGTGTGAAGAGCTGAGAGGAAAAACCAAATACACAGCTGATTCCCAATGGGAAGGAATGGAATAGACTGATTTGGGTTGAAAAGGATCCTAAAGTTCACCTCATTCCACACCCTGTTGTGGGCAGGGACACCTTCCACTAGAACAGGTTGCTCCAAGACCCGTCCAACTTGGCCCTGGACACTTCCAGGGATGGGGCAGCCTCAGCTTCTCTGGGCAACCTGTGCCAGGACCTCCCTGCCCTCACAGGGAAGAATTCCTTCCCAATATCCCATCTAACTCTGCCCTCTGGCAGTGGGAAGCCATTCCCCCTTGTCCTGTCCCTCCATCCCTTGTCCCAAGTCTCTCTCCAGCTCTCTTGGAGCCCCTTTAGGTCCTGGAAGGCCACATTTAGGTCACCCTGGAGCCTTCTCTTCTCCAGGCTGAATAATCCCATTTTTCTCAACCTTTCCTCATATGAGAGAGGCTCTAGCCCTCGGAGAATCTTTGTGGCCTGTATTTCTTTCCTTCTTTGATAAATTAGTGCAACAACCATGAAGAGGCCAGAGATCACTGGTTCTTGTTTGTAAACTTCCCAAGCTACTTGGCCAGGGAAAAAGGAGCCATCCCTCTGGATGTCCTCACAGGAATGAGCTGAAGGAGAGAAAATCCAGGTTTGGGTTGACCTGGTAGTTTTGTGACTCCACTGGTTCTGTTGGTGTAACTTGGAAAGAGAATGGAAAATCCCTGGAGCAGCACATTCCATCAGTGCAGGTTCCATTTCACTGCAGTTAAGAGAAAATTGTTATATGAAATGTTTGTAAAGGCAAAAGCACCCAAATTTCAGAGGCTCCATAGCTCAGGGGTTAGAGCACTGGTCTAGTAAACCAGGGGTCGTGAGTTCAAATCTCACTGGAGCCTTGTGGGTCCTGAACCCTCCTGCGAAGATCTTTGTGTTTATTTCCAAAATGTTACTGAAATATCATTTTTTGGAGCATCCACCCCAACCTATGTGAAATACAAACACCCCATAGCACCTACACCAAATAACAGGCAATGAGAAGCAGAGAAAATAGCAATGGTCAGATTTGCACCCTGGGAACATTTTTAATGCAGAGCAATCGGAGATAGGAAACACCCAATAATGGGATTTAGAGCCCTGTGAACCCTGCAGGCTTTGTGAAGTTCATTGATGAACAAATCTGAAATGGCTGCCAGGTATTTCCAGTCAGAACTGCTTCATCTCTGCATACATCAGCAGGATGATCAAATTATGTCTCCAGAGCTCAGTGATTGCAGAGCTGGCTGGAAATATCATAAATATGGTTTGTGGAGGAACAGGAACATTGTTCAACAGGAATAGTAACAACAGAGCTCTGCTGGAGGGCTGGAAAGTTACCATTTTTAAGAATTAAAAAGTACCTAGGAATTAACAGATTTTGCATCTTGAGTTCCATGAATTGCAGTCCAGATTTGTGAGATTTCCTACTCTGCCTTTGCACAATTCCCTTTTTCCTGCTCATTTTCCAGTAGACTTCCTATACTGAATCCACCAAAGTGATCCAAACCAGTGATGTAAAAGGTCGTTTCTGAATTAGAAAAGGGCTCAAAAGCCTGAAACATTTTGTCTAGTGGAGGTGGGCACTGGTGCCAGGAGGGACTTGGTGCTTTGTTCACCTCTGTTCAGCCTGTTTCCTCACAGCTCTGTTGTCCCAAAAGAGTGAGTTTTGATGGGCTGATGTGTTTTCTCCACATGAGGAATGACCTGCAGGAATTTCTTGTCTTTCCTCTGTGTGTGTCACAGTAAGGCTAAAGAAACAGGAGTCAGCAGAGTTCCCAATAATCTGCAACCCAATAAACCAGCACAAGTTATTGTTGCTGTAATCCAAGATACTGGAAAATGGACAGATGTGTTTTACCAAAAGTGAGTTTGTCTCTAGACTGTTGTGGCTCTACATCTCCTTACCCTGTCCCTCATTCCAGCTTATCTTTTATTTTGCTTTCATATGAAACTGCTGAGCAAGACCCAAAAAGATCTTTGTGGTTCAAGTTCCCTTTTGCAATCAGGCTCCTGATTTTGGCTTAGCTGAGCCTAGGAGGGATGGAAATGATCCTTTGAAACTTTAATGTCTCTCATCTCCCTGAAAAAGCGACAAATGCTCAGGATATGTTTTGCTGAATTCTTAATCTATCCCTCATATTGATGTAAAAGCTCCTCTCCCTGTGACCCTCCTGCAGTGCAGAGCACCAAGCACACTGATGATGCTTCTTAAACATGGTGCAAAATGATTTTTCCAGTGGGCCTGGGCCCTAAATCCCTTTGTATCCATCACCCATCATCTTTTTCTCTGCTGAAAACAGGGCTTTTCAAAAATAGAGCTTGACAAGAGGGGCAAAGAGGGCAAAGTGATTTATATCCATATTTATATATAGCCTTGGTAAGTGTGGGAGGGAGGAAAGTCACCTCCTCATCTTCATTGCTCCCCAGGGCAGTGGGCATGGCCCCAAGGCTGCCAGAGCTCCAGGAGCATTTGGAAAAGGCTTTCAGGGACAGGGGGGGATTGTTGGGGTGTCTGTGCCAGGCCTGGAGCTGGACTGGAGGGTCCTGGTGGGTTCCTTCTGTTGACCTGTGAGATGGAAATGCTCCACCTGCTTCCAGAGATCCAGGGAAGGTTGTGTAGCTCTACCACAAGAGCCGTAACAAGGCTGGTCCCCTTATGGATTTGCTCAGGGAGAACTCCTGCTCTTTAACGTTGTGACCTGCCCCAGTCCAGAACCAGGCATTCTTTTATTGCTCTGTTTAGGAGATTTAAAGGTTTATCCATGTTTATCCATGAAAACTTGTTTTTTCATATTTTCCTGAAAACTTCAGAAACCATTTCTATTTTTAAAGACCATCCTGGACTCTGTGCATTTCTCTGACATGCTTTTCATTCCTGGGTCTCCTTCCAAGGGTTGTATCAAGCTGGGCAGAGAAATCATTTATTTCATTATAAACAACAGTGAACTTTGTGGCCCAGCAGGCTGGACCATGGAGATGCCCGTGGTCATGCCCTGAACCCAAGGACCACATTCTCAGAGCTGCATTTCTGCCTCCAGATCAGTTCTAGCGAAGGCCTCAACTAATCCAGTTCTTAAGTCATGTGGGAAACTTCAAATAAATAATTTAATCCAGGGAGGGAAAGTTTGAGCAAGAGCCAGTGAAAATGTTCCCATGTTTAAAGAGGTTTTAGACTTAGCAATACAATTTGCACTGATGTTAAAATTTGACATCCACAAGGATCAAATGGCAGCCTTGAGCCTCAGCCCAGAGGAGAAATATCTGATAAAATTGGTAGGACTGCAGAATTCAGTATGGTGAAAAATCCCCTTAAGTTATTTATTTTCCAGTTGTCCCATAATGAACATGCTCAATCCATTATTCCAAACAAGATATTGTGGTTTGAACAATATTTTTTAAAAAACAAATCTGAAATGGTTTTTTTGCATCCTGGATAAAGAGTGAATGCAGCTGTCAAAGGCAGCTCCAGTTTGCACTATCACTGTGAGAAACTGAGAAAATGATTCGAGCTAATTAAGAGAAAACAGTGTAAAGTCAATATGACCTGGAGAGAGAAAAGAAAAACAAATTGTAAAACTTAATTGGGCCCCTACAAAGAGGTAAAACAAGTTACCTCCCTTTTACCTTGTGTAGGATTTATAGTGAGAGAATTTTGTTTAGTTAGCTAGATAATAGCACCTTTCTTAAAATTTATAGATAACAAGCAAACATCTGCTGAATGTCTGATTTAACAATATTATGCTTATAGATAACATTCTTGTTAAGAAATAATGTTTATACTCATGTACCTAACAATGTATAATGTTTATACTTATGTATAATGAATATTCATGTAGTAGCTGGAAATAAATGTAGAACAACTGTCTTCTTTGGGTGTGACAGGCGTTGGGAGTTGTTGAACCCCTTCCCTGATCACCCAGCGCTGATTTTGCTTTTATCATATAATAAATTCTGATTGGAAATTGCCCGATTGGGTTTCTATTTCTCACAAAACTTGGTGACTTCGCCCGACGTGATACCCTTTGTGTTCTGGGAGATACTTAGCGCCTGAGATAGGAGCGCGCCCGCTGTTTTTCAGCGGCCTATTCACAGGCCTAATATTTCAACAAGGGCCAAGGGTAACGCATGCATATGATAAAAGCAAGGAATTAAAAAGCTCCTGGAGTGCTGCAGCAAAAAGCCCATAATTCTTGTGCACGAAGACCCGAGTGAGAAAAACGGACTGTGAGTATCACTTCGGGGGGGCGGATAAAGAGGTCGGAGTGAATGAGTGAATGAGACGCAGCGTAGCTGTGAATCAAGAGTGGAGTCCTTCTAACCTCGTTTCTGTCTCGCCGCGAGGAGAGCAGCGGGTGAAGGGATGAAGCGGAAGAATTGATGAGGGGACCTCTGGGGTCGGTGAGAGTTTTTCAGGAAGGACCGCTGAGTCAGTGAAAAATCCTAAAAGGGATCCCAGAGGATCGGTGGGAAGGTAGGAAACTTTAGAAGGGACCTCAGGAATATGGGGCAGGGAATTAGTAAATTCAGTTGCCCCAGGAAGGAAAGGAGCAAGCAGGCATTGCCGGATATACCCTTAGACAGTCCTCTAGGGGTGGTACCTATTGGGTTAGTTAGCAGCTGCGGGAAAGTTTTGTGTTTTGTGTTCCGGGAGATAGGGAACACGGGTTCCTGAAAAGTTTGCTTAAAAGACTTGGGCCCTCGGAATAGTCGGAAAGTCACTTTTCAGGAGGCGAACGGGTAGTTCGCCATCCCAGGTCAGAACCAGTCAGCCTAGGGCTGTTTGGTTTGGAGGGGACGCCCTCCGGTGCTCTGACACTGTGGAAGAGCCGGTGGGGTTCTGGAGTCAGTGTGACTCGGTAAATAGCTGAGAGGTTACGTTAACAGCGTCGTAACCCCAAGGTAACAAATTCGAATCTCAGTTGTGTGACAGTGGTTTGTTTTTGTTTTGCAAGCATGGGTTGTGTGGATTCAAAATTTAAGATCCCTGAAGAATCCCCCCTAAGTCTGGTTTTAAAACATTGGAAGACTTTAACTGGTTCTGAAACAACTTTAAAGAAGGAAGAACTGTGTAGGCTGTCTATAAATACCTGGCCGTTGTTTGGACAAATGAGAGGAGTAGCATGGCCAGAATTTGGACCGTTTGAACTGAACGCAGTGTTTCAATTAATCTCGCTTTTACATGTAGAACAGAGGTGGTGGGAAATTTGATACGCAGAGTTGTTTTTATTCCTATTAACACGCCCTGGATTGGGGGTGGAAGATAAGAGAAACGAGAGCTCAGAAAGGGCAGAAAGATCAGAAGTAGAATTAGAAAAAGAGGGAAAAGATCGAGTTAAAACTACCCCCGTCTCACGAGTTTTATTTAAAAACATGGAGAATGGTGATGTAAATGTGTTAATATCACCGGATGGGAGAGAAAATAGCCCGGGAGCTGCAGGAGGAGCGGCCCCGGGACCGGCTCCTGCGGAGCCGGCAGGAGCCATTGGCGGACCCCCTGGTGTGGATATGGCTGCACCGGGAGGGATTAGGCAAATTAAGGCCTCTGGAGAAGTTAGCTCGGGTCCAGCGGGAGCAAGTCCTGTCGTTTTGGCTGGAGTACGCACAGAGGTGCAGGGGAAATCAGCTTTTGTTTAAGCTGCTTGCAGCGCGGCAGAGCAGAGCGAGAGTTATGCAGATGCGGCGGAGCTGGCTAGCCCAGAGATAACATCTAGTTTAGTTGCAACAGGAGTAATAGCAGGAGAAACTTCTGGCCCCACAGGGGCAATGGTTGCGGAAGCTGCCCTGCCTGTTCCAGTGAGCGGGGAAGCAGTCTGTAGCTCTGCAGCAGCTAGTAGCTTTGCCGGGGCAGATAAAGTTGTCATAGCAACAGCAGAAGTGAGCTCGGGAGTAGAGGAACAAGTAACAGCTGAAATTGATAGTTGTATCGGTAACGGAGTAGTGAAGGCTGAAAATTCAGCTTTTAGAAAGATTGCTTTTGATGTAGTAACATCAGAGAAAGTTATTATAGATGCGGCATCTGTTGTAGAAACAAGAGAAATTTTAGAAGTCACAGCGAAAGCACCGCCAGAATTGGCCAGTGCAAACGCAGAAGGCGTAGGAGTCGCTGATCTAGACAGTGACAGTGAAGCGAAGGCGTCGGCCCCAGGGGGGGTGACGGCCCCAAATGTAGAGGTGTTTGTGAGAGCGAGTAGCCCAGCACCACAGATGGGTGCTCAGGCAGTCGATTTAATCGGTGGCGATAGCAATACGAGAGTTGTAAGAACGGAGTTGCATGCCCCGAGTGCAAGACAGACCCTAAAGTTTACGGCGGACTGTGCTGTTGTAGAAACAAAGACAAGAGAAATGAGTTGGGTCAAAATGTGTGAAACCAGGCAAAAAGCAAATGAGTTGCCCAGACTTTTCGAACAGATTGAAAGATGTTGTTAGAAAATATATTGATATTGATTTAGAATCAGACTTGGGAAAGAGACACCTGGTATACCTGTTTGTGGGACAGCCCACAAACGATATAAAGAGGAAATTATTAGAGATAGCTTGGGCAGTATATCAGAACAGAGAGCAGAAAGCTAGTACGGTGGGCGGAAAGGCGCTTATAGGAACAGCCATTGCCGCGGCAACGGAACTCCCGGCTCAGAGAGCAGGGGAGGCTTCTGGAATGGCCGTTACCACGGCGACGGAACTGGCTGGCGCCGTGAAGAAAAAAGTGTTACCTGTGTGTGATACAGTGAGAATGCGTGTGACAGGGAAAGATCCGGGGACAGAGAAAGCGAAATTAGAGCAGAGAGCGATCCCGAAGTTTAAAACTGTGGCGAGCACAATAAAGCGGAGACAGGAAAAGCTAGTCCTAGTTGTTGCTCTGACTAGTGAAGAAGTTTTAGTTCCTGCTAGTGTGGTCCAGGCAGAGACGGCAGATGCGAGTGCCGGGGCAGCGTTAACCACGCGCACAGAAAGAATGGGTCCAACTGCGGGACAGGCAAAATCTGGGTTTGATACAGGAGCTGCTGCCGCCTTTGCAGACAGAGCGGGGGCCGCAGCGGGGGCAAAGGCAAATTATTTCCTGGCTGTGGCCAGCACGAGCGGAGCAACTCATAACACCTTAGCGGCTGCGAGCAAGAGATCGGCTGGGGTGCAGAGGCTGCAAGAGAGCCTAGAATGGTGTCTGTGGCTGGAGTCCCAGCCCAACCTAACACAGGACCCTCTGGCTGCGCCACTGGGGGCGAAGACGGAGTTGTTACTTCCACTCCAGCCCCCCCAAACCTGCATAATCCGTGCCCTCCCATCAGGCCGAAAGGGGGGAGGGGAAAACAAAATCAGTGTAAATTCCCGGCGAACACAAAAACTAAAACCCGCCGGTGCAAAATATGCCATAAGATGATAAGGTGATGCTTTGAAAACTGTGGGAGCTAAGTCTAAGGGAAAAGAAACTACCTACTAACCCTTGCATCCTCTGTCTTTTAAAACTGCCACAGGCTCACAACCTGTGAAAGAACATTTCTACCCTAACTCAGTAAGGGGGGAATACTGATTTGTCTTAAATATAGACTAACAATGTGTCAGAAGTTAGCTGTTCACAGACAGTTTGTTCCAGCAACCAGACCTGAAGCTGTACCACTAAAATTCAAGCTGAGAAGTCATGAGAACAACTTTTATGCAGAAGTAGACAAATGTCTCAACTGCAAATGAAAAACAGCACCATTAGATTTCAAGATACATAAAATAAACCCTGGGGATTGGGTCCTAATAAAGAGATGGAAAGAAACTTCTTTAACCCCATTTTGGGAAGATCCCTTCCAGGTACTGCTCACGACAGAGACCGCAGTGCATACAGCAGAACGAGGGTGAGCACACACGACCAGAGTGAAAGGACCTGTTGCTTCACCACCCCTGAAAGAGTGGACTGTGTCATCAACGCCTGGGGACCTACGACTTAAACTCCAAAAAAGACCTTTATGAATTCATCACCTGAATGGAGAAGACATATCGAAGGCTGGAATGAGTTATCCCCAGAACAAAGAGACTTAAAGGCCCGAGAGGTATTTCCTGAAAGTTTCTGTATAAAACCTAGCCAAAGATCTTGGTTTCAGTTAGTCCCAGGACAAATTCTTAGGAGACAGCGGTTTGTTTCCTGGAAAGAAGGAGCCATCCCCTGGCAGAGTGGGGGGTCAGGTGCATATTTTACTAATCGCTTAGTTAACCCCATCCTTGTGTTAGCTTGTGACCTTGAAAAAGAAGACATATACATTGCCCTGAGTGTCGTGACACGCAGGGAGATCCACCCCAATTAGAGTCAGTACAGATAAATAAGCTGTTTTGTGGGTGGGAATTGTTATTACCAGTAAATTGGGAAATATTTGAAACTGACTGGTATGCAGCATTAAGGTACAGTATGATGAAATTTTCTGGAGAAACAGCCCAAATTGACTGCCCGCTGGATGACTTTAACTTTATAGACCCCATGTAAAGAATGTCACAATGGCTAACAATTTATATATTGATTAATTAGTGGGAATAATAATTCTGTTGACAGAATCCGTTGTTGTGAGATAAAGTGAACCTTCACCTGGAAACGAAAAACTGGGCCTTAATTAAATTAGAAAACCTAAAAGGGGCAAGACCAGGTTAACCTCTGAACCTGCCACTGACAGCCAGCCACGGGATGCAACCCCGTTCGGGCATGGGCCGTGGAGGCTTAAGTTATGCTGGACCCTTTTGGATACTCTGCTGCTTTTGGGCTCACGTCCTGTCTGACAAGTGTACAAAATGCTACTAAACTACACGATATAAAGGCCGTATGATTCAAAGCTTAAGCTATCACTCATTTGTCAACAAAGTCTGCTATGACTATAGACAACTGAACACTTGCAACACGGGTTCTCGGCAACTATGGGTAGCACAAAATTTAGGAAAAGGGGGAACCAGGCTGGGACTTAGTTGTCCTAAGGGAGAGGAATGGATTTGTTTCACTCAAGAAGGCCATTGGGACATTTCTGACGGTGGTGGAATGCAGGACTTGAAAAGGGAGGAAATAATAAAAAAGAGGGTGCAAACTACATTAAAAGAAAGAACACAGGGAAAGCCTTCCAACACAGGTGACTTATACCAGAAATTGAAAGACAAACTAGGAGAAGATTGGCAACTCCCGGGTTATGGAACTAACCTATATATTGATCTAATGGAACATATTATTCAAACCTTAAATTTATCCAAGTGCTGGATTTGTAGTGGACCTTTGATGACAGAAGAGTGGCCCTGGAAAGGTACTGGTCTCACCCCATGGGAAATTTTAAAATGGAATCACTCCCAGAAAGCATCAGAATCTAGGCCCCAAGGTTGGATTTTAATTTCTGATGTGGTTGGGCAAGAATGCATTGAACGGAGAGGTAGGGAAATATATAAAACCAAAGTAGGAGAGTCCCCATGCCTATCAGTGAAAATAATCAATACCACAGGAGAATACTGGTGTCCAAAAGAACCATTAGGGTATTGGACTAACAATATGACTGCAGACTGTACCTGGCATGATGAAGCTCAAAGCTGGTGGTGTAATGAAACAAATTTAAAAAAAAACCTTTTGAAGAGCATGAGAGAATTAAAAACATATTGGGACCAAGCAGGTAGTACCGATTTAGAATGGGTAGCTCCGGAAGGATTATTCTGGATATGTGGAAAGCGAGCATATACACAGCTCCCTAAAGACTGGAGAGGAGTCTGTACACTAGGTATAATCCAACCGGGGTTCTTTTTACTGCCCCCCAAAAAAGGTATGAGTTTAGGTGTACCTTTGTATGATGATTATGGAACCATACGCCGAGAAAAAAGGGATGACATTGGAGGAACCCAAAAGTGGTACGATGATGAATGGCCTCCTGAACGAATCATTGCTACTTACGGACCAGCTACTTGGGCCCAAGATGGGACCTGGGGTTATCGAACCCCCATGTACATACTAAATAGAATTATCCGCCTTCAAGCAGTCATGGAAATAGTAGCCAGTAAGACAATTCAAACTCTGGATCTAATCACAAGTCAGCAATCAAAAACTCGAGCAGCTGTGTATCAGAATCGGCTTGCCTTACATTATCTGCTAGCCAAGGAAGGGGGTGTGTGTGGTAAATTCAACACTTCAGATTGTTGTCTACAAATTGATGATAATAGACAGGCAGTTATGGATATTGCAAAGGATATCAGAAAACTGACTCATGTACCTGTACAAAAATGGAACTCTATGCTCGACAGCCAGTGGTGGGATAACTTGTTAGGAACAGCTTGGTGGAAGAAAGTAGGATTCTTTCTATTATGCGCGTTGGCCAGTATACTATTTTTACCATGTTTAATCCCTTGTTTCATTAGATTGATAGTTTCTGTAGTACAAAGAATGCAAATATCAACAATGCCGACAGATCCAAAGACGGCTCAAAGTGCCAAGGTACTGTTAGTCACCAGAACTCCACCTTCCCAAGATGAAGAAAATGTCAAATTAATATTGTCCAGATTAGAGCAAAAAACTCGAATCAATAATTTTATAGAAAGAGAGGAGGGATTGTGAGAAACTGAGAAAATGATTCGAGCTAATTAAGAGAAAACAGTGTAAAGTCAATATGACCTGGAGAGAGAAAAGAAAAACAAATTGTAAAACTTAATTGGGCCCCTACAAAGAGGTAAAACAAGTTACCTCCCTTTTACCTTGTGTAGGATTTATAGTGAGAGAATTTTGTTTAGTTAGCTAGATAATAGCACCTTTCTTAAAATTTATAGATAACAAGCAAACATCTGCTGAATGTCTGATTTAACAATATTATGCTTATAGATAACATTCTTGTTAAGAAATAATGTTTATACTCATGTACCTAACAATGTATAATGTTTATACTTATGTATAATGAATATTCATGTAGTAGCTGGAAATAAATGTAGAACAACTGTCTTCTTTGGGTGTGACAGGCGTTGGGAGTTGTTGAACCCCTTCCCTGATCACCCAGCGCTGATTTTGCTTTTATCATATAATAAATTCTGATTGGAAATTGCCCGATTGGGTTTCTATTTCTCACAATCACCTTCCCACTGCAGTTTCCTCTTGCACCAAGAGCTGTCCCTCGTTCAACCCCCACTTCCCTACAGACCTGAACTCCACACCCACAGCCAGAAAAATCCCTAAAATCCATAAACTGTGCCAAGGGCACTTGCTCAGCCACACTGGATGTTTAGGTGGGAGGAAACCCCCTGCTGCTCTCCCAGTCCTTCTACTGACACCTCTGGGTAAGACAAAGTGACCTTTGGGGGAAAATCAAACCAAAATACAGGGGAAAATGATTCACACCAAACAGCTAGTGAAAACTAATAAAAAAAGAGAGAATGAGAAGTGCTCACAGGTTCATCCCCACTTTGCAGTGGTCATGGGCCAAGGGATCTCTTTCAAATGCAGAGAAGACAAGATTCCCAGATTCCCTCCTCACTGGAGGACAGAGATAATCTGCAGTTAAAGCTCTGCCAGGCACAGGGAGATCTGTGCACAGCCTGTGTGTCATCCACCCACAGCCACAATGATTCTTCACTGCCCTGGTGCAAATTTTTCCCAGGGAGTTTGTCATCTCCCTGCATTTTAAGCACTGGAACAAGTTCCTCAGGGAAGTGGTGGAGTCACCATCCCTGGAAATGTTCAAAGAACGTGGCACTTCATGACATGGCACTTCGTGACATGGTTTTGTGGGCACAGGGTGTTTGGTTAAGGGCTGGACTTGATCTTGGAGGTCTCTTCCAATCCTAATGTTTCTGTGGCTCTGAGATCTCCCGGAGCCAGTGCAATCACCACCTGCTTCTCCTGAACCACAAGGCTTGAGAAGAGCTTTCTATAAAATCCAGCAATGCAACAGCTTCAGTGAGACCTTCTGGCTGCCCAGAAAGGCTGAAAGCAAAGACACTGCACCCAAAGCTGATGGAATGCCGTCTTGGTGCTCCCCAGGTGTGCCAGCACTGCAGGCTGATATGGCATCTTCCCAGAAGGCCTGCAAATCTTGATGCCCTGTCACTGACTGCCCATTTCTTTGGAATATGTGAGCCTCTTGCAAGCACAGAGCCCTGGTAGCAGGCAAAGGTCACCTCCAAGCTGGAGTCAGGCCAAGAAGCTCAGAATCAAAAGCTCCTGGCCAATATCAGCATATCCCTAATACCTGCATGGATGTTTGGGAGGAATCACACCCTGATTCCAAGAGAAAACCCCAACCCAGCAGTTACATGGACAGGTGATAGCACTGGCAACATGGCTCAAAGCCACAGAATGATGGGGCAGGTTCTCAAGGCTCTTCTTTAGCGTTCAGTGGGGTTTGCACAACACCCTGTTTGTGGAAACACCAAGTTCCCAGTCTCTTACTGGCTGTGCTGCTCACCCTGAAAACTTCCAAATCTATTGAGCAGGCTGGGAAACCTTGCCTTCCTAATGGCAGGTCCCTCAGGGTTTAATACTGGCACTATAATCCTCCAGGACTCAGTGAGATACCACTGACCCACTCAGGGCAGCTGGAATATGAGGTTCCTTCACAGCAAACATCCTCGTCCCTGGGGGCCATTCCTCCATGAAAGACCTGGAGTAAAACACGGGATTGTTGTAGTTACTGCAAATTTAACCAAACTATAAAAAGCCAACCACACCCACTTTCACCTGGGCACCCTGCCATTCAACTAGGAACTGGAGGGCAGCTCTAGGATGGGGGTGGGAGTCTGTGAGGACACAGCAGAGGAACAGTGGCTCTGTCTCGGATGGGGAGATGGAGGGAGTTTATTGTGTTTAGTCTCACCACAGGAAGGCTAAAAGTAGACATGACTAACTCCTATAAATACCACAGGAGTAAACAAACAGCAGGAGAAAGAACTATTTAAACTCAATTACATGATGAGCAGGAATGAATATGTGAGGCTGGAATTTAAAAATTAAAAAAGTTAAAAAAATATAAAAATGAGAGGAGTAATTTTTGTAAGCAGCACAAGCAACACGAGGAGGAAACCCCATGAGAGGTGACAAACGAGCAGGTTATGGAGGAGCTGGAGAGCACAGCTGGACTCCAAGAACCCAGAGCTCCTGTCCTACATTCTGTCCATTGGTGATATCCCGGAGTCACAGAATCCCAGACTAGTTTGGGTTGGAAGGGACCTTAAAGACCATCTTATTCCACCCCTTGCCATGGGCAGGGACACCTTCCACCATCCCAGGTTGCTCCAAGCCCCATCCAACCAGGCCTTGAACAGCTCCAGGTGTGACCCTGTCCAAGTTCAGCAGTGCCCTGTGTTGGGAACACTTGTGTGTATCCAGGTGTATTGTTAACAGTCTTTAAAGTAACTTGTTTCTACAAATGCTCCTGAAAATTACTTTAGGCCTGTTTTCTTCTTCCCCCTGGAGAGCTTGTGAGTTACCTGTTGGTTGCCTCACACCCCCCCAGCCTGTTAGGGAGCAGTTCATTCCCTGTGCAGGGAGCCTACTTAGAGAGCTCCCTTGTTCTAATAATGGTCACCTATTTATAGCCTTTTATAATTTGTTTCATGACAAAAAGATTCTGCAAGATGGTCCTTGATTCTTGCAAGTTTGTAATGATTTTTTCCCTTCCTGTGTTATTGAAAGTAGCTTTTGTACTCAGAAAAATGCCTGTAATAAAGGCTATTTCATGTGCTCAGGGTAAATGATAGGGACTTTAATAGGCTTCTGATGAAAGCTTAAAATTTCTCTTTGTTTCCCTTCAGTTCTTTTCAATCTTCTGTGTCAGATGAGCCTGAGACTTCCAAAAGCAGACAAGGTACAGAGGAAAATGCTCTCAGTGCTATTCAGCCCTGCTCAATCCTCAGCCCCAAGTCTCTGGTGGTGGCACGTTGCAAACAGCAGAAGGGCAAAGTCTGGAGATGGTACTGTCTGGGCTTAATCTGCTCATTCCATAACTGTCCCTCACCAGATATGACAATTGAATTATTTCTGCTGGGCCAGCTGTTAAATATTGTTGGCACTGATACAACTGGCCTGATGAAATGCTCCCCAGCCCTTTCCCCCCACAGATCTCTGCACCATCACAGCCACCACTGCGCTTCCCTCGCCGCTGTGGACTGCAGTGCACAACTGCATCATTTGCACTCCAGAAGACCCTCTCCAAGTTTTCTCCATTTTCTACAGTATTTTTAACCTAAAGAACAGTTTTTCTCTCCAAGCTTCTCCAGATGAGGTGTTGGTGGCCTGTCCTACGTGTGGTGCTGCTGGGGGAAGGTCAAAGCAGAGGAAGAAATCTTTCCCTTTGCTGTCCGTGCGTCAAGGCTCAGACTTAACACAGCCCCCTGTCTTTGTAGGGGAAACAGGGCAGGGAGAGTGGAGCCCTGAAGCCACAGCCAGACCCTGCACCCTGCCAAAGCCAGCATGGCCTCACCAAGCCGTGGGCTGCAGGATTTCATCAGTCAAGGGTCAGGTTCACACCATGGTGGTTCTTCTCTTCTTACCCGATCCCAGCTGGGCCTGGAGTTTCTTCACATTTGGAGCTTTCACCAACTCTGATGGGCTGCAGCTTTGTTAACTAGTAGAATCATAGAATCTCTATGAGCTGAAAGGGACCCACAAGGACCATCCAGTCCAACCCCTGGCCCTGCACAGACACCACAACAATCCCACCCTGTCCCTCAGAGCCTTGTCCAAACCCTCCTGGAGCTCTGGCAGCCTTGGGGCAGTGCCCACTGCCCTGGGGAGCCTGGTCAGTGCCCAACCACCCTCTGGGGGAAGAAGCTTTTCCTGAGATCCAACCTGAGCCTCCCCTGGCACAGCTCCAGCCGTTCCCTGGGTCCTGTCCCTACTCACAGAGAGCAGAGATGGTCCTGTCCCTCATGAGGAAGCTGCAGACCCTGGTGAGGTCTGTCCTCAGTCTTCTCTTCTCCAGCTGAACAAACCCAGTGACCTCAGCCATTCCTCAAGACCCTTCACCATCTTTATGCTCCTCCTTGAACGCTCCCTGATGGCTTTAGATCTTGTACTGTGGTGCCCCAAACTGCTCCCAGGACTTGTGTTGCCCCTGCCTGGGCAGTCCATGGCCCTGCACCACCTCTGGCTTTCCCCTTTCCTCATTTCCCAGCCTTTGCCTTTTGCCCCTTTGCTTGGACCTCCCAGTTCTGACACTCCCAGTTGCTGATGCTGCATCTCCACACGCACTTCCAGGTGCCAGCTGGGACCTCCCCGGGCATCCCAGCTGCCAGAAGCCCTTGCCAGCCATGGAAGGTGCACAGGCCATTGCCACACTGTCGGTGGGATGTGCCTGGGACCACCAGGAGGCATTAGTCCTCCACCAGTCCTCCACCAAGAGCAGGTGGGTGGTGGGGAAGCCTTGCCCGGCTGCTCAGCCCCAGAATCCTCGTCCCGGTTTGGCTCGAGGGCCCGGCAACGCCTTTCATGTCAACCACAGCTCCAGGAGGGTCAGAGCCTCAGCACCAGCATCAAACTCGGTGTCTGGGAAGCCTGGCGGGGCGATCTGGCCTCGCCCGTGTTAGATCAGCCTTTGGGTTCTCTTTTACCATGAGAGGGCAGCACCTGGGCCTGCTGGAAGAGCTCCTGCCTATGGAGCTTCCAGCAAAGACGCACCAGGCTCCCTGGAAAACATTCGGCAAACCTACAGGGGGTTCTTTTGCTTCCAGCCCAAGAGTTAGGCAGATGATGGGTCCAAACTAAACCCTTCACACAGCTTTCCCTCACAGTTGGGCTGTTTGCTTCTTCCTGTGCCTAGTTGCACAAAAGGATGTGGAATTGCCAGGGAACTCTCCCTGTTCCGCTCAGGACAGAGGTGAATTGGGTTTTGTTTTATTTTCTCAGCTGTCACAACCAAAGTGTTTCAGGAATTCACGGAGACTGGGGAGGGACTACAAGTCTCAGGCTCCAGTGGGGCCTTTGGGTTTCCTCCACACCCCAGCTGCGACTGCCCCGTTCATCCCCACTAACAAACCTGGGCAATCAGGATGCTCAGAGAGCCTGGTGTTGGCTTCCTTGCTCGGGGGAGCCTGAAGTTTCCTTTCTCAGGAAGGCAGAGCTGCTGAAGGTGTGTGTCTGCTTTTATTTTACCTTGTTTCTCTCCTTCCCCCTGTCCAGCAGTGGGAGCAGCAGGATCCAGTTTGCAGAGACACAGCACACTCTGTAGTGCAGGGAAGGCTCTCACAGCCCTGAGCACAAGCAAGCATTTAGAAAGCAAAGAGCCATTTCAGCAGCCACTGTACATCACATGGATGCCCATCTGAGGGCTTCCAGGGGGTGGCACATTCCCTTTGTGGAGAAAAACATGTTCTAGAGTGACTCTCTTTGTGTTGGTAGAGGTAATTTTCCTGGAAACCATTCAGGAACTTCCTGATTCAAACACAATTGGCTGTGGCCCTGCAGCTGCATCGATGCTGCTGGAAAACAGCATAATTACATTGCTACTGACATCAGCTCAGGCCCCATTCCCTGTCCTTCTCAAGGCTGAGACCAGAAGTTCAGCCTATACCAACAGCTTGTGAATGTGAGGCATTGAGAAGTCAAAGGATTAGTCTCAAGGAGTTCATTTTCTGCCATGAAATTCATAGACTGAGCATAAACAAAAGAGGGTGAATATCCCCAAAGAGCACAGAATGAACCTTTTCAGTTGGTTTCATTGGCAGTGCATTTTTTTTTTCACAATAACTGGTTGTCTCAGTTGATTTTGGAAGGAGCAGGCAGAACTGAAATAAAGCTATTGGGCTTCTCTGAGTGGGAGCTGAAATGTTAGATACTCTGCTGACTTGTGCTGGCCTCATAGTCAAATGTGATATTCCCCTTGGCTTTCCAAAGTGTTAATGAAGTCCAGAGACGACCTCAACTCTTGTTTTATATTTCATGGAACATTAATGGCAAATCCAGCCCCTGGCCCAGCACAGCAGATGTCTCAAATGTAACCCAAATGCAACCTTGGCTCCTTTTCAAGCCCTTTCAGAGCCTCAGGGCAGAGCCTCAGCTGGGTCCCACAGCACAACCTGAGACCCTGCAGCCATTGCCCTGCTCTGAGTGCAGATATTGTATATTCGGCACCCCAAGGGAAATTTTATCCTCATTATAGCCCTGAGTCCAGTCCTGGACCTAGTCCAGACCCTGGATGTTGTCCAGAATCTCTTCTGCACTGGAACCATTCCTGATCCAAGTCACACCTTTTTCTGTGCCCCACAGGCCCATCTGTGCCCCACACAATTGGATTGGATGTTGTACCTCTAAGCCTGTAGCCAAGTGGGAAGATGTTCCCATGGGACTCAGACACATTCCTCCTGTCTTGCTGGACACTCCCTTTTGCCTTTTCACAGGCTTTGGGACAAGGTTATGCTATTCTTCAAGGTGAGTGAAGTGAGCATTGAAATTATATATTCTGAGAGCAACCCCTGGTTTATGTCCTTTCCTTCTGATCCCACTAATTTAAGCTCCACTCTGTACTACAGCTTCTATTTTCTCCTGTACCATCACCCTCCTCTGGGGCTCCCAACCATTTATTTTCATCAGAGTTTCAGAAATAGAGAATTAATCAAACACTGAGGTAGTGACTCATACTGGAAATTGCTACTTTTACACATTCCCCACCTGGAGTACAAACAAGATCTCCTTGAGATTTCACAGGGGAAGGTGTTGGTGCCAGATGCAAAGAGGATGAGCATTTACCATGTTAAACTTCAGGCAGAAATATTCATCTAATTGTCTGGAATCAAAGGCAGGGGCATAGTTTTGGGTGCCCAAAACCATACCATTTTTTGGGGAGAGACCTAAACTATATGTTTAGTTCAAGAAACCGGTTATTCCTCCCCTGGATGAGTGTGGGTCACATTAGACACAGAAGAGGGTTTGGCAGTAAAGACCCTGAGCTTGGGGAAGGCAGGGCAGTGAGTGACCCAGGTAGGACCCAAGGACAGATGTTGGCAGGGTGAAGCTTGGGAGACCACAGAAAGGAGCATCATGAGCACACTTCTGACCCCCTGAGAGCTGTGCTTTGGGTGGGAATCGGGGTCACACCAAGATTTGGGTTCACAGAAGCATTTAGGAGTTGAGGTGCTGACTCAGAGTCTTCTAAAATGCCTGAAAATCATTGGAAAATCATCCGGGGATCATTGGGAAAAGTTTATGTCCTAGACCCCATCATGTGGGTGAATTTTTACCAAACAGCAAGTCCAGCTTTGGGGTTGACTCAGCTTGAGCATCAAACGGAGAAGGGAAAAGATTTATGAGCAATACATAAAAAAACAGCTGTCAAAGAACTCTGTAGTGCCCTTGGGGTTTTTCTCTTCGTTTTCTTGGTGTGTGACTCCTCAGCACAGTGTCCTGACAAACCAGTTCAGCTGGAAAGGTCTTCCTTTCTCTGCACACCACAGAGAGCTCAGGTATTTGAGATTTCATTCACTCACCTTCAGTCACCTCTTTCACCACATTCCCAGATCTCAGCTAATGCTGAGCTGAAAGTGCCCAGGGCTTCCAGGATGGAAGGAGTGGGCTGTGCACCTGCCACTTCCCCACAAGCACCCTATGCAATACTGGAATACTGGGAGCAAAGAACATCCCAGGGGGAAGGCAAACACAGCAGGACTGTGTTTCACAACACAGGATGAGCCCAGTGTAACTCAGCTATGCAGAGCAAGAAAACTGAAGGCAAAAATGTTTCAATGAACAAATCCACAGCTGCCCTGGCGTGAATATCTGTGTGTGGCAGGAGGTCTGGGGGAGCTGAAAGTACTTTAGGCAGCCACCCAAACACAGAACATGCAGCACAAGTGACCCCACTGAGGTCAACCCTCAGAGAATAATCCGTTCAGCCTTTCCCAGCCACTGTTCAGAAATCCTTGAATCCTGTAAGGGCAGCAGTGGGATACCCCAAGAAGCTCAGCTGTCTTCAGAGAAAGACCTAATGTGTAGGTGGCTCTGAGAGGCATCCATGTGAAAATCCTGCCTCAGGCTACGCAGAGGGCAGTGGGAGCCCAGTGGAGCAGGGAAAAGCAGCCCCGGATCTTTCCAAAACAATCCTGGGCATTGCCAGCCCTGTCCCTGAGCACAGGGAGTGAAACAATGAGAAATCCTGGAAGATCGTGACCATACAGAGCAGCTCAGGAACCTCATTAGAGAAGTGTGAGGGGAGTGAAGAAGGGCTTCAGCAGAACCAGGAGCAGGATACAGGGCCCAGGGGCAGTGGGAAAGCCAGCGTGGGCTGTGGGTGATCCGGCTACGGAAGTCCCATTTCCTGGAATTACAGCCTGACAGCCCCTGGGGGAGTTTCCTCAGCTATTCAGGTTGCTGCAGCACCTGCCCCCTTCCCCACATTGTGCTGGGCAGCGGATGGAGTGTGTCACAGGCCGAGAATTCCACATCCAACAAAAAATGCCGTTGGACTTCCAGTCCTTTCCCAAACTGCTGTGCAGTTGCAAAGGCAGAATGTGTTGAAAAGAATTTACCAGGTGTATCCTGCAGGCCTAGAGAAGTGCCAGAGCCAGGAAGGGGTGGCAAGACCTGGTCACATGGAATGATGAAGCACCATTGAGGGAGCTCAGCAGGACCAGGACTCAGGTGTCAGCTGAGGAGACTTGGCCAGGAAAGGTCTGTGGAAGATTGTTGTGATTCTTGAAGCTGGCTTGGAGCCCACCAGAGATCCTTCCCAAACTTGGTCATTGAGTGGTGCTGTGAGTCACTGGAGCAGAGGCACCAGCAGTGAGGCCCTGCAGTGCTGTGTTTGCAGGACAGGAACTGTGTTGCAGCAGCATCCAAATGTTGTGGACATACCCCAGGATTTGAGAGTACAAACAGCACTGAGCTATTACCAAATCTGCCTGAAACCACCCACATACTCCATTTAATTTTCTCTTTCATTTAGAAACCTGTCCCTAAATACATGTTTCCTCTGCCCCAGAGTGGTGGGAGTCACTTCCGCAATCCAACCTCCTCTGAACTGAAGAGCCTCTAGAGATGCTCATGGGATCCAGTAGCATCTTCAGAAGCTCCTGCTCTTGGAGTTTGGATAAAACTACTCCTGTCCCCTCCATCTCTGCTTTTTTGGTCCTGTTCCTTCCCCTATCCCCCCCTGCAGCCCAGTGAGCAGTTGCTCTGGAGAGCTGCAGAAGGCACAGCTTTCCATCAGCATCACTACAAGCGATGGGAGCAGCGGGTGCCCAGCTCCGATTGCAGCAGCAAATCCTTCCCCAACAGGGCTGTCAGCACCACCAGTACATTGTGCAGCAGGTGCTGGGGTGGCCTGAACGTGCCCAACAATGAAATGTGCCCAGCAGCTGCAGCCAGGTCACAGGGAGGACACCTCGAGGCTCTGGGAGATCCCAAAACACAGATCAATGACAAACAAGATTAGTGTCACTTGACATCTCAGCTGGTGTTTTGGGTACCCATAAAACCTGCTTTGTTCCCTGCACTTGGGGCCCAGCCCTGCCCCTCACTGCAGTGCTGGGCTCCCTGATCCGTCTATCCCAGCATATGGAGCAGCCTCTCTCCAGGCAGGAGGGGAGGTGGAACAACGTGTTTCATCCACCTGCAGCTCAGCCTCCCTTGTAAGACCTCATGTCCTGGCCATGCCTGGGCACAACCAGCTGCTCCAGGACTGTGCTTCCACCTCCCTGGAAAGCCTCAGTGTGTGTGTGGTCCCTCTTGATGTCATCGGGAGGGAATTTCTCCTGTAACTTCACTGGCTTATGTTTTGCAGGAGAACATCTCCATGCTGCAGGACTGTGACGGGGCACAAAGGGTGAGAAGTGTCCCTCAGTGGGACCTGAGGATGGAGACAGGAGGAGGAAGAAGCTGTGGAATACAGCTATGAAAATCTTGGCCCTGAATAGCCCCTTCCCTCCTATCCAGGCACCAGCTGGAAGGTCGTGACAGTGTGGGGTGTGAACGTGATGAACTGCACTGCGATGGCACTGCTGACACTGAGGTGGCACGTGTCCCCAGGCACACACAGCACAAGGGTTCCTGGGCAGCCCAGAACCAGAAGGAGCCCAGATCACAGTGCTCCAGATGTGGCCTCTCCAGTGCTGAATCACCTGGAGAATCACCTACCCTCACCTCCTGGCAATGCTCTGCCTCGTGCAACCCAGGGTTGAGACTCCTCAGTGGCAGGGGCACACTGCCAGCTCTTGTTCAGCTGTGTGTTCAGCAGGAGAACCCTCAGGTCCTGTTCTGCAAATCTTATTCAACTGGAAAAGAGGAATAACAGGGAGAGAGAGATTGGCCAAGTCCACAGCTCCCTTTGTGGGAGTACAGGTAAGCAACAAATGGGATTTTGGTGCCTCTTTGGGCGGCAGAGTCAAGGACGAGCTGTGTGGTTTTGTCCAGAGCTGCCGCAAGTGCAGCTTTAGAATCATAGAAACCTAGAATGGTTTGAGCTGGAAGGGAACTTAGAGATCATCTCATTCCACCCCCTGTCACCTTCCACTAGCCCAGGTTGCTCCAAGCCCTGTCCAACCTGGCCTTGGACACTTCCAGGGATGGGGCAGCCACAGTTTCTCTGGGAAACCTGGGCCAGGGCCTCCCCACCCTCACAGCCAACAATTCCTTCCCAATATCCCATCTATCCCTGCCCTCTGGCAGTGGGAAGCCATTCCCCCTTGTCCTGTCCCTCTACCTCTTGTCCAAAGTTCCTCTCTAGCTCTCTTGGAGCCACTTTAGGCCCCAGAAGGTGCTTTATGGTCTCCTCAGAGCCTTTTCTTCTCCAGGTTGAACACCCCCAACTCTCTCAGCCTTTCCTCATAGCAGAGCTGCTCCATCCCTCTGATCATCTTCCTGTCCTCTCCAGACTTGCTCCGACAGGTCCATGTCCTTCCTGTGCTGGGGATCCCAGAGCTGGACACAGCACTCCAGGTCCTGCAGGAGAAGGGAAGAGCTTTGAGCAATTCCAGGAGAGAGAAGAAAGCACAAAAAGAGCAAATGGACTCGGACCAGCTTTTCCTATTTAGACTCATTTGTTACAGAAGTACCAGAAGTCCTGGAAGCTGGAAAACTTCAACATGCAAAAACTGTTGCCAAGGCTTATGTTTTCATGCAATGTTTGAACTTTTGCTCCAGACGTCACAAAATTACATAAGATTCCTCATTTTTGCTAAATAAAAATATGCTTATAATGGAGAAAGAGCCTTTCAGAGAAAATATGATATGAACAGGAACCTAAAAACACAGTATTGGGAAGGCAGAGAAAAGCCCAGGATCTACTCTCTGAAGAGATGACCCCTTATTAAAGCCAAATTTGTGTTCTAGGTGGATGGATCATGGTTTTCAATCATGTCATGGTTGGCACAGTGGATACTACACCCCTGGTAGCTGCACACTTTAATTTTAAAGTTCAGTCTTCCTAACAAAAAGATTTTTGCTCAGTTTCTTCTCTTTTTCTTCCCAGCAGATACTTTGTATCTTCAAAAGCCCCAGTTTGAGGAGTATCCCTCCATTACACCTCAGTGCAGGCGTTGGGATCTCTGAATATGCTGATTCTCCTTCCTCTTCGCTTGTATGGCAGAACTCCCTCACAATACCCAAGGAGGCAACACCAGCCCTCTGAACCTACACACCAAGCAAGACACTGTGTCCCTCAATTCCCACCCCTCCCTCAGGGCTCTCTCCTGCTCTCCTGAGCTCTCCTTCAGGTTACAAAACCTTCAAGTCCTGCTCTGATCTGACCTGGGGTGGCCTCATCTGCAATATTGGGGCAGTCTGAGGGGACACAATGGAAGGAAGATATTGAGCCATTAGAGAGTGTCCAAAGGAGGCAACGAGGATGGGGAAGGGCCTTGATTTGAAGCTGTGGGAGGACACTGAGGGCACTTGGGGTGTTCAGGTGGAGAAGAGGAGACTGAAGGCAGAGCTCATGGCAGTTCCAGCTTCCTGGGGAGGGGTAGAGGAGGGGCAGGCCCTGAGCTCTGCTCTGGGGGGACCAGGGACAGCACCCATGGAGCAGCTGGAGCTGTGTCAGGGCAGGGTCAGGTTGGATCTCAGGAAAAGATTCTTCCCCCAGAGGCTGGTTGGGCACTGACGAGGCTCCCCAGGGCAGTGAGCACAGCACCAAGGCTGCCAGAGCTGCAGGAGAGTTTGGATGATCCTCTGGGGCACAGGGTGTGACCCTTGGGGATGGGCCTGTGCAGGGCTGAGGTTTGGACTCGCTGATCCTTGTGGGTCCCTTCCAAAACTCAGCACATTCTGGGATTCTGGGATCTCCTTTGTAGCACCTGTTTTTTCCTGTGGGCAGCCCAGCCTTTCCTCACCTGCAGCAGTGTGTGAACGTGGTCCCTCCCCAGCTCTGCCTGCAGAAATATTTGGGAGAGGAGACAGGACAACAGGGAATGGCAGAGTTTTTTGGGGTGATGGAAGACCCCCATCCCCCTCACCCCATCCTGTCCAGGCTGCCAAAAGCTCCAACCCTGCTTGAGAGATGTGGCAAACTTCCCTGGAAGTGTCCAAAGCCAGGTTGGACAAGGCTTGGAGAAACCTGGTCTAGTGGAAGGTGCCTCTGCCCCTGGCAGGGGGTGGAATGATCTTTAAGGTCCCTTCCAACCCAAACCAGGCTGTGATATTTTGATTCTATGATCACTGCACTAAATACAATCCCATAGTGCCTGGGGAGGACTACTCTACATCCTCCCGTCTTCTGAGAAATGAGAGCAAACCAAATAAATTATACCTGCAGCTAAAAAAAATTATTTCAACTAAGTGTAGAATGGTTTTTTTTTTCCTCTCAAAAAAATCAGGTCACCAGCAAATGACAGTTCCATTTTTTCTATTTGTTGTCTTTCACATCCCAAGCAGCTCTGATGGGAGGGGGGAGAGCAGGAGGACCCACCAGCCACTAACCCAGCCCAGCTCCTGGGCCTTCGCTGCAAACATCCACATCCCCAGGCTGTGGGGGCTGGCAGGAGAGGGGGAAAAGGGTGTTTGGTCTGTCACACCGTGGCATGGGGCACATTAGTGCAGTGGAAAGGGCACAAGTGCGGCTCCAGTGAGGTGCTGAGGTTGGTGATCTCTGTGATATTTGTATCTCATGGTCAGATTGTAGTTCAGTAAACTGAGAGCCAGGGAGGCTTTGAAGGATGGTTATGATTTATCTCCTTTAAAACTGACAGAAAATCAACATAAAAAATGGCATTTCACTGCTCCTGCCTGGGCTGTCCCCCAGCTCTGCCACCCATGGGGGTGGGTTCCCATCCCACTGAGAGCCCCCCTCGCCCCTGGGTGAGCCAGGGGAGGGAGGGGACACGTGTGAGGGACCCTTCCTGGCAAAGGCAGAAGCTCTGCTGGTGGATTCGGGCAGGTCCCTGTGCAGAGCTCAGCCAAGACCCACAGAGGCTCTGAACCCTCAAACAGCCACAGCTGCAGGAGCCATAAAAAGCTCCAAATCCAGATTCCTTTTGTCTACCAAAGATACTCCAGCACTGGCCTCCTCCACATGCCTCCAGGAGAGCTCACATCCACCTCCCTTCGCTGGCACAGGAGGGCATGTTTCAGACCTCAAAGCCAAAGCCTCAAAGCCCTCCATATCTTTTCCTTGTCCTTCAGCAAACACCCAACAGGAAAAAACCTCTCACCTTTGCTATTTTCCCTTTTTTTTAGTGAAATGTAGAGCAGGATGAGAGTTTACAGTTGGAGTTAATCTGGGTTAGGAAAAAGATGAGTTTAGGACTCAGTTTTAATTAGAAATGGGTTACTTCTAAGGTTAAAATGCACAATTAGGTTTTTCTTTGTGTCCACAGTTTTAGATAAGTTTTAGGGTTATATCTGTGGGGATGATTAAACTCAAAGGCTTAGATTTCAAGTTTCAAGAGATAATTGCCTTTGGGTTGGAATTGAATTTGAAATAATTTGAAGGATTAAGCTGGTATTAAGGTTAGATATGATTAACCACTGCATTATAGTAGATTACTGTTAAATATAATCTCAGGCTGATTTAGGAGTTCAGTTTGAATCTAATTATAATCAGAACTATTACTTGGCATGAACACTGTGATTCCTGATCAGAGAAGATATGAGAATATGCACCAGAGTCTTGTACTCTCTGCAGCCACATTTCCAGTTGGTGCCCCTGTTTTGGTTCTTACCATGAGGGTGGCAGATCTCAGCCCCTTTGCCAGCTCTTGCCGTTTGGTTTGTGGCACAGGATCATCCAAATCCGCATGTTCATGCAGAGGGATCTGCTCCCTCACCTGTTTGGCAGCAGTATCCTGAGCTGGATGCTCCTTGCCCATGGGATACCAATCCCAGGGGTGGGACACAACTGGACAGGAGAAGGACCAGATGATCTCCTTGGTTTCCAGTCCAGCTCCCCACCAAGGGTATGGATTCCTCTCTGTCTGTCATGGGTGACACTCCTCCGAGGGTCCCCAATCAGGTGACATTCTCCTGCCACCTCCACGGACCTTCTTGTGGAAACCAGGAGAGATTCCCAAGACAAATAAAATCCCAGAATCATAGAATATGCTGAGTTTTGGAAGGGACCCACAAGGATCAGCGAGTCCAGTCCTCAGCCCTGCACAGGCCCATCCCCAAGGGTCACACCCTGTGCCCCAGAGGATCATCCAAACTCTCCTGCAGCTCTGGCAGCCTTGGGGCTGTGCCCACTGCCCTGGGGAGCCTGGTCAGTGCCCAACCAGCCTCTGGGGGAAGAATCTTTTCCTGAGATCCAACCTGACCCTGCCCTGACACAGCTCCAGGGTGCTGTCCCTGGTCCCCCCAGAGCAAAGCTCAGTCCCTGCCCCTCCTCTACCCCTCCCCAGGAAGCTGGAACTGCCATGAGCTCTGCCCTCAGTCTCTTCTTCTCCAGCTGAACACCCCAAGTGCCCTCAGTGTCCTCCCACAGCTTCAAATCAAGGCCCTTCCCTGTCCTTGTTGCCTCCTTTGGACACTCTCTAATGGCTTCAGATCTTCCTTCCATTGTGTCCCCCCAGACTGCCCCAATATTGCAGATGAGGCCACCCCAGGTCAGAGCAGAGCAGGACAAGCCCCTCCCTGGCCCGACCGTCCATGCTGGGCCTGGTGCCCCCCAGGACAGGCTTGGCCCTCCTGGCTGCCAGGGCACTGCTGACTCAGGGTCAAGTGGCCCCACCAGGACCCCCAGGGCCCTTTCCCGGCTCTTCTTTCCAGCCTCTCTTCCCCGCTCTGCCCGTCCATCCCTGGGGCACAGTCCGGCACTTCCCCAGATTGAACTTCCTACGATTGCTGGTTGCCCAGCCCTGTAATTTGTCAGGGTCTCTCTGCAGGGCCTCCCTGCTTTCCAGGGACTCAACAGCTCCTCCCAGTTTTGGGTCATCTGCAAACTTGGTCACCGTCCTTTCCCACTTTATACACATCTACAATTCACAGCTTAAACCCAGAAGCTTCTGGTCATTCCTGTGGAGAAACCCCAGAAATCCCTGGTGCCACTAGATCAGGAGCAGTTTGGAGCTGTGCTGGACGGCAGACTGCAAATGCAGGTGCTGGCTTGGTTGCAGTCCATGTTTTCACTTTATGAGGCACATGAAGGATAAACTAAGAGTGGCTTTGTTTAGAATATGTTGACACTTTCCCAGGTTTCCAGTGATTCAAAACAAGTCAGGGGAAACATCTGATCATTTAAATCTATTTTCCATTCTGAGTCTGAGCCTTTATGAATAAAACCAACAACTGTTGTTTAGAAATAACTCTCTTCCATATATAACTATAATTTCTCCGTGCAAAGAAAACCCCACTTGATATTTAGTCAGTACTGTTTTATTCAGTTGCAGTAAAAGCAGGGAAGAGAAGACTCAGTAGGCTGTTTATTACCATGGATGTTATTTTTTGTACTTTACAGGATGCATTTTCTGTCAGAATTTGTAAAATATTAATCAAACAAACAAAAAACAGTACAGAAACTACAACTTGAAATGAAGGTGATTTCACAGCAACACTAAATCCGTAATGGCACATTCCCCATCTTTTTTCTGTCAACTATGCCACCTAAATGCTTCATTTACAGCAGGTTTGCTTTTGTTTTGGTATTTCTTGACATTTTATTGTCTCAGTTTCATTGAAATGAGAACAAAGGAGAGAAACTCTCAGTGAATAACAATGTTAAGAAGCAATTAGCCAGTAGAAATCAAAATACATGATCATGCCATTAAAGTCTGTGACAATTCACGTGCAGGAGAGGGAAGAGCTGCACTTCAGGAGATATTTAAACCACTGTGTTCCATACACTGCCTGTCACACTCCGGGCACAGACTGGTCCTTTAGCATGGGGAAATGGGAGGTGGGAGGTTTGCTCTCTTGTGCATCATTGCCATCCACCTCCTATGTCCCCACCCAGACTGTTTGTCCCAGGGCTGAGTCCATCTGTCCCCCCACACTGGGTTGGTTTCCACCAGAAATCAGAGCCAGGGTCTCATGGAGACCCTTCTGTGGGCGTCTCTCTCCTGTTCTGGACACACCAGGGATGAGGTACCTGTGGACACCAGATCCTGCCCCCTCAGCAGGAGCGTTCATGGTGTGTCTGGAGAGCTGCAACCCGAGGAGGAGCCTCATTGACAGAAGAGTTCCTACAACCCTGGAGGTGTTTAAGCAGAGACTGGATGTGGCATCAGTGCCATGGCCTGGGTGACAAGGTGGGATTGGGTCAAAGGTTGGACTTGATGATCTTAGAGGTCTTTTCCAACCTTGTTGGTTCTGTGATTCTGTGACCAAGATTTCAGTGTTTCCTCTTCAGGTATTTTTGCTATTAGCTCAATATTTTAGATATTTTTTATTTTTTCCATGTAAATGTGGCATTGTCACAACAAATCACAGACAACATTCTGATTTTTGGGGAAGATTTCCGAAGCCTCTGCCTTCAGGTCTGGTATTATATTCAATTTTTGGGATATCTGTTGTGTTTCTGGGTCTGCAAGGATTTCCTGTCTTCAATATATAAAGCAGCACTTCCTCATTAAGGTTTTCAAGATCCTCCTTCATTCTTCCTCTAATATCTGCAAAAAGATCCTCAGCAACAACTGCATCTTACATTTTTCAGAGAGAAGTAAATTTGTAGTGACATTACAGGTCGTATTTGAACTGCAATAAAAGCTGTAGCTGGTTTGACAAGTGCTTTTTATAGATTAAAAATATTTGTGGTCTAAAGATGTAATTATGTGGCCTTGAGGAAATTTTGGTAAATCATTGTACCAAAGCAATGGCTACATGTTTCTTTCTAATTCAGACCAATTTTACTCAGCTGGAGCTCCTGCCCTGGCTCCTTCTCATTTCTGGGTTTTAGTCTTGCACAGAATAGTTGCACTTCATTCAGACCCTGCACTTCGTACTTCAGGATCAGCTCTGAAGATCTGTAAAAGCAGCCAAATTTCCCTTACTTTGAGTGTTGAGTGGAGACCTTAAGTCCTCATGATGGGATTTTCAGGACCCTCAGTCTGGAAAATCCTATTTCTCTGTGGGCCTTGCCCTAGCACTGCCTTCCAGAGAACTTCCTGAAGGAATGGCACGGGATAAAGGAGATAGGATGGTGGGAGATGCTTTAAAATCACCTGACATGTTTGTTCTTCCTCTTGCAGGATCAGCATGGATCTCAAGTGACTTGTATCAAAACCTGCTTGAAGCCTTTTTAACATTAGAAAGTGTCCAACATAAGTAAAATATAAAGAAAATATAAAGAAAATTCACAAATAGATGTGGGGTTTTTTATCAATTTTGACTTGAGGGTCTATCCCAAAAAGCCCTGTGCTTCAGGGAGGACCAAACACACAGATGTGATCTCAGCAAAAACACTTTTACAACCCATCAGGCAATTGCCAGTGCAGTCCCCACGGCCCTTCTGCTCACTATTTCATTCCCAGTTCCTGTTTTTCGAGATACTGAACTGTGAAAAATAAATATATATATTTATAGAGACATAAAAAGAGTGAAATCAGCCCTGTCATGGCATAAAGCCACAGCCTGAGAGGCAGCAGGGGCAGGATGGGCAACACTGCCCACAGATGGAGCACAGATGTCTGGAATGAGATGGGATGGGGTGGGATGGGATGGGATGGACCAAAAAGTCTTGGAGAGAAAGGAGGTGAAAAGCAGAAAATTCCCAGAAACTGTGGGAAAGGAAGGAAGAGGGTTGGGTAGAGGTAAAGCGAGTAGAAATCGTAGATGGGCAGACCTGAGCCTGCCCCAAACCCCCGTGGGAGCTGCAGCTTGGGCAGGAGCTTTACTCTGGCACATCTGGCCTGAGTGATCTAATGGGTCTTTTCCAGCTGAGCCTTTGAGACTCCACAAAACCACTGGAGTCACTTTACGTAATCCCTGGGAACGAGAGGCATTCCAGAAATAGTTTTCCAAAAGAAAAATACTGAGTTAATGCAACTTTTTCTTGAAGCAGTGATGAAGCCGGGGGAGAATTTTCACTGCAGCCCCAGGGGGAGCACAGTTAATGTCAGACTGGTTTGGTGCCACACAAAGTTTTTTCTGGATCTATTTATACTCTTTAACTCAAAGTGGAATCTGTTCCTGAGAGGGGAAAGGCAAGAACATGTTTATTTTATGCAAAAAGGAACCTTTTTTTTACGTTGTAACAACAGTTCACTGGGACAGGATGGGATCATTCCTCCAACTTTTTCTTGGTAGCCTTTAACATTTGGTCCAGTCCCTTCAGTGGTGAGAGATGTGCAGGACAGTGTGTCTGAGGGAGAGGGAGAGACTTCCCTGTGATCCTGATATTCCCATTAGTTCCTGCCAGAGAGTTCAGATGCAGAGTGAAAAGCCATCATTTTTCCATCACAGATGAACCCACACTGAGAACTACAGGATGCCCACAACTGTTTTCTTTCTCCAAGCCCCTCTGCTCTTTGAGAACTTACTTGCACACCCCTAGTCAGCAGCTTTCTGGGGAGGAAAACTGCTTTTCACACAGTCAGTCCAAGATTTTTATGTGAGTGTGAGGATTTGTGGAAGAGCAGATCATCCCGTGTCACAGTGCAGGACATGGAGTGATCTTTGGGCACCAAAGCCTGCCCAAAGAAAGGAAGGGTGAGGAAGAGGGGGTGTGATGGGACAGTGAGGGTTGGGAGGATGTCACAGTCTCCAGGACAGCATGTCCTGGGGACACCCAGGCCAGGCCAGCAGGACTCTGTTGTTTGCTACATGATCTCTGTGAGAGGTCAGGGGTAGGAAGTTGTGTGTTGGGGTCTCTTCCAGCTTTCTTCTCCAGTCTCCTCCTGTAGCACCTTCCCACTGCAGCTCCTGGGACATGTCCCCAGGTCCAAGGCAAGGTGTGCTACATCCAGACTGGAGGGGGACACCAACCAGGGGGGCTGCACCGGCCAAGTCACAGGCCAGGGAACCAAATTCTTCCACCCATGTCTGAATGGAGACTCCATCCAAAGAGATTAGGAGGAATTGGACATCAGGAGAAATTTCTTCACAAAAAGGGTTGTTAAGCATTGGAATGAGCTGCCCAGGGAGGTGGTGGAATCACCATCCTTGGAAGTGTTCAAGGAACAGCTGGTTGGGCCACTCAATGCCATGGTCTAGCTGACAAGGTGGTGGTTGGTCCAAGGTTGGGCTTGATGATCCCAGAGGTCTTTTACAACCAAAATCACTCTTTGGCCTGGTAGCTCCTTTTCTGCCCTTTACATTGGACGGAAACTGCTCCTCTGCCTTTATGGCCCAACAAGGGCATGTGTAGAGTTAAGTGTGGGAGGAAAATAACTTCCTGGAGATGAGGGAATGGGCTATTTGGCTCTGTTCCAACTGGTCAGGACTTCTTATCCCAGGAGAGGTGTCCCCAAACTCTGTGCCCTCCATTCTCCCTCACTCTCCTCTAACAGACTTCCTTCTCAGTCAGTCTCAGAGGGCTCCTGGAAATTTTTAGAGAAGACTTTTCCCCAGGCTTCTCTGAAGGGGAAACAGGCCACTTCTGAAATAAAGGTGACCTGGGTGGGAAATCAGTGTGGGCTCCTGGTGTTCCCAGAGTAGAAGACAAGGGCTGGCATTTGTCCAGTGTTGGTTCCTGAGTTGCTCTGCCAGGGTCAAATATGCATTGACCAGTTGTGAGCAGTCATGGATAAAAAATTGTAAGAGTAGGAAAATACAGAGTGACCTTTACAGCGGTAACCTCGTAGTGTCTCCAAATCAGTGCTGCCCATCACAGGTCCTGATGCTCATTTCCCAGGTGGGCACCTGGCCCAGGAAGGCAAGTCAAGGCAGAAAAACTAAGGGTTTCACCTCCCAAGCACATAGAATCACAGAATCACAGAATCCCAGACTGGTTTGGGTTGGAATGGACCTTAAAGCTCATCCAGTCCCACCCCCTGCCATGGGCAGGGACACCTTCCACTAGACCAGGTTGCTCCAAGCCCCATCCAACCTGGCCTTGGACACTCCCAGGGATGGGGCAGCCACAGCTTCTCTGGGCAACCTGTGCCAGGGCCTCCCCATCCTCACAGGGGAGAATTATATCTCAATATCAAATCTAAACCTACTTTCTGTACCTGCCAGGCTCAGCTCTGTCCTGAAGTCTTGAGCAGCATAGAGATGTTTCCTATCACTTCTGGAGGACCAGTAGCAGCATGGATGCAGGTAGGAACTCTACCAGGGTGGGAGAAGCCTTATAATAAAGAGGGTAGAAGAAAGGTGAGAGCAATATGTGGCCCTCAGGGTCAGGACAAGGTGAATAAAGTGAAGATTTTTGGTTTCAGTTTCTGACTTGGGATGTCCCTGAATTGCTTTGACCAGAAACAGGATGAACCAAGAAAGGATCATTCTGATCTTGAATTTTTTTTCTTTTTCTTGTTCCCTAGGCTTGGTCATGGGTAATTCTGAGGCAGGGAACCAGCCTGGAAAAGGAACTGTCTGCTTTTGCTTTGACTCAAGGCTGTCATGGGACTTTCCACCATGCAGCAGCTCTGGGAAAGGGTCAGCACTGCTTTGGGAGCAGGGGACAGGAAGGAGCATTACAAAGGATCTCACTTGCAGGTGGTACCTGGGAACTCCCTGCTTGTGTTCTAAAGTCCCAGAGCTGCTAAAGCAGCTGAGGCTGCCTGGCCTCCCAGCCAGCCCCAGGGAACTTATCAGTGCCAGGCTTTGCTGTTAATGGTGCTGTAAGCACAGAGGCAGCTCAGAAAATATCAGACTGGTGACCTTTGGGGCTCCAGCGTCCATCATCCCATCCTTCTTCCCCCAGACACCACAGGGACTGGCAGCAGCTTCCCAACAACACATAACAAATCCCTGGTGACCTCGGAGCCCTGGATGGAGCTCAGGCCTCCTGTTTGCTCTGCCAGGGCCTGTGAAAGCTCTTCTGACAATGAGGTACCATGAGCTGCTGACAGCCCAGCTGGAAGGAGTGGGTTTTACACAGTGCTGGAAGTTCCCAATGCAGAGATGCTGAGATCACTTCCTGCTGCCAGGAGCAGCCTTGGATAGGGCAGCTCCCTCTGGGTCAGTGTTTGTGTGGCTCTCCTGAGGGATGCAGGAACCAAACAACAGCACACTGAGCACCCCATGAGCTCTGCACCTCTGCCATGGGGCACCACAATGTAGGAAGATCTGAAGCCAATAGAGAGTGTCCAAAGGAGGCAACGAGGATGGGGAAGGGCCTTGATTTGAAGCCGTGGGAGGACACTGAGGGCACTTGGGGTGTTCAGCTGGAGAAGAGGAGACTGAGGGGTGTAAGGTCCTAGTTAATCCCCAATAGCTGAATCTAGAGCTCCAAGCATTTTCTTACTCCCTGCCCTAGAAGCAGTGAGTAATTAAACTGTCAAGGGAGTGTTTTCAATATTCTTACCCCAAAACATTTTACCAATGGTTTGCCATGTTCATATTCCAAAAAACTGAGTGAGGGCCCTAGACATGAGTGCTAAACACGAGGGCATGTCAGCACTGAACAGCATATCTTGCCTTGCATTAAAAATCTTTATTCCTCTGCAAACCTGGGTGTGCATTTCATGCCTGGCTGCAGCAGTGATAACGTGGCTCCATTTCTGCCCATCAGCACAGCTGGATCCCCATCCCTGTCAAGTGGAAATATCTGTTAAAAGCAATATCTGCGACACCAAAAGCAAAACATCGCGGTCGTAAACAGCAGCAGGAGGGGAAGCCTGTTAGACTGGTGGGATTGTGGGCAAAACACTGGGAGCCAAAGAGAGTGAAGGAATTTAATGGTAAGGTGAAGGCTCAGGATGGGTTAAGGCTGGGCACTTTCGAGCAGGGGAGATGCCACCTCTAAAGGAGCAGGTAGAATAAGAGTAGATAAAATGTTTTAGTTGGAGTTGGAGGCTGCTGGAAAGCTGTGACCAAGTTGCCATGACTGAAACCCGGTGGGATGAATGCCAGGACTGGAGCGGAGCATCGATGGCTACAGGCTGTTCAGGGGGGCCAGGCAAGACAGGAGGATTGGAGGGGTTGCTATGGACATCAAGAGATGGACAGAGTGAGAGGAACAGCCACGAGGAGGTAACAAAGGGAATCTGGTGGTTGGTGTCTACTACAGGTCACCCGACCAAGAGGAGCCCACTGACAAAGCCTTCTTGCTCCAGCTCAGGAGACATCACCCTCACAGGCTTTTGTTCTGCTGGGGGACCCCAACCACTCTGGCACCTGCTGGAAAAGTAGCACAGTGAGCTGAGGGCAACCCAGGAGACTCCTGGAAGGCTTGGAGGTTAAATTCCTAAGCCAGGGAATAGACAGCCCTGCCAGAGGGGATGTGATACTGGGTCAGGACAACCCCCTGGATCAATCCAGGCTGGGGATGAGCAGATGGAGCAGCCCTGGGAGGACTTGGAGGGGCTGGTGGGGGAAAAGCTGGACACGGCTGAGCCCAGAAACCCCCTCTGCCCCCTCAGGTGAGACCCCCCTGCAGAGCTGCCTCCAGCCCTGGGGAACAGCACAGAATCAGAGAATGTGTTGACTTGGAAGGGATTCACAAGAATCATCAAAGTCCAACACCTGGGCCAGTACAGACACCACAACAATCCCACCTTGTCCCTCAGAACCTTGTCCAAACCCTCCTGGAGCTCTGTCAGCCTTGGTGCTGTGCCCACTGCCCTGGGGAGCCTCTGGAGGAAGAACCTTTTCCTGAGATCCAACTTAACCCCCTCTGACTCAGCTCCAGCCATTCTCTTGGGTTCTGTCACTGGTCATGACATAAAGACAAAAGACGTGGAGCTGCTGGAGCGAGTCCAGAGGAGGCCACAGAGCTGCTCCAGGGGCTGGAGCCCTCTGCTCTGGAGCCAGGCTGGGAGAGATGGAGAAGAGAAGCTCCAGAGAGACTTTAAAGCCCCTTCCAGTGCCCAAAGTGCCTACAGGAAAGATGAGGACAGTTTTTAGCAGGGCCTGTTCTGACATGACAGGAGGTGCCAGTTTTAAACTGAAAGAGGGTTGAGTCAGACTAGATATGAATTTTTTATGAGGATGGTGAAACATAGGCACAGGTTGCCCAGAGAGGCTGTGGCTGTCCCATCCCTGCAAACATTGTGGGCCAGGTTGGATAAGGCTCTGAGCCACCTGGTCCAGTTGAAGATGTCTCTGCTCAGTGCAGGGGATTGGACTCGATGGGCTTTAAAAGTCCCTTCCAACTCAAATCATTCTCTGATTCTGTGATTCACTGAGATGTCAACATTTCCTTTCCAACAAGGAATGAATTTCTATTTGTTCTCCTTCGTAAGTTTATTTGCAAAGAAATTATCTCATATATTGATCAAATTCCTGACTCTAGCACTGGAGATTTAGTAATCTCCAGTTTTTTGTATCTGTAATTTCATCTGTTAAGAAGTTAGTTTAATATATAGGTCAGCACCTTGCCCAAGCCCACAGCCACAGATAACACCTTCTTTGGAAATGTCTGGAAAAACAGTTTGGAGAATCCCTGGCCTGGATGGCAGCCCCACTGCCCCGGGGCCAGGCTGTGTCACCAGTGGGAATCTGGGGTCAGCGCTTCACATTTCACTTACTGTAAACACTTGGATTTAGGGAAACTCAGAGTAAATATTGGCTTTAACTTTCCACTGGTCAATATTTACTTATTCTGTCAATAAAACCTGATGGTCATTTTAGCAGAAGCCTGGGCTCATTGGAACAACACGGATTCTTCTCCCAAACAGGCATCCACATGAGCAGGAGACAGAACAGTCGGTACAGGAACAGCTGTGCTGCCTCAACACCTGGGTAGGTAAAGCAAAGATGGTCATTTGTAGGGAATACTCTCCAAAAAACACACTGAACTTGAGCTTTGGACACAGGTGAGAGAAACTCCAGGGCCCTTTTTACTGCTGGAAGACAAACTGTGCCATGGGGAGGGCTCCTCTGCCAGCTGCTGCAGACTCTGGCTGGTTCACAGAAACACAGAATATTCTGAGTTGGAAGGGACCCACAAGGTTCATCTGCAGCTTAGAAAGGTAAAGGTGGCCTTCGGTGCCCTTGTGAGGGAAACCACCCTTCCCAGGGTCTCTTGACAGCCACTCTCTTGCTCAGGGGGTGGTGACTCCTTGTGCTGCCCATGGCTGTGGTCTGGTGCCAGTTCCAGCTCCCAGTGCCCCCCTGATGCTCAGGTGCTACCACAGAAAAGATGTCTTGGAGGAGCTGCTGGATGTTCCCAGCCCCACACTCTGCTCAGAGCAGAGTCCATCTGCTCCAGGAGAGGTCAGCCATGGCTTTGTCTTGCCCCATCCTGAGGACCCAGCCTTGTGCCATGGGGGTGGCACTGGCTGACACTCAGCACAACCACGTGGAGCCAGCCCAAGCAGGGACGTGTTCCCACTCCTGCCACCCATCCTGCTGTCCCTGGCTGAGCTCCTGACCAGCTCACCCAGCACCAGAGGCAAGTCTGGGCTATGGGAGAGGCCCAGAGCAGCCCCAGTAAAGACCAGTTTACAGGTCTGCACTATTTTATCCTCAGTTTTGGGTTATATTAACAGCTGTCAGACACCAGGTGCTTAAAAAGAACAGTAACAGGGAGAAGTCTGGAAAATGTGCATTGATACCCAGATTTGTGCCAACACATTTAGAGGAATAGTGCCCTAAATCTGGAGATCTGAGCTCACAAATCCCTTCAATAACACAGAGAGGCTACAGAGGGACAGCACTGCAAATCCAAAGACGCTTCCAGAACGTGTCTTAATCCGTGTTTGTGGCAGGTGCAGCAACAACTGGGCTCCCAGTGGGGGTGTGACAGTGGGTTCAGGGGCCAGCACGAGTCCCTGTGCACACACAAACACCCTTGCAGTCCCTCTCCAGTAAACTGCCACTGTGAAACGCTCAAATTCAGGATCAAATCTGTCTCTAAGATGCCTCCAAGGGCAAGAACATTGCTCACACAACCCAAGGGGAGTTGATTTTCCAGGAGATGGAAGAACTTGACTCAAAACCTCATTTATAAAGCTAGCAGTCTGTGCTGAAGCCTTGTAAACCAACCCAGTCCTTGCTATGTCTACTACTACTAATTTTTCTTAAGGAGGTTTGTTACAGACTCCAGCAGGGGCTGCAGTCTCCAACTGTGTCATTGGGATATTTAATCCATTCTTGGAAGAAGCAGAGCCCAGAAAGCAGCACACAGAGACAGGAGGCTGGACTTGTGCCAGTGCCAGAGGACTGGAAAGCTCCACTAACCCCTTTATTTGCTCCCTTGGGAGCAGGGATGGCTCTGGGGAAGGCATCCACTGCTGCTCCAAGGAAAAGGAGCTCTGCACTCCAGGACTTGAGTAGCAACAACCAGGGTTCCAGTTAAATCTGGGGGATCACCAGCTCCAACTGCACGGGAAAACCTGGGAAAATGAAATACACTGTGCTCAGTGAGGCGGCTGGATACTCCTTAGGAAAGGGACAAGTTGGGATAAATTGCTTCCACCTCAGACGGAGCTGGAGCTGTTTCTGGTCCCAGCCTGTGGTTTCTGGCTGGAGACTCCTCAGGCTCTATACTTCACTTTGAGTCCAGGGACCTACTTGGCCCAAGGCTACAAGCCTTGGTCACTCCCTAACCCACCACACCACTCATCTGATCCCAACTTTTGTGCCTTTATGTGGTTATTTGCTCTCTTACACTCAACCTCCCTGGCACCTCAGCACTTTCAAACATTACTTCAAAATGGTTAGAAACATGCTGGGCCATTTCTGAGACATTCAGTCCCTCCCTCCAGAGCATCCTGAGGGGTGTTTGGTGATCTCCTGCTCTTTGGGGTCTCCAGCTTGGCTGCAGCCAGAGGCTCTTCCCCAGGAAAAGCCCTGTGCATGTTGCACTTCTGCCCTACCCTGGAGGTGCTGTTGTGGTTGGACATGTGTGATCATTCTTCTGACACAGAAGATCCATGGGACACTTGTGAAGGGTTTCTCATGTCCCCCAGGTGTTATTCCCAGCCTCCAGCTCTCCCCAGGCTTGAAGGATGGGCACAAACACCCCCTTTGTGCCTCCAGAGTTCAGAGCTGGGCTCTGGGTTCCTGTCCCTGCCCACAGCCCCTCTGCCCCGAGGCCATGCAGGGACGAGCACTGGGGGGGACTGGACCCTCCCTGGGGGGCTCCTGCAGGGCTGCACAGGGGTGTGCAGTGACTGCAACCCTGTAAATCAACAGGGTGTGGAGCCCTGGTAGGGAAGGTTTGCTCTGATGCTTTGGGGAAGCATTTGCTCAGTGCTGTTGGTCTTTTCTGCTGCATCCAGCCACCCCCAGGAGCTGCTTCCCTCCCATCAACACCACAGCACATCCCAATCCCACGTAGCTTATAAACCACCCCTGTGCTTTTGAAAACAAAGGACAACGTTGGTCACATTAAAGTGAAATGGAGCTGGAATGGGAATAAAAGTTCACCCACAGTGAGGGGTGGGAAAAGTGAGGGGGGAAAAGCCAGCTGAGGGGACTGAGCCAGAGGGATCAGAGTAAGGCCCTGGACACGCTGATGGTGCTGGGGGGTGACAGAGGCTGAAATGCAGGTGCTGAATATCAAGGAGCCACATCCCAGCGCAGACACGGGGGTGACTGGGAGGAGAGGTGCACTGGCTGGCTCCAGATATGCCCCTGGAGTTACTCAGCTGCCCAAAATGCTGTCTCTCACCAGTTTGGCTTTGGTGCTCTGGCCAAATGCTCCTGTACTGGAGGTGGCAGCACCACTGCTGGTGGAACACCCACGTGAGAAAGCAGAACCTGGACTGCAGAGCACAACATTGAATTGTAAATTGAAGGTCAGGCAACATCAGTGAAAATCTTCTTCTGCTCTGAAGAGTATGTGCAGCACGAGCTGGAGAAGGAGAGACAGAAATGTTGATGGAGGGGGGGTTATTTATTTTGGAAGTGAATTCCTGTGATCTCCAGCTGAGCATGCCAAACCTGTGAGTCATGGTAACTCCTTGGAGTGAGCAGCAGAGGCACTGAGTGTCCTGCTCTATTTCCACTGTGTTTAGCACCCATGAGACAGGGCAAGAGCAGAGCAGGCACCATTCTCCTGCCATACATCGGTCCCTGGGGTGGCAGCTCTCCCTTACAAAAACGTGCTGATACCTGGATTCATTTCTCTTTTTCAAGTGCTGGTCTATTTAACTCACACAATAAGAAAACCTACACCAGGTGTGGCTGATGAAAAGCACCATAAGCTGCCAATTACAGCTCTGAAAGCCCCAGAACATGGTCCCGTGCCGAGGCCACTGGTCACGTGTGGGTCAGCCTGGCAGGGCTGCCTCCTCCAGCCCATTGACTCCAGGCCTTTATCCCAGTGCCACAGCACAGCACCTGGGCTGTCCCTGCATCCCACAGGATGAAGTGGGATGAGGCAGCCAGAAGAGCCACAGCACAGCCACAGCACATGCAAGGTGGTGACGTGTCCAGGGTGCTCCTCTGCTCTCTGTGGGCAGAGGATGGGGCAGATTTGAGGGCACTTGGGGTGTTCAGCTGGAGAAGAGGAGACTGAGGGCAGAGCTCATGGCAGTTCCAGCTTCCTGGGGAGGGGCAGAGGAGGGGCAGGGACTGAGCTCTGCTCTGGGGGGACCAGGGACAGCACCCAGGGAATGGCTGGAGCTGTGTCAGGGCAGGGTCAGGTTGGATCTCAGGGAAAGATTCTTCCCCCAGAGGCTGGTTGGGCACTGACCAGGCTCCCCAGGGCAGTGGGCACAGCACCAAGGCTGCCAGAGCTCCAGGAGGGTTTGGATGATCCTCTGGGGCACAGGGTGTGACCCTTGGGGATGGGCCTGTGCGGGGCTGAGGGTTGGACTCGCCGATCCTTGTGGGTCCCTTCCAATTCAGCCCATTCTGTGATTCTGTGAGACCTTGTGCTGCTGGCAAACAGAGCTGTTTTAACGAGAGTAGTGGCATTAATTGGACTGCCTTCTACAGATCTGCTGAGTTTTGGACCCCTGCACAGGTCCAGCACGTTCAGGGAGCTGGGAAGGGATCCAGCACCGAGTCAGCCTGTCCAGAGATCTCATCTCCTAATCAGCCACATCGACTGTGAGGTGTTTGGGCACATTCCCAAAGGCTGAGCCTGCTAATTGTGACTGGCTTTTAGGAAGCTTTGGGTTTTTCTAGGGTTTTGGACATCTGTCTGATTGTGATGGCTCAGAGAATGGTTCCCATTTGAAGCTGTGGGATTGCAGGAAGCTGCAGGAAGCAGATGGATTTAACTGACAAATTGAAGCTCACTGAGTTTTTGTTTAATTAACTTTTAATTGGCAAATTTGGGGCTCACGCATTTTTAGTGTGATTAGCTGCCTAAATTAGCTTTTAACAGAGGTTTAAATTTAGAAGCAGGCTTTTTATATCCCGTGCCTGGGTTTATACTGTATCCATGCTGTGATTCCTTTTAAGCCAATTTCTTTAACTCCATCACGCGAAAGGATAAGGAGATTTGGAAACTGCTACAGGAACCTGGAGCAGGAAAAATCAGAGGCACAGTCCCACAGGGATTATCCCTGGTCTCCCTTGCTGCACGTGGTTTCTAGTCACTTTGCACCAGCAGACATGTAGGATCAAAGGAAGATCAGAAAATAAAGGATCATGTGAACACTCCCTGCCCCACGGAGCAGATTTGGGCAGACTGACAAGACTCCAGGCTGCACAAGGGACACACAGCCCTTGGAAGTCACTGCTGCAGGTTTGCAGTGCTGACAGGTCCTCTCCCCATGAAAAAGGACAGTGAAGCAGGAGTTGGTACAGGGGAGATGCCTCCAAGTGCAGCTTTTTCTTGGTATTGTGGTGGAACTCAAGACATTGAGAGATTTTGATGAGGAGGAAAGTTCAGCTGGTTCATCCTCAAATGTTTGCCTGGGAAAGTGTAGCAGGACTTCCTAAATCCTCCACCTCTCTGAGCTCATTTCTCAGTGTTTGACACCATTGACAACACACCTTGGCCCCTTCTGACCACACCACTGCCAAGGGAAGGTTTCTCCTCATGTGTCCTTTCAAACCTGTAGAGAGGGACAATCTCCATGGAGAGGGGAGGACAGGACAGGGCAGAACAGGACAGGAGAGTGGGTCACTCAGGCTCTGTTTGGTGGCTGGAAGGAGAGGGGTATGGGGAGAGCTTCAGGCCACCTGGAAAGGTTGCCCTTGAATGTGTTCTCCAAGGAGCCGTGGGCTACTGAGCTCCTCGGAAAAAATGCCTCCATAAATTGGGATGGATTAGGGTCAAAGGACAAGCTACACCGAAGAAAGAGTTCCCAGAAGTGGGGTAAACAAAGGGGTTTAAAGAAGTCCCAATCAAATAGAGAATCTTTCGATTTTTGCAGTTGAAAACAGCAGAAAAATTCAGCATAAGACATCAAGAAGGTGCTGATACAGCCATGATTTGCTCCTCTTTCCAAGGCTGCATCTGCTTACTATTTTAGGAATAAATTCACAAGCAGGGTAGGCAGATCCATATTGGTCTTAATCCACCAGATTAAGGGCAGCAGAGGGGACAGAGCAGAACAGCAACAGCGAGGGCTGCAAAATGCAAATCTGCTTATTCCTCAGCATGAGCAAACTCCACATTTTTCTTCTCTTTGCTAAGTTCTTTATAAACAGAACAAAACTCTGCTGTGGAAAAATGACCTTTTTCCAAACAGGACAAGAAAGACATTGTCAGGTCTCTCCTCCTTCCTGGTAAAAAGGTCGAAAAATATTTTAAGAACCGCGGAAAGAATGGAAATGTGGGTGAGTGGAAATTCGAGCAGACTGGGAAACAATAGCATGGATTAGGTCATTCCCAGCAAGAAGAGGGAGAAAATGTCAGGGATTCAAGCGGTCTGGATCCTGATTTTCTCTCCTGTTAGGAGCAGATGAGGACCAAGTTCTCAGTGCCCACATAGTCCTGGAGTAAATGAGTTGGGGGGGAAGTGAGAGCACCCCAGCACTGTCCCTGTGGTCACAGAGGGGCTTTTTGGCTGGATGGTTCCTTCTGAAGCACATCCATGGGAGGTGGCACAAGCCAGCAGAGCCCTGATGTCCTGGAGATGCAGCCCGGCCTCTTCCCGCTGGGTGGGAGCCTTTGGGAGCCTTCACACACCCCCTCCATTAATGATTCACCTCTTACTATTACACATTAAATTATTGCACATATTCATAGAATTCTCTGGTTATCTGCCCCAGCTCTCACTCCAGGATTGAGGTCCACGGCTGACAGACAGAGAGCAACTGGCCGGAAACCTCCCACACAAAGCCTTTGCCAGGGAAAAAGCTGGATTTACATGAAATTTAAAAACTCCAGTTCCAGGAAGAGGTCTGATTTCTGTAGAAATGCTGAAAAATTTGGGAGGGCGAGATGTTTTTCCACAGACCAAAGGAAAAAAAGTAGGTATTTTTGCTGTAATTTTCCTCGGAAATTTCTACAGGTGTTTCTGGAATCTTTCAAACGGCTTTTTTGGGGTTATGGAGTCACTGTTTCTCCAGCTGAGCTGCCCTGGGGGTGCCAAAATTGCAAAGCAGAGAGATGAGCTTCATCCCCACGGGGACAGGAGATCCCTGAGTGCTGGGCCTCTTTTCCCCATGCATGGGAATTGGAGTTTATTCCCTCACTGACTCATTCCCAGGCAGATTTTGGTCAAGACCAACCAGCCCAAGGTGCCTCCACCCTGCTCCCCACCTTGTTTTGGTGCAGCACAAGCTCTCCTGCTCTTGCCTCATCCCCTTGCTGGGGGCTTTGCTCTCTCTCAGCTGTCTGGTTATTCTCAACCCGACATTCAAGAGCTCAGCTGTGCTTTTGAGCTGCAGGAAGGTAAATTTAGGACTCAGCAAAGCCAGAGAACAGATGGGCAGCTTTTAGTATGAATGGAAACCTTTGCCATGGAGGAGATGAGAAATAACCCCCTGCCAGCCCTGCAGGGCAGCGTTTATGGGGCAGAGGGGAAGCGAGAGGGGGGCTGGAGCAGGGCTGGCACACGGGGAAAATCCCCCTTGTCCAGAAGGCAGGAGGAGCTCCAGCTGTTTGCAGGGAACCTCTGCACCTGGGCAGCCTCATAAATCTGTCACAAACCCAACAGCCACCAACTGCCACCCCAGCAGGGTGGCTCCCGTCGTGCTCTCTGCACATCCTGCCCGGGGGGAACGTGCCCAGGAGGTATGAAAGCAAGGCCACATTTCCCAAATGGATCACATCCTGAGCCTGTCAGTGAGGCAGCAGCAAAGCCTAAGACCTCTAAAAGGGAATAAACTGTCAGGTTAAAATGCTGTGTTTATCACATGGAGGTAGAGACTCCCCTGCTCCCGATGTGGTTTCAAATAAATTAGAGGCCCATCTGTTGTGCTTGGTTCCAAGAAATTAATTACTTCCAAGGGTGACGGGTTTTTACAATAAAGTAATTACCGAGCTAATAATAAAGGCAAAGGTTGGGCCTTCAACAGGAACAAATTGCTGCAACTCCAAGGCCTGCAGCTGGGTGTTCTGAGACTCCCTGGGGACTCCTGCCCCAGGAGAGGGATGTAGATAACGAATAACTGTGACACCATAACAGTCAACCCTATAAAGCTCCCAGGACTGGGCTCCCAATGTGTGTTTGGCACCAAGAAACCCTCCCTGTGCCCTGGGCTGATCCCACAGCGTGGGCAGGAGGGGAATTCTGCCTCTCTGCCCCCTCAGGTGAGACCCCCCTGCAGAGCTGCTCCAGCCCTGGGGAACAACCTCAGAAGGACATGGAGCTGCTGGATTGAGTCCAGAGGAGGCCACAGAGATGCTCCAAGGGCTGGAGCCCCTCTGCTCTGGAGACAGGCTGGGAGAGCTGGGGGGGTTCACCTGGAGAAGAGAAGGATCCAGGGAGACCTGAGAGCCTCTTCCAGTGTCTAAAGGGGCTCCAGAAGAGCTGGAGAGGGACTGGGGACAATGGATGGAGGGACAGGACAAGGGGGAATGGCTTCCCACTGCCAGAGGGTAGGGATAGATGGGATATTGGGAAGGAATTCCTTCCTTTGAGAGTGGTGAGGCCCTGGCCCAGGTTGCCCAGAGAAGCTGTGGCTGCCCCTGGATCCCTGGAAGTGCCCAAGGCCAGGTTGGACGGGGCTCGGAGCAACCTGGGCTAGTGGAAGGTGTCCCTGCCCATGGCAGGGGGTGAAAGGAGTTGATCATTAATGTCATTTCCAACCTAAACCAGTCTATGATCCTATGACTCCACGAAAAATTGCTGCTGCATATCCAAGAAGAATGTGCTGATCTAGTAATAAAACAAAAGGAAACCAAACTGACTTCAAGGGAAAGAAGGACAGGCTTAAAAACTCTTGTGCAGCACATATTTACAGAAATACAGGGACCCCAGGGACAGGAAAAAGGACCTCCTACCCTGCTTTCCAGGAAAGTATGCTGGAAAGCATAACCTTCCTTAAAGGAAACAAGATTTATTAGGAAGCTTCCCAGGAAATTATGCAAGTAAACCCTCCATCACACAACGCTCCCCTTCCCACTGATGTGTCCACGTGCCTTTGCCTGGTGCTGCTGCAGCTGCTTTGTACCAGCAGGGCAAGAACCAGGCAAGAGCTCTGAAGTGTCCAGATAATATTCCTGCCACTTCTAAAAATACCCAGTGCTGTGGAGACAACTCCAGCTCCACACAATGGAGAGTTTCTGTGTCGGCTGCAACGTTCCTGCTCGGCTGCGTCACTGGGAAGGACACGGGGCTATTCATGTGCAGGCCAAGGACTTTTTTCCCACATAGCTAATGGCCAAAAAAGTGATGAATCAGGGCTTTGGGGCTGATTTCTCTATTTCAGTCTCTCCTCCACTGGGTTTTCTATTTCTAGCATCCACTGTCATTCAGGAAAATGTTGTAG